>NC_140949.1:10047500-10367500 GCF_014529385.1 Adiantum capillus-veneris
CTGCCCAGAACCCAAGGGCCCAAAGCATGCTTCATCTCATGATGGGACTGGCTCTTGGTGAAACTCTTGAGGTTGACAAAGGAAAATGTAAGAGGCCCACACTAGCTATTCGATCATCTTAAGGGGGAGGGGGGGGGGGGGGGGGGGGGGGGGGGGGGGGGGGGGGGGGGGGGGGGGGGGGGGGGGGGGGGGTAGTGTCACGTAGGCTGTAACGCTTGTGATCAATGACGACTGGGTAGCCGCAATTCCGTGGCTGGCGGAGTGCCAACGGTGGCTACCCGGCGTTCAGTGGGAGAGGGGTGCCCATGCGGGGACACGGGCGGTCGGGCAGTGTGGATGGTAGGTCACACACATGAATATAATGCCCGGGAAGCCTCATTCTCCTATATGGCTGGGTGGTGAACTCATAGTTGTCTCCCTCTCTGTGTGAGCGCGGCCCGTTGTGGTGCGATTACCGTAGCGTAACATGAAGATGGTAACACAACATTGCCTGTTAAGTTTGATGATATGAAAACACTGGCAATACTAGACAGTGGGACAAGAGTTGCTATAGCAACCAAAGAAACGCGGGAGTCATGTGGGGGTAAACCTGCATTTATAAAAATGAGATAAAAATTGCAACTTGCAGATGGCTTGAGCAGGATGAAGTTCTAGGATAGTTCAACAAGAAGAGAAGGGTAGAATATTGACAAATCCTAGGGGCAGCAAGGACATACATCAAAAGGGGTTGTGGTGTCGGTGAGAGAACCGGCCGCTGCATCTATCTCATCGTCAGACAAAGCAAAGGATGCAGTGTCTGGTTCAGAGGGTCTCACCCCAAAGCACCCACTCGAGGTGGTGTCCAGCGAGGGCATATGCAACGAGGACGACCTTCCAACTCAGGGAGTGGATACCCCCGCAAGAAGGTCATTAGACCTTGTGACTAGAGAATCAGACACCGCATCTATACGAGAAACTACACCCGAGGAGTTAGGAGAAGATCCAAAAATGCTTCCAACGGCTACATCATAAGTAGTGGTCATACCAGACGACTCTCCTGAGCCATTGTCGATGGAAGAAAACATGGAGCGGGCTATTGGCAGACTAATGCTTGTTGCCACTAAGCTGCAGGAGAGCAGTTCTATGTTTGATCAGATAGCTCAAGTTTAGATGAATTTGAAGGACACCATGGCAAGTGCATCTTCAAGCATGAGAACATGATGCAACCAACATTGAAGTAATTAGTTAGGCAAGTACAAGGCAACAATTGGAAAATACCAAGCAAGAGCTGCAAAAAGGCAAAGAAACCATGCAGTGGTAGCAGAGCATGTTGAAAGACAAGATGGAGCTGGTATGAACAAAGGAGGTCAAATACAAACTAGAGGAAGAGAATAGAGCCTTGAGGCACACTAGAGTCGAAAATCTGCAGACGTTAAAGGACATGGCACTGAAAAGAAAGCCTCTGCTCATACTATCAAAAATATGGACCAGAGTATGACTCCGGCTCTCAAACAAATTGAAGAGGTGAAAGCAGAAAAAGAGAAAACGGCTCAAGAAGTGGAGGAAAGAATGCAAAGGATGGAATAGCAGCACGAGAAACTGAGGAAACAATGCTTCGATGACCTGAAGGCTATAAGCCTGAGAGATGGAGCTTTGGGGGTATGGAAGGATAATCATGCGAAGCTTCAGGATGCAATGCTTCAGACCATAGCCAAAGCAGGAGTGCTAGAGCAAGAAAATAATCTACTCAAAAGGGAACAAGATGTGCTGATCCTACCGCCAAATGATCAACAATTCTTGATAGCTGCTGCCATTGAAAAACTCAGAGCAGCATGGGGCACAACACTAGAACAAGTATGGGAGATGCAACAGATAGCAATGGCCACGAGGCGAACATCGATTGAAGGGGAAGAGAAGTAACCACAGTGCCCATGGGAGGAACTACAAACCCTCATGGAAGAAAACCGGACAGAAGTGCAGCTGAGCTAGAAAGGTTGAATGAAAGATCATAGGCCACGCAAGAATGCCTTAACATTACTTGGGTTGTAGTAATCAAGACTGAGGAACATTTCCATTAATTTAAATATTTTAATTATGAACAATGAATATGGGATATAGAGATACAAAAGGAGCATCATATTTCCTTGATACATCAGCGATTGACATTGTATAGAAATAGAAACCTGGCTTAGAAAAGTGAATATGGGATATAAAGCTACAAAAGGAGCATCATATTTCCTTGATACATCTCTCAGTGATTGACAATGTACAGAAATAGAAACCCGGCTCAAAAAAGTAGTGAAGATTACTCCACCCAAAACGACCTGGAAGAGGAATCTTGCATTAAAGTACAAGAAGATAGGTTGAATGAGGGCGCTGAGGAGATGGACCCGACAAACCCTGAAGACTTTATCGTCTCCCTCAGAGCCAGAGTGAATATCTTGCACGCCAACGAGACGATCATATAGCTATAGCATAAAGAAATTCAGCACTTGAGACACGAGCGGGAATAGGAACACCAGCTGGGGGAAGCCCACTCACTTTCGGTCATGCAAGGAAAACCCAAGAAGAACTGATAAAGGAAAACATGCAATTAAATGATGCAATGCAAAATCTGATGAAGCAAAGGTTGACTATTTCTCAGCATATACTGCAATTCCTCAAAACAATAGGGCTAGGTCGCGTGGCTTGCTTTCCTACAACCTGCCCGGTAAACCCCTTACCGGATCTTCTCTCTCTCTACATGTCAATTCAACTTGGAAACGTGCGCGGTTTTTGTCGTCTTCTACCCATGCAAAGCAGCCGCCCAATCATTCGAGCGGCAATCGTTGCCTCGCCAATTTTTTGAGATGTCGACCTGCGTTTTGCCACCATGATGTCGTGGACTTTTGCTGTGTAGTGACCGGCTGCCTCAACTGGAAAGCAAGAGGGCAATGTCCAGGGGACCTAGCCCATAGTCCATGTACTCAACAGTAAACTGGTATGTCTAAATAGGCCTCTACCTCATTACTACAAAGAGGAGGACGAGCTGACAAAGATGATTTGGGAAGATCCTCTTCCACCGGAGCACAAGTATGCTGGACTGCTGCATGCCAGGGGATCAGGTGATATGCACAGATTTCTGACCAAGGCAGTGTAGGCTCCCAGATGGTCAGTTAGAATGGAGACTTCAATACAAGAAGCACAAAGAGAATATGATCCAGACAGCAGGCTGATTATACCTCCCGCACAACTAACAAAAGATGTCATAGGCGAAGACTTAAGGGAACAACAAGATCACAAGCATATACCAGAGCTGAGTGATGCTAGAGGGTCCAAGTCTCGGTTGAGCGTGCCAAGAGTTCGGCCAGAGATGCGAATAGATGAAGAGACGGGTGGCCCCGCTGAAGTGAAACGCGGGTTGGTAACCTTATGATGGGTCTTGTCAAGAGATGTACGGACTTGGGGGCTTATATATAAGTAGCAGTAAAGCAACAATGAGTCATTGATGGATGATTATTGATTGTTGAGTCTTTTTTTTTTTTGAGTAAAGTGGAAGAGTAAATTACTAAAAAAAACGGAAAGGAAATACAAGGCCCTCAGGATGGGGGAGGGTAGCCCCAGCATGTCCAGATTACATGGTCATCTGATCATTTATGAAGTCAGACATCCTATGTCTTAAGCTAGAAATAAAAACAGGGACTTGTTTTCTCCATTGTGGCCATCTTAAGGATCTTTGCAGCTCTCTAACTGAAGAGTTATGATGTATTGAGAACTTATATTTGATTTCCTTGGTAGTGATTGTCATTAGAAGGTCGAGTAGGTGATTTGACATCCACCTATTTGTTTCCACGCGCCTGCGGGTCAAGCTCCGTCCTCGTCTGACATTCTTGTTTGTCGATTGAGTTCTCACTATCATAGCCACCGCTAGCGGCGTAACCGCCACAACATTGTGTTAAAAGGGGGATTAAAAGGCAATTTATTGCACCATACACACCAGCTCAGAATGGAGTTGCTGAATGCATGAATCGTACGCTTCAAGATAGAGTCACAGCCATGCTTTCTAGAGAAAATCTCACACAAGGCTTTTGGGCACAAGCCTTCTTGATAAAGTGAAATCACTGTGAAATTAAAAGGTGTATCTAGTGAGATGGAAATCCAGCAATTATTAGTGGCCCTTTTTACATTTTTGACTATTGAACTGTATTTGTGAGAAATTGCAATGGCAGCACCCCCCTTTCCATTAGGATGATTGGTAGTGTACCATTTGTAGTCAGCTCCAATTCTCTGCAAATTGTTAGTTAGATCATCACCAGAAACCTTTAGTTCCTGTAAGCAAATAATATCAGGTTTGAGATTAGAGTCTCTCAGCCATTGCTTCAACACATGGGACCTTGAAGGATCTGTAAACCCTTTACAATTCAGAGTAAGACCTTTTATATGGGGGCACTTCATTTCTTACTACTTTTAGGGGGTTTAATCAGTGACACAGAGGCTCTATTGGGATCTTTAGAGATCTCCTTCTTTCTTTTAGCTTTAGACATCTTGGGCAAAGGCAATCTTTCATCCTCAGCCTATGGCATCATGGTATCCCCTGAGCTCATGGCAGAGTTCTCCAATTGATTTTTTTCTGCTTCATCATGAATCTCCAGTTGCTCCTCAAATGTACGGTTGGAATTCAGTTGAGGATTAGGCAGCTGAGAGTTGGAAATACATTCTCCCTCAGAGTCAGAAGAAGAATTTGAAGATAGCCACCTGGCTCTATCCATGGGACTTGCATGTGCTGGACATACCTCTTCCTGGGTTTTTTTTTGTGATTGTTCTAAGTCATTGTTGCTAGACTGAGGCTGATTCTGCTGATGAGCACTCTGTTGGCTGGAGGAAGGATCCTGTGTGGCATGATCCTTTCCATTCTTATCACCCTGCTCTTCAACCTGCTTATTCTTGTTATACATATTTTCCTCCTGCTCCCATTCATCTAGGTCTTCAATATTAAAGGTGAAGGGATCACAAACATTTTCCAATAGAGGGCTGAAGTGGTTTCTGCCCTTATTGAAGATGGATTTAGGATTTTTGTTCCCTTTAGAGGAGTTCTTTTTGGAGACGGGCACAAAGCCATCCACATTATCTATTCAATCTTGCTTGCCCCCTTTTTCCCCCTTATCCACCTTGTCTTTAGAGCCCTTGTATTGACCATCTTTAGCATGGGGTTCCTTTGAAGTTAGATTAGGACAGTCCCTTATGAAGTGACCTGGCTTATGGCAATGGAAACAAGCATTAGGCAGATTTCTATAGAGGATTCTTTGAGTGTGCAATGTCTTCCCAGTTGAATCCTTAACCGGAATCTCATACTTGAGATCCTTGTCTATGTCCACTTCAACCAGGAGCTGAGGGTCCCACTTGGGGTTAAAGCCTCCTCTAGCTCTTTGCCCCAAGACTCTCCCTAGACATGAGCCTATACTCTTCAGCCAAGGATATAATTCAATAGGCATTTCAGGGAAATCTATCCAGACAAGCACCTTTGAGGGTTTGGGTCCTCTAGGGTTGAAGCCCTTATACCAAGTAAAAATTGTCATGGGTGTGTTCCTTATCAGCCATTGACGATGGCCAACAATCTGAAGAGCATCATTAGCATTTTTAAAGAAAAATAAGAAATAGTTATTAGGTAGGAATTGGACTTGCGACACCATAAGATTTTTTCTATTCCATTGCTGGTTCACCCATGATTTTAGGGTTTCCATGGAAGGTCTAGTGCCATGACAAAGGCCTATCACTACCCTCTTTTGGAGTTGGCTGTGCCACTCTTCAAGTTCCTCAACAGGAATAGCAACACCGTCCTTAGAGCAATAGGGGTCTTTATAGTCAAAGCCATCTACCTCAGGGAATTCAATAGGGGTCTTTATAGTCAAAGCCATCTACCTCAGGGAATTCAATTCCATCGGTTGCTTCCCCTAGGCCTTTGAAATGTTCAGTCGGGTCAACATTCTGGGGTTTTTTACCAATCTGTGCATTCCTACCTGTCCCTTGAAGAGGGGGGGCATTATCTTTTGGTCATTAAAAGATAAATTTGTACCTGGTTTTTGGAAAGCGGTGTAAGACCCTTCAGTCTGAGGAGGAAGGGCTTGATCAGTTCCTTGATATACAGGACCAGTTTGCGGTTGATGATGCAGAGGGACCCCTTGATGGTGGGACCTAAGATGTCCATGCCCCATAAAGCCCAAAGGGTTAGCCTGCTGAGGTTGTTGGGAAGGCATCATGGTGATGGCAGCATAAGACATCTGTCCAGCAGACTGTTGATTATTAGGGTTAGCCAACAAGTGCCACTGTTGAAAGTCCCTTGCATGAAAGGAGGCCTTTGTTGAACTGTGGGGTATTCCACTATCGACAGTTGTTAGGTAAGCATAGGTCTTTGTGGAAAGGGGTTGAGCGCCTCTGCTCCAGCTATGGCATGCCTGCCATTGAAAAGCGCTTCCTGTAGCTCCATGAGTTTCCACCCTCCCCTAGAGAGGAGGGGGGAAGAGGTAGAGAGGACTTGTTAGCAGATAAAGGGAATTTGCAAGTGAGAAAGGAGACTTGACGAGGAGGTATGATGGAAAAGACGCCAATTCTGATCATTCGCCTTCGAGACAGAACACGCAGGTTGATTATTGAGTCTTGTATCAAAAGATCTTGTGAAATGAAGGGAGAGGACACCCTTAGCACTAAAGGGCACGGGAGATTTATTGAAGCCCAAGTGGTGGGATCCACGGCAGCGAAGCCAGGACACGGCGATCGAGAGACGCGCAACGGTAGGATGCCGGAGTAAACTAGGACACGAAAAGGTAAACTTGGACAAACAGGGGGGCCTGTCTAAGTTTATTTATCATTATATGGTTTGCCCATATGTCAACTTCCCCGTCGCAAGCATAGCGGTTAGAGCATTGGGCTCTCATGGTGGTGGCGAGGGTTCGAGTCTCTGTGCCTGCGATCGACGCCCATTTTTTTCCGCCATCCATTCGTCTCGAGATTCCCCCTTTGGACCCCCACCGCGGATCCCATCTCTTTTCTCCCGTGCCCTTAGTGCTGAGGAGAGGACACTGGTTGTATCATTGAGTATGAGAGTTATTAAGTGTGTATTCTATGTGCTAAGCAAGAGCAATGGAGTGATTGTATAAAGTCTATGGTGTACATGCATGAGCTAAGTGATGTTGGTGTGACGAGGGTTACCGGGGTTGGGTATTTCACTTGAGAGAGTGTCCTCAATGGTGAAGTTTTCACCCAGACACCTAAGCATACCCAAGCACTTCATGCATATCTATCTCTATGTAACAATTTTACAAATTTCAAATCGAACTTCCTAAAACCAACTTCTACCAAAAAATTTATAGTGTGTTTTGTGAGGTCCAATTAGGTCTCCCCAATCTCAAAAAATAAAAATTCTCTCAAAACATATTAAGTTCATAATAAGTGAAGGGTGAGTATAGGAAATGAAAATATATATGAAAGTGGAAAGTCAACATACATATGAAGGTGGAAAGTCAAAAGACCTCTTGTGTCCATATAAAGAGGTGTTTCTCTTCTCTTTTATTTTCCCTTTAGCGTTTTCTTCTCTTCAAAGTGTCCTCTCTCTCTCTCTCTCTCTCTCTCTCTCTCTCTCTCTCTCGTGCAATGTTGCATCCTTCTTTTTTAGCTAACATTTTTACAAATCTACATGCTTCGCCATTGCCCGTGTCTACGTGCTATAGACTAGCACATCATATTTGTTGTTGTTGAGGAAATCTTTGAGTTAAGAATAACTTTTAATTTTTTTTGAAGCCATTAGGAATACCTTTTGATGAGATTTTGGAAATCTATTAAAAAGGCTCGCCCTCCTCTAAACAACGTACATTTTGGTTACAAGACTTCTTCTTATAATAATGTCCATCTCAAGTTCCCACTCTACACAATGCCTACTAGTAAAACGGTGCCGCCTTCGGCGGCGGCATGGCCCCTATTACCCTCCACCTTAAGTAATTACATTGGATTTTGGAAATCTATTAAAAAGGCTCGCCCTTCTCTAAACAACGTACATTTTGGTTACAAGGCTCCTTCTTATAATAATGTCCATTTCAAGTTCCCACTCTACACTATGCCTACTAGTAAAACGGTGCCGTCTTCGGCGGCGGCATGGCCCCTATTACCCTCCAAAGAAATGAGATACCAAGATCAAAGATGCCTTGGGCTATTTTTATTGGAGCTGCATAGACATAGGGAGAGCCTCTTGAGGAGACCAGATAGTAGGAGACACTCACAGAGGGAGATCACTGATTTCTTCAGACTACCCCTCTAATTTGTGGAAATTCCCAAAATACCCCTCAAATTTCAAAAATTCTCAAAATACCCTTGTATCTATTTTTGTTGGATTGTTCAAGATTTTCTAATCTTTTCCTTTTTGACAATTGAGATCCTTTTTTGAGTGCTTAGCATGTGATTTGTCACAAAATACCTCGCAAAAGAAGGCAATTTGCGGATTTTGGGAATTTATCACTAAATTTTGGGGGTATTTGAGCAAACTTTGATGCTCTGCACATGCCTTGACTTGACAGAGACGACACCTATCTTAAAAGCTCGACAGTCTCCTACTCGAGCTCTAAGCCTCTGACTGCTACTGCTCAACGGCCTCTCTCAAGTTTGCCTTTATTTTTTTGGTTAGGGAAAATCTATTTCTCTAGCCCTGCCCGTGCTCGACCGCTGTCTCTCTCCAGTGTTCAGGAAAAATGTGTCTCAACTTAATATGGTGTCGTTTTCAATTTCAAAAATGCCGGTTGAGGGCAAGGGGAAAGGAGGAATTCTGCCCCAAAATAGAGCCCCTCATGTCTTGTAAGATGTGCGTAAACTTTGGAGGTTGAAGCAAGAGGGAGAAATGGAGCATGCCCGTATTGATTTAGAGACAGCGATCGCCAAGAAGCTGTGGCTGAGTTCGCCCTGGGAACTTGAAGAGTTGGGGACTGTTGGAGTCTTGGCACAAAGTCATCGGCTCATTGAGATCCACCCAACCTCTTCCCTGTAGTGTGCACACACTGCTCTTAGTTGGAAGCTTCGAAGGCTCTATTTTCCAAATCTGAGACAAACGCCATGTCGTACTGATTTGATCTCTGATCGGAAGAGGAGACGGCCACTCGCAATGCTTTGTTTTGATCCCGGCAGCGGAACCTCCCCCTCTCTCAGGCTTAGCCTGTCTCTCTCTCTCTCAAGCGTCAGTGTCCTCTGTCATGGCTAGATCATAGAGGACTCTCTCTCTCTCTCTCTCTCTCTCTCTCTCTCTCTCTCTCTCTCTCTCTCTCTCTCTCTCTCTCTCTCTCTCTCTCTCTCTCTCTCTCTCTCTCTCTCTCTCTCTCAAGCGTCTTATGCCGGTTGAGGGCAAGGGGAAAAGGAGAAATTCCGCCCCAAAATAGAGAAAAATAGTGTAAAAACCCAAAAAATAAACCTTATGTTTTAAAATCTTTGTCTTGCTTTCTCTCTACAAAACTCTCTCTCTCCCCCACCAATGTCTGTGTCTCTCTTCTTCTCTGGAGTCTCTCTCTCTCTCTCTCTCTCTCTCTCTCTCTCTCTCTCTCACCAGTGTTAATCACCGTGCGTGCAAGTCAAAATCTATTTCTCTAGCCCTGCTCGTGCTGGACGGCTATCTCTCTCTAGTGTTTGGGAAAAATGTGTCTCAGCTTAATATCGTGTCGTTTTCAATTTCAAAAGTGCTGGTTGAGGGCAAGGGGAAAGGAGGAATATCGCCCCAAAATAGAGCCCCTCATGTCTTGTAGGATGTGCGTGAACTTTGAAGGTTGACGCAAGAGGGAGAAATGGAGCAGGCCCGTATTGATGTAGGGACAGCGATCGTCAAGCTGTGGCCGAGTCCGCCCTGGGGACTTGGAGAGTTGGAGACCGTGGAGTGCTAGCACAAAGTCACAGGCTCACTGAGATCCACCCAGCCTCTCCCCTGTAGAGTGCACACACTGCTCTCAATTGGAAGCTTCGAAGGCTCTATTTTGCAAATCTGAGACAAACGCCATGTCGTACTGATTTGATCTCTGATCGGAAGAGGAGATGGCCACTCACATGCTTTGCTTTGATCCCAGTAGCGGAAGCCCTCTCTCTCACAAGCTTACTCTCTCTCTCTCTCTCTCTCTCTCTCTCTCTCTCTCTCTCTCTCTCTCTCTCTCTCTCTCTCAAGCGCCTTATGCCAGTTGAGGGCAAGGGGAAAGGAGAAATTCCACCCCAAAATAGAGAAAAATAGTGTAAAAACCCAAAAAATATTTTTTAAAACCTTTGTCTCGCTTTCTCTCTACAACTTTCTCTCTCCCCCACCAATGTCTCTCTCTCTCTCTCTCTCTCTCTCTCTCTCTCTCTCTCTCTCTCTCTCTCTCTCTCTCTCGTGTGTGTGTGTGTGAATAAAAAGAGGAAAAAGGTATAACCTTTCTATCACCCAAGTGTGGTAGATTGGTTATGCCATTTCCCTCTTGAATAACAGGTCTTGAGTTCAAGTCTCGTCGGATAGATCTTTAAGGTCTCTTGGGATAGTTTCCTACGACGTTAAAATCCTCTTCTTCTTCTTCTTCTCCTCTCTCTCTCTCTCTCTCTCTCTCTCCAGTGTTAATCATCGTGAGTGGAAGTCCAAACTTTGAGGCTGCGGAGTGCACGTTGATTATTTTAAGAAATCTCCTCTTTCAACCTACCCTAAAGCATGAAGACGTTCATACAGTGTTCGGGAAAAATGTGTCTCAGGTTAATATCGTGTCGTTTTCAATTTCAAAAATGGCGGTTGAGGGCAAGGGGAAAAGGAGAAATTCCACCCCAAAATAGATAAAAATAGTGTTAAACCCCAAAAAATAAAGCTTATTTTTTTTAATATATGTCTCGCTTCCTCTCAGCACTCCCCCAAATGTGTGTATCTCTCGTCTTCTCCGGAATCTCTCTCTCTTCTTCTTCTACTTGAGTTCAACTCTCCTCATCGGCTAGATCTTTAAGGTCTACGATGTTAAAACTCTCTTCTTCTTCTCCTTCTCTCTCTCTCTCTCTCTCTCTCTCTCTCTGTCTTTGTGTGTGTGTGTGTGTGTGTGTGTGTATGTCTCAGTCACCAGTGTTAATCACTGCTTTGAGGCTTGCGCCAGTTCAAGTTTCTCTCTCTCTCTCTCTCTCTCTCTCTCTCTCTCTCTCCGCAAGGAAGTCTAGCCTGTTAATCACCGTGCGTGCAAGTCCGTAGAGAGTGCAAGTCCAGGCTACGCCAGTTCGAGTTTGAGGCTGTGGAAATTAAAGCTGCAGACTTTGAGGCTTGCGCCAGTTCGACTCTCTCTCTCTCTCTCTCTCCGCGAGGAAGTCCAGGGAGTCCTTTTCCTCGCTTAGGGCCTTGTGCGACGAAATCCAGGCAGTCTCTCTGTGTGTGTGTGTGTGTGTGTGTGTGTTTCCCTTAGAGTACACTGTCCGAAGGTGCCAGAATGAGGAGCTTTGGAAACGTGTCCAAGGGAGGGGCCGAAATCCCTTCTCCCATTATACTAGTATAGATCTCTTCTTCTTCTACTTGAATTCAACTCTCCTCATTGGCTAGATCTTTAAGGTCTACGACGTTAAAACTCTCTTCTTCTTCTCCTTCTCTGTGTGTGTTTGCGCGCACGCTTGTGTGTGTCAATCACCAATGTTAATCATCGCTTTGAGGCTTGCGCCAGTTCAAGTTTCTCTCTCTCTCTCTCTCTCTCTCTCTCTCCCCCCGTGAGGAAGTCCAGGCTGTTAATCACTGTGCGTGCAAGTCCGCAGAGTGCAAGTCCACGCTGCGCCAGTTCGATTTTGAGGCTGCGAAAATTAAAGCTACCGACTTTAAGGCTTGCGCCAGTTCGAGACTCTCTCTCTCTCTCTCTCTCTCTCTCTCTCTCCGCGAGGAAGTCCAGTCAGTCTTTTTCCTCTCTTAGGGCCTTGTGCAACGAAATCCAGTCACTCTGTGTGTGTGTGTGTGTGTGTGTGTGTGTGTGTGTGTGTGTCGGTCAGAGTACACTGCCTGAAGGAGCTGGAATGAGGAGCTTTGGACACATGTCCGAGGGAGGGGCCGGAATGTCTTCCTCCATTATACTAGTAAAGATGCATCACTAGTCCTTGAAAAACCACCTCTAAGTTATAATAGCCTCTTTGGAACAAAGTTATAATAGCCTCCTTGGGACAAAAACCATACAATGATGCAAAAGGAGAATTGGTCTAGCCCCCTCAACAAGATATGGAAAAAACAATGGTCGCATGAAAGGTGGGAGCAAGTAATGGAGAACATCTGGAAGCCAAAGGTTCTGCAGCACGTGAAGGTATTTTTACGGAAGGTAATTTGGGGTGCTCTACCGACGCGGGTGAAGATTCAGGAAAGAGAGATTGGGTCAGATCGGTGCTTGGGGTGCAGGTTGGCTAGTGAAGATCTGGCACACCTCTTCATGGATTGCCCAACTATCAAAGGCCTTACAGGAAAAATATGTAAATGGGTCCAAAGAACATGGAAAATTGGTTTTTACAAGACTAGTCTATTCCTTGGAGGGAAGAATTTAGGTGGTCCTGCCATCCTCATCAGCACTCAAATCGTCAGGTACTTCTTCTTGCATAATGTATGGAAGACAAGGAACCTCCGTGTGTTTGAAGGAGGTCTGGAGGTGGCAAGCTTCGCAGAAATTATACAAGAAAGCAAAGTGCTAATTTGGACGCTCGGGCGTAAGCAACACTCGGAGGATTGGTCTAGGACTACTTGTGCCTTGTTGTCAGCAGAGGGTATGCCTAGGATGGGGGAAAATCTTGGCTATCGGTATTTAAAAGATATCAGAAGAACATGATAATGAACCTTTTGTATCAAGGATAAGGGGGTAAGTTGGATGGGATCGCTGCCGATGTAATTATGGTCCCTAGATGATGTCATGGCTCAACACGAGCATGACAAGGCATTGTGTTGATTAATATAATTCACTCACTATTGTGAGTTTTGGGGGGAAAAAAAAAGATGCTTCTTCAGAACACGACGAATGACATTGGGGTGGCAAGCTTCGAGGTTATGTTTACACTCCCTTTATCACCATTAAAGCTTGTACAATTTTTTTTTACATCCAACACTGGACGATAGCATAAGTTTGCGGCTCCAGCAGTGGATGCGATAAATAGAATCATTCGGAGGGGTAGACTTATATGCGAGGCATATTCATATGATGATGCATCGGATGCAAGAGTTTGCACACCATACACAGAGTGAGTCCATGAAACTCATGTCAAAGATGCAGGATCTGGAGATGGAATGGATCAATGTCATAGTTCAAAAGTACATACTCGAGACAAATTTTGAGTTAAATCTTAAGGACCTTGAGGATCTAGTAGTAGAAGCATAGCTTTTACAGTGAGAGTGAGCTACAAAGAGAGAACCCTGAAGGACAACGACAAGAAAATTAGAGGATTAATGAAAAGCTACATGCAACCTATAATGAGAGTACTGAGCAAAGGAAGGAAATGATCGATCTCAACACCACTCTTAGGGAACTCATCAATGTTGGGGTAAAGGCATTGCGCCTCTCCCTGCGACTACGGTCTGTGGGGGCCGCCCATTGTATGTACCCACTTATCCCCTTATTCTCAACATATTGAGAATTCTCTTGTCTCTTGCCCAACTCAGCAAGTAACCCCCTTAGGGACAACCCTGGACCTACACTCAGCACTAGCCAGTAGCGAGTAGCCACACAAGCAGTATGAAGGGTAGAGCAGACACTTGCGCCGCAAGACGTTCTTTTTATTAGAAAAAAGGGGGAAAAGGTTCTTTTTTAAAATTCCTTCAAGAGGCTTTTCGCATGGTAGGCAAAGGCAAAGCTGCAAGTGCTAGCCCGAACACTTGGAAGCTGTCTGAAAGTGGAAGAAAGCAATAGAGAGGCTTTTCCCCGCGGATAACTTTCTCACGGATAACTTTCTTGCGGATGAGCCTCTTCACATTCGACGACATCGGCATCTTCTCGGTGATCTTTTCGACATTCCCACGGATGTGCGTTTCCCACGGATGACATTTCTCGGCATCAAGTATTCTTGTGACGAGCGATTCCTACGGATGATCTTCCCGACATCGGATCCCCACATTTCGACTTCCTAACAATTCCCACCATTTTTTGGCATTCATGCGAATGGGCAATTTCCCACGGATGACTACATTTGTGGCATCGCTTGGGTGAGGTGCCTCTTCCATAGAGGAGTGGCACCCAACATCATAAGCATCGACCTCGACATCAGTGTGTGGTTGGCGACCAGGAGAGGCCTGTGTATGTGTGCAAATCTGTGTTTTCTCTGCTCGATTGTATGTACTTGCGTTTTCTGTGTTTCTGCATTTTTTGAGTTTTTCCCATGGATGACTACATTTGTGGCATCGCTTGGGTGAGGTGCCTCTTCCATAGAGGAGTGGCACCCAACATCATAAGCATCGACATCGACATCAGTGTGTGGTTGGCGACCAGGAGAGGCCTGTGTATGTGTGCAAATCTGTGTTTTTTCTGCTCGATTGTATGTACTTGCGTTTTCTGTGTTTCTGCATTTTTTGAGTTTTTCTACAATTACTACGTTTTCTTCTCGTTTTTGCGTTTTTTGTGTTTTATGTGCTTTTCTGTTCCGCGTGCGTTTTCTGCATGTTCTAAAGAATTTTGCGTTTAATTTGCACTCGTTTTGACCGTGTTTAGACTAGGTTAAGTTTAAGTTCATTTTCGGTTTTTTTTTCTTCCATGCAAAACTAAAAAAATATATATATTTTTTGAATTTCGGACAGTGGGTCTTCATGCAAGGTCCACTGTGCGAAAAACAAATTGAATGCCCAAAACCCCCAATTTGTGCATGAGCATGAGCAGGCTTAGGCTTGGGCTTGGGCTTGGGCTTGGTCTTATGATATAGTGTAGGTATGGTTCTATATATATAGGCTAGTCCCTCAAGGAGGAACCCTTGGAGCCCTTGTATGTGTGATAAAGGGGTTTTGAGTCTCTCCCTCCAAATGTCACCCCAGAAATTGACCTTGGGAGCCTCTGACACCTCCGTTGGTCAAACGTTGTGTTGTAAAGTGCGGCAAGACCTTCTAACCGAGACACTCGTTTTGAGCTATCACATGCCTTAGTCTGATAAGCGAGCCTTAAAAAATTTAAAGAAAAACACAAAAGAAACAACACAAAATCGAGTAGAAAAACACCCAAAAAAAAAAGAAAGAAACACATCCGAGGGTGCATGAAAACACCTCTACGACACTGAACCCTTATGAATTTACGCTCTCGGTGAGTGCTAGAGCTCGACCAATTAGAGGGGGCTTCAGTTTACACAAATTCACATGACCCGCCTACGTTAGGTTCAGGACCTCCAGGCGGACCCAAGGTGGTGTACTTCAAGACATATGCCTAGTGGCAAGGGGTTCTTCATTTGATTATGATATGAGGATGGAATACCCTACCCCAAACATGTTCGAGGGATCCTTAGGTTCTCCCTCCTCACAAAAATAAGACAAGAGAGGTAAGAGATTGAAGAGGCGATGCCAACGCGAGACTAATATGGGAATCACACAAGCCTTTTTTGTGAAGACTGATAAGATCCCTTGGATTCCAATTTGCCTCTACGGTACCCTATTGAATTGGATAGCCCATATGGAAAGGTGTTATACAATGCATTATTGGACTCAGATTCTAGACATAACCTATTGTCATATGGCATGTGGTGCCAATTAGGGAAGCCAACTTTATCTGACATCACTATTCATGTAAAGGGTATCAATAAAAAGACGACCAAGATGTTGGGAATCGTGACTGTTCCTGTTCACTATGAGAATGGGGTTGTGGTGCAAGACTTTTTGGTCATGCCTATTGGTACCATGGAAGTCCATATCAACTTAGGTAGAACCTAGATGTCCACCAAATCCTTAGCCCTTTTATATATAGTATAGTATAGATCGAAAAAATCATTATGTCTCTTTGTATTTTAAAGTGTTGTGCTCGTTAATACACACTTGTAATGTTTAACCACTTAACTGTGCATGCTATGGTTTATTTTTTTTAACGGCAATTAGCAAGAATCAAACAAGATTCTTTCTGTAACGAAAAGATAAGGAGCAAAGAAAAGAAAAATGTTTTTTTTTAACATCGTTAGCGGAGTGGTCATTTCAAAAACTTTGGCCTGTCGTTAGCCCACATGGCTAGCGCTTAACAGCTCTTAAACAAACTATGCCCAAAAGCGCAGCATTGAAACGCTCTAAAAATAAAAGCTACGTCGTCGAAAGCTACCAAGTGAATAAAAAAAAGCATTTTGCGTTGCTCCTGAGAGCAATTCGATCTTCTCCACAAGCAGTTCGCACGTTCCACAATCGTAGAAGCAATACGATCTTTCTCCACAAGCAGTTCGCACGTTCCAGAAGTAAGCTCAACGCAACACACCCTGCAAGTCGTTGCAATTGGAGCAAACCCTCGATTGCAATTGCAGCAAGCGCTCGTCACAAGCTTGTCAACATACGTGTAGCAAGGTTGGCAACCTCTCTCTCTCTCTCTCTCTCTCTAATCATGGCCGATGACTCCAACATGCACGCATAGCTGACTACGTCTTGAAGAGTGACCTTACCCTGAAATTGTTTAAAACAATCTACATGTGTGCATAGCTGACTGCATCTTGAAGAGTGACCTTACCTTGAACTTGTTCAAAACAATCTAAAGAAATTTGGCCCTAACCCTCTCGCTCAAGATAATAAGGCCGTGATAGCATGTTTTTTTGCGCTTCTGCATATCAAGTCTTTTGCCTTCCTATGCTCACTAAATTTTGCATAGATAATGCCTATAGTGTGCTTTTCGTCAGATCATTGTGACAAGGGCTGAGAGCTACATGCTCAGGTCATCAAACACGGTTGTGAAAGCCGGGTGCTCTTTACTAGATATCTATGCCTGATCGAAATAAGATCTCTTGGGCTGTACTTATTTTAGGTTACGTAGAGCATTGTCTTTACAAAGAAGCTGTGACATGTCTGCTACAATTGAGGCTTCAGGGGGTCTGTCCGGATGCGATCACATTAGTTTGTGCAATCAGATTTTTTAATCTACTGAGATTGCTCCAAATTGGGGGAGAATTCCATTTTGAAATTGTTAGAGAAGGTTTTGAAGGAGACCCCTTTGTAATGAACTGTTAAGTGGGGTTTTATGGCATGAAGAAAAACCTACCTCATCGACAGGGCGAGATCATTCTTCAATATCATAGATTTTGTAGGCCAAGCTCCTCCCTATTCATTCCAGCAGTAGAAGGTCGACAATGTCACTGTTTGCCTCGTCGTCATATTGGAATCGACCTTCTTTTTCAATAAAGACTCTGTGCGTTCCCCGCGTAGCAATCATAGCAGCTTTGTGTGTAACAAGACCCATTGGCTAGTTGAACAGTATGTCCAGCTTCAACTACCTTACTCAACTCGTTTCTGCAGGCGCAACTAGTTATGGCCTAACTCTACCGTGTTTCACTACAAACAGATCAAGAGAAACTTGAACACATCTCCTCCACATTTGCAATGGCGACATATTCCAGCATGCGGTGAGTAAGAAGTGCCACATTCTAGTCTTGAATGCTGAGGACACAGTAAAAAGAACACACCGAAAATTGCATGCTGCCGTGGGAATGGCACGTTCCCTCATATTATAAAAATTGGGGAGGACTGTGCAAACTCCCTCGTGCAAGGACACCAACACGTTTTCTTTTTTTCTATAACATAAGAAGTAAAGAACACATAGAAATAATGAGATTACTCTAAGAGCCTTCAACATTGTGCTATTACTTTTCTAATGCTTCGTACTTATTCTTTGCAAGGGACATTCGGGAAATCAACTATCGCTTACCTCTTCCCAGCTCGAAAGCCCACAGCAGCACAATCCAGCACCAGGAACATGGTTGTTTCAAACGCTTGAATTGTTTGTTGCTTGGACGTGACTAGTAAGTAAATATCACAAGGTTCGCATCGCATTGAATCATTTAGATTGAGTCCGAGTTAAGCCTTCAATGGACCATCACTGAAAGCGTAGGATGCACCTCAACAGATTGAAAGCGAGAGATCGCACTTCAATCAAGAAGAAGGCTAGATTTCTACCGTGCTCACAATCATGGATTGATATTGTCAATATAGTATACCGATGGAGTTCATACGTTGCAACAATATTCAAACCTTTAAGCATATGCTTTGTTTGTGGTGTAGTTTTCATCCAAAGAAGTGTCTCTTTTGATTGTACTCGAGCTCCGGACGAGACATCGATTGCAATGTTTGCTAGCAGTCTATTGGTATCCAGCTTAGAGGCTACACAAATAGAAATGCAATGGGTGCAGTGCTCCACTTGTGAGAACTCAAGTGCACGTCGCAGATATTGTGTGCCCTTACTTCCAGACTACACAAGAAGAATATTGACGGAAATCAGCTTCACATACAGCCATTGACATATCTGTCAATGCCATCTCAACAGTGACAACCATTGCATGAGGTACACTAGACAGACATTCAATATTAGATAACCCTCTGCTATCATGGAATAAAGAGCATAGAACAACCTTCACAGAGCAAGATCTAACTACATCACAAGTGGCAGACATACTTGCATTTAATCTCGAGAACAACTTTGTACTACAGAAGTACATGTTGATGGCTGAAGGGCCGAATAAGAAGCTTGGCCTCTACATACTAAGTCAAGATAGTGTGAGCAAGATCATTCAATAACAACAAGAAAATGCACCATTTGCATTGATGGTGCAGCTTGACACAAGTTTGATGTTTGGTATCATCAAAAACATCGTTGAACCAGCAGGAAAAGAGCATTCACCGCTAGCGATACGTACGAATTTGCTTCTTTGCAGCTCCGTGGCCGTCAACAGTTGCGTGAGAGAACAGTTCCTTTCAAGCCCAACGGCATGCTTGCCGCATCAAGCTCTGCAAACGACATCACAATAGAGACAACAGTGTTTCCGTTCCTGTTCCCTTTTGGGAAAGGCCAGTATGATGGTAAAATCAACTTCAATATATATGTAAAGATACGTGCATCGACTCTGTTCTCCGTTTACACCCTTTACAAGCCATCCCTGCTCATAATGTACCAACTAAAGCAGGCACTTATGTTGGCTAACAATATACACACGAGATTGTTGCAAAAGGACATTGACAACTACAAGAGGGCCAATCGTACAACAACTGATGAAGATACTATGAGGCATGTGCTTCGATACAGCACCTCATCCACCATGCCAGGCTCCTGCTCGTGGCACCACAAGAACCTTAAGGACTTGATAGCAATGGTGGCAGGAATGGGGAATGCCTGATTTCTTCTTGACTTTCACTACCAATGAGGTCACAGACACAAGATGGCCTGAGATTGACGCGATCGAGCTAATTGCGCATCAGTTAAATGCCTCCTTCACTTGGACAGACTACCTAGTCGAATGCGCTCTCTCCTTCCACTCTAAGTTCCAAATGCTTATGTCCAAATATATACAAGGTGTGTTGGGCCGTGTGCAACACCACTTGGTTAGATATGAGGTTCAAAATAGAGGATCAATGCATGATCATGTCATACTGTGGATGCATGAAGAAGACAAAGAGAAACTATCTGCTGAATTAGCTGCATACATCCTGACACAAACTGACTTTGTGGTTTTGCCAGAAGTAAGCCGGCTCCGAGAACTCATACTCAGGAAACAACTTCACAAGTGCCGTACAAGTTGTTACCATGGTCAAAGAGATGGAGTATGTAAACACGGGTTCCCATTTCATGTGCAACCAAATCCAAACCCACTCTTCAACGAACAAAATCACAGATGGCAATACTTCAGGCCCCGACATGAAGACAGAAATGTCGTACCGTACCACCCTACACTGCTCTTGCTATGGGGTGCACATATGAATATACAGTGGGTCACCAATTCATCGTTGTCCTATTACCTCTTGAAGTATGCACTCAAAAATGCACCAATGGGCCATCTCAACATCCGCTCAGAAGATGCAGAGCGCTAGGCGTAGGTGGCCTCGACACTGTAAAAATGAAGCTGATCTCAGCCTCTTTACTGTCGAAACCTATCTCAGCAACAGAAGTGGCATTAAATTGTTTTCAAATCCCAATAATTTCAAAGAGCAATAGCGTACAATATGTTGACTCATCGCCCCCGGCACTACGACAACGAATCGTTTCTCACAACAATGATGTCGTGTTGCACCCTGTTGATCTGTATTGCGCACGACCACAAACTTTGGAGAAGCTTACATTTTACGACTTCCACAAGAATTATATAGTGATGAAGGGAAAAGAAAGGAAAAAAAGTATTTCAAAGGAGAATACCTACGGCCAATCACAGCAACAGCAATGCCGACTGGTTCGTTTCACAGACTTTCACCTAGGGCATCATGTGGAGGCTTTCTTTTACAACGTGTTGCTAAAGAGTATCACGTTCAGAAATGACTCCCAGCTGCTCTCACCGGAGAACACGTCCAGGTGATACTATCTTGAGTGAAAACTTAGAAATTTGATACTGACAGATGAGGACCTTGAGATGTACATCACAGAGTACACACAACAAAATATGCTCACAACAGATCAAACACACCAATTTCACAACATGATACTACAGAAGATATTCTCAATAAAGGCTGCCTCATTTCAATCTCCAGATGTGCAAACAAAATACGAGCAACAGGACACGTCATCTTGTATCTCTGCCCTTCTAAACGAGCTTCAAAATGTCCAAAACGCATCATTGACAACTGAACAAGCAGAGATCTACAAGAAGCTCACAACAGGAAAGGGTGCATGTGATCACGGGAACTCCTGGGAGTGGCAAAAGCTTCCTCATAAGATACATCACAAGCCAACTCATAATGCAAGAGAAAAATGTCACGCTCGCTGCTTCGACTGGTGCAGCAGCCATGAGGTTAAGCAGCATCGCAACAACTGTCCATTACCAATTCAAGATACCAGTGTGCACACAACAGTATCCCTTGTCAATCTCCAAAATTGATGACACATACGTCAATATTAAAGAAGCAGACATGATTATCATAGACGAGATTTCTATGTTAACAAAGAAAACTTTTGAGCTCATAGTACGACGAATTGTGAATGTTACCAACGGCACACTGCTAGACCCATTCAAAGATAAAAAGGTCTTCTTGTTCGGTGATTTAGTGCAGTTGCCGCGCTATGCAGGCATCAAAGTGATCAGTGCTACTCGTGCCACATCACAAGCTCCACTTATTGGTCCTCTTCTACTATGTACATTATGTCTTGCTCAGTGCGCCATGCAAAAGATATCTCTTTCATAGAGTTCCTCAATACAATAAGAGTCAGGCTTCCCACAAAGAAAGAGATTCATGATGCACTCAGTGACCGCATCATAAAGCAGGATGAAATAGAGCAACACATGGATAGGAACATGACAATAATTTGCACACACAAGAGTGACGTTCGATATTATAATAACCTTCTCTTGAAACGCTTCCATCGGCATAGTCACATCATCCAAATCGGCCTCAAGAAGAATGCACACAATGTCCCTGAGCTCCAAGCATGGCTGGAAGATCCCGACTTTCACGCAATTGACAGAATAGCAAAAGGAGCAAAGGCGCTGATAACAGAGAACATAGACTTAACAATTGGAGCAGCCAATGGATCATTATGTCGTGTAGACGAAATCCTCCAAGATGAAGATGGCGGCATCAAAGCAATCAAAGTGACGCTGGACACATCCAAACAAGAACTTACACTTTGACGGTCAAAGCATAGCAGGCGGACATTCAATGGACACTGGTGCCATAAATCACATTCCTAATAGCTCTCGCCTATGCTATGACTGGACACAAGTCCCAAGGCACAACAATCAACACAAACGTCTTGCTCATTGTAAAAGAAGTTTTCACCCCTGGCCTTCTATACGTGATACTGTCGCGTGTCACTGAGCGACAGCATCACTGAGCGAACCCGGCTACATTTACTACAGCTGTTGCGCGTCACTGAGCGAACCCGGCTACATTTACTACAGCTCCCTACGCTAGAGATGTTCACACCATCTAGATTTTTGACCATCTAAATGTGAAAGTTTCCTTCCCCCTCTTCAGTATCAATTCCTCTTTCTATTAAACTGACTGAATCGCCTTGTTGCCTTGTATAATTTTTGTTCAACTGCTTATCTTCTCTTCTGTCGACTTGTCATGTTCAATATGTTACATTGCCGAGACATCTTCTCTATCACCTCTACTCACTCAGATCCACCTTTTGTAAATTTACTGCTCTTCCCTTCCTCACTTCATTCATTTGTGTTTAAACGTTTATCGGATCTTATGCCTCAGAAATACTATAAGAGATCATTATAATTATTATTTCGATGTGCAGGAAACTGAATCAAAAAATGGATCACAATATGCTACATTCTACATGCTTGTCTGATCTTGCATCTGCCTATGTATACACATGCGAATCACACTCATCTTAATGTGCAGCTCTTCAAGCAATACATGAACAATACAAAGGAAACGCAACCCATGATACAACCTAAGAGATTTTACCTCACGACTAAGCATATGAGATTGGCTAACTCAGTAGGCGAGAAACCCCATGCGTACATTGAGGGGTTCCATACTTTTCAAGATCATCGCAACTTCATGAATAAGTGCGATGCAAGATATAAAGCTCTAAACCAAACGATGGCCACTTCAAACACAGACAGGATGACAACAGGTACTATTAGAAAAGAAAAATCTTATTCCTTCTGTCCGTCATGCTACCCAGCTTGCTCCTACATCCTGCAGGTCTCATGAAGCAAATACTTGAAGAGCTTGATATCCAGTACGAGGATGATGAGAGTATCCTGCGTAATGTTGAAGCACAACAACTCCTCCACACAAAAACTGAAGGAATTACATTGTATACGATGGAGCAGCTGCGGTTTGGTTACAACATTGATTTGGTTGAACTTTCAAAAGCTGTGCTACTCAAGAAAACTGTGCCGTTATCTTGGCAAATTTCATGACTTTGGCAAACCACACGCACGATGCAACTAATCCACCTATCACAATCCAGAAGGTAGCATGACACTACAACGAACACAAGGCAATAAGTTACAGCCAACCAACCTCCCCATATGAGCTAGTTGCAACAGACCAAGGCATGTATGGATAACAAGTATCACTAGCTTCCATTCATTTCTCCGTATCATTTTTTTTCTGACCTAACCAATCTGCATGGACTACATATCTAGACACTCATACCAAACCAGAGACAAGAATCGGTCTTCCACCCGAGAAAAAGCAACGTCACGGGAAGAATACATAGTCTACAGTATACAATGCACGAAAAACGATAGGAGATATATTTGAGTTACAAACAACATCCATAAACGCGTTGGCCAGCACAAACGCAATCCTTTGAAGAGAATGCGAGCGGACATGCATGCACATAGTCCTTTCAAGGACAATTTTGAAATTACCACTTTAGCAACTAGTACCAATATACATAAAGCTAGAAACTTAGAACATTTCTATATTAAACAACACAAAGCAACAATTGCATTAGGTTATAATGTTTGTTTTGGACATCCACCAAGGTTGAGAAAATATTATTTTTTGAAAAAACACAAGAAAATATAGCTGCAAACTTCTGCCGTCTTTATTTCATTGTTTTGTTACTGTCTTTGTCACATAACTTTGATCATTGGCTACAACAATGTCTTTTTGTTTCCATTCAAACTATGACAGGCATGACAACTTATCAACTGCTTTGATTTAAATGCTTTTTTTTTTCCAAAATGGGTAGGCCAATTCCAGCTGATCTGATTGAGCAACAGACAGAATTTGACACTGCAATGTATAGTTGCAACTGTCTTTACCCAAATTTTCAAGAGCGGGTGCTCAGACACTTCATGCGTAAATGGAGTGAGTTCATTCCATGGCCATTTCAACCACCTAGCCCATGGCATCCACATTACATCACTTGGAATACACTCGGTCGACAAATCACCATCGACATCGCCGTACTGGCTAGTTGCTCCACAAAACACCATTGTATGCTGTTCATGCAGATTGCGGACATGCTCGGCCTACTCAAGACTATACAACTAAATTACTCTATCAGCTAAAAAATTCGTTTCACGCTACTTCCCTGACAACCAGTTAGCCATACGCGCAACTTTGAACAACATCTTACCGATATAGCCCTTTCTTCCTGCATCAAAAACTCCCACTGATATGTGTTGTTACCTAGTCCTCCTCCTCTTCTCCAGAAATGTTTTGTCCATTGCATAGTAAAGCAGTCATTGCATGCTACATTCAAAGTCCTCCCAACTCTCGCTTGCTTAGTTCCGTTCTTAATTCATCAACTTTTTTTTAGCATACTCTTTACATCAAATCGTTTCAGTGACTTATACTCACTTAGAGTAACAAGATTTGTGCAAATCAAATAATAAGCTCTCTCTCTCTCTCTCTCTCTCTCTCTCTCTCTCTCTCTCTCTCTCTCTCTCTCTCTCTCTCTCTCTCTCTCTCTCTCTCACCTTTCATTTCTACATTCTTCTTTATGGATGTATAATCTTGTTCAGTGCTTCCATGAGAACAAAACAATATATACATTCTTGTATGTATGAGTGACTTCTACTCACTTAAGATAACAAGATTTGTCGAAAACAAATAATAATCGCACGCACGCTCTCTCTCTCTCTCTCTCAGCTTTCACTTCTATGTTATTTTACTAATGTATACTCTTGTTCAGTGCTTTGATGAGAACAAAATAGTACTTACAATAGTGCCCTTGCTCTCCATTCATTTCCATGCACATGCAGCTACCAAATGGAAGCTCTCTCTCTAATTGCCTTGAAGGCTTGTACCGTTACACAAGTTTGTTATCCACTTCCGGTTATGCAGGCTAACGAAGCTTTTTTGGACGAGATGGGGGAGAAATGAGGGGATCGACGTTTGAGTGATAGGCATGTACCGACCAGGCACTGACATCGCAGTGGTAGTGAAACACGCTGTGACCAACACACAAGAAGGTAAACGTGAGTTTCTGGGTCTTCGTCACCGCAACCTGGTGCAGTTACTAGGATGGTGCTATGAGAAGGAGGAGGTCCTTCCAGTCTATGATTACATGGAGCAGGGGAGTTTGGACAAGGTGATATTCAATAAGAGTGGTTCAATGCTTCCCTAGGCTCATAGGTACAAGATCGTAACAGGCGTGGCTGTAGCTTTGGCATACTTGCATGAGGAATGTGACCAGCAAGTAGTGTGTAGAGATGTGAAAGCACGCAACATAATGCTAGATGTAGGGTTCAATGAACGGCTGGTGGATTTGGCCTTGTGAAAGTGACATACCATCACAAGAGCCCTGATGCTACACTAGCAGTAGGTAGAATGGGGTATTTTGCCTCGGAGTATATACACACACAAGAAAAGCGTTAGAGAAGACGAATGTGTTTAGCTATGGCGCAGTGGTGTTGGAAGTGGCATGTGGATGTCAGCCCTTGGAGAGGGATGTGCCATTAAGGGAGAATGTGCAGGTGGATTGGGTGTGGGGATTATACAGATATAGGAGGATGTTAGAGGCAGCTGACAAGCGGCTGAGTGGGGATTTTGATGAGCAAGAGATGGAGAGGTTGCTAAAAGTTGGGTTGCTGTGTTCTCATCTGGACCCGATTTCAAGGCCCACCATTCGGCTATTATGTAAATATTAAGCGGGGAGTATGCATGTAAATTGTTTCACAAGGTGAGGGGAAAGGATGGTTCCCCCTGAACTCTGAGTCTGCTGCTGTGAGCTGCATATTTGGCCCTACCTCCAACAGTCTCTAACATCCTTCCTCTTGCGTTTGCAGATTTTAAATAGTGCCTCCCCTATACCTCTTTGCCTTGCTTGCCCTCTGCCCAATTGGAAGCACTATTTGCTTGGTGCTGATTTTGTAGTGCAAACGGATCACCAGACACTCAGATAGTTTGAAACCAGCCTGTTTAATCCAAAAAGGGCAGTAGACCTTAGACTTAAACCTTATTTGCTTTCACCCATTTAATTTGTCGCCCACTTTACATGTACTTTCAAGACACAACAAAGGGGAAAGGGATAAAGGCTGCTAGATTGTACCTGTATGAGAAGACCGACACCAGATTGGCCCCTAAATAGGCGCCCCTTTCGATATTTCTTTATTCTTTAAAAGAGCGAATAAACGTTGTGGTTCCCTACAAGCTGCCCCACACAACCTTGGCTGAATTTCAACTGTCCTGGCCCGATTTCGGCAACATAATTGTATTAGGACCCTTCACAGTCAGTATTCCCACGCATTGGATAACTTTCCCGACGCATACATACACTTTGCAAAACTTGGTGAGAATTTGCAACACGCTGAATTCTCTGTTTTCTGTCCCAACAATGCGCCAGATCACCTATACATCGGTCCCCTTGCGTCCCGGAACCTCCTGGGGTTATTAGGGTCCGTTTAAGGCCAAAACCCTAAACCTGCAAAAATACACAGCAAGCTGTAATTCACTGTTTCGGGCTCTTTTTTGCGTGTCGATCGCATCCGTAGCAAGTCGTCAAGATCCCTCACCTGTAGGGCTACTTGCCCTTTTGAATCAGACGAGATTTCGCACGTGAAACCTCTCCGAATCACCTGTACCTGCGGGGGATTAGCTGCTAGCTAATCGAGTACCTGTGCAAGAGGCTCTTGCCTCGGCAATCACGCATGAACCCACACAACTGTACATTGTTCAATTGAAAAGCCCACTAGAGGGGCATAACATACTGCCATAGGGGAGAGAGAGAGAGCAGTGCGTAGCGTGCATGGAATCACTCACCCACTGTACATAAGAGGTTATCAAGCACTCCATTGAAGCTCTCAACCTGCGACGACAGAAAAAAAAAAAGAGCCTCTTCCCTCTAATTTCAGCGCCACCTTCTCTTGCATGAGGAAAGTGCACAGACATGTGCCACTTGGCACATTTACAGGGTATTTCCCATTTCGGGGTTGCCACCTAAAAATATCTCAACCGACGCGTCAGTTGACTTCGTGGCAGAGTTATAAAATGTTCCCCTTGTCATTTCGGAGGTTATGACGTGAACACATTTTCAGGTCCCAAAATAGGAGTTCCCTAAATTTTAGGAGATGCTGCCATTGTATCTTTCTACGTCATCTGACCCTCTTTGTACACTGCAACCACACCAAAAACTAAAATGTAGCCTCTGTAGCAAAGGATTCCACTTTGGCTAGTCAATGACCCCACTTTGGCTAACCATAGTCCTTGTCCAACCTTAGTGCTCTCTTACCCTCAGGCCTGGACTCCCTCTGAACATTTCCACTAGCTATGCAATGCAGGGCAGTTAGATTTCCCGAGGGGTGTTTCCAAAAAGTGAAAATAAATAAATAATAAGAAAGAAATCAACAAAAAGGATAGATAGTAGTCACACGCTGGTGACATACCGCCCTCTTGAAATCTCAAACGTCCTTGTTTGCATCTATGTCATACATGCTCACAGTCAACACTGATGTATTCAACACCTATCGACACATGTACGACACATACATGCTCATTGTCAACCCAAGTGTATTCAACACCTGGTCGACACATGTATTGCTTGCGTGTGAACCCTGTCCCAATGACATAGTGGTAGCTTCGCACTGTGCCATTGCTTTGAGTCATTAACTTTCCAATGACAAAATGGTAGCTACGCATTTTGCCACTGTCTTTTAGTACACGTTGGATCCAGTAACACTTTCGAGCATACCCAAACCAACAGTTTAAGAATGCAATTACACATGTACCCTTTAATAGAAGCAATTACTGTATCCTTGACAAGCTGACAAGAAATACTCACTTCTATAGCACTAAGCACACTTTTGGACATTCCGTAAGAGCAATTGCCAAACTGAAAATCTGTACAGCTCTAACATTCATGTAACATGTACTTTAAATAGCATGTACATCATTTGTTTCAGAAGCCATTGTCACACTAACAATCCATGTAGCTCTGAAACTCAAGGGGTCAAGGTAGGTTGCAAATCGAAGGCTTCAAGGTAAAGTGATAACACAGTTGGTGACTCTGCAATTTCACCTTCTTCCATCCACTTAGCATCCATTGGTGGATAGTTTCTGAACTTCACCAAGTAACGCCTAGCAATCTTGCCTTTCACTTTTCTTTCTTTATGTGCCAAAATCTATTCCGGGACCAAGATCTCGTCAAGCTCCTCGACTTCCGACTGATCTTCAGCTGGCATATCTTCTAGCACATCACCCACATAGGGTCTGAGAAGACTCGCATGAAATGCATTGTGAATCTTCCAACTCTCAGGCAATTTCAGCCTATATGCAACATCATTTATTATGTCGCATACTTGAAAAGGCCCATAGTAACGCATGCTGAGCTTTGTAAACAGTCTTTCCTTGCCCTTCATCTTCTTTAACCTTGCCTTTTCAAAGCGTAGAAGCACCCAATCACCAAGTGAAAACACAACTTCACGACGGTGACGATCAACTGCATTCTTTTGCTTTGCCTGAGTCTTTTCTAAGGCCACTTTGACCTTCTTGTACATTTCATCCATGTCCTGAACATACTTGTCTGCTTCAAATATCTTGTCCTTTGTATGCAGTATGGGAGGAACTTTCTTGCCACCTTCAACTATCTCAAAGGGTGCCTTGCCAGTTTATGAATGCACTATATTACTGTATGCATACTCCACCAATGGCAAATACTGCTCCCACTTTCCTTTATGCTCTAACACGTAGCATTTCATCAGATCTAGGACAGTAGAATTTGCCTCTTTCGACTGCCCATTTGTTTGAGGATGAAATGACGAAGAGAATTTGAGCGTGGTGCCCATATTCTCAAACAAGCCTCTCCAGAACAAACTTGTCATGCGTGGATCACGCTCGCTAACAATCGACTGTGGCATGCCATGATACTTGAAAATATTGCTCATAAACAAGCGTGCCATCTCCTCTGGCTTTATTTTCTTCTTGAAAGGAATAAAATGAGCCTGCTTGCTGAATTTGAAAATGATGGTCCAAATACCACCGTTTCCTGTTTGCGTTCTCGGAAGATCAAAGATAAAATCCATAGCAATACTTTCCCATGGTTTATCTAGAATAGGTAGTGGTTGCAATAACCCTGGTGCCTTTTGCCTATCAAACTTGACCTTCTGGCATATAAGGCATTCTTGCACAAAGGCATCCACATCTCTTCTCAATGTAGGCCAGTAGAATAATGTCTCAACTGCTTTAACTGTAGCATCGATACCACGATGCCCTGCATACGGTGGGACATGACTCTCTTCCATAACTTTGCGTCGCAATGGCTTTGTGACACACAATCTGCCATGCATCATCATGAACCCATCTTTGAGAAGATAGTGTTCATGATGTTGTCCATCCATTAGCTGCTCAAAGACCCTTGCAAAATCTTCATCATTTGCATACTGTTCGCTCATATCATCAAGCTCATGATGATAAGGAATTGACACAGCTGAAATTTGTGGCTTCCTTGACAAGGCATCAGCCACAACGTTCTTCTTGCCTTCCACATGAACAATCTAAAAATGGAACATGGACAAGATATTTTCCCATCGCATATGCTTCTCAGATAACTTTGCCTGTGTCAAGAAGTATCGCAAGGTCTGATGATCCGTTTCGACAACGAAATCTGCACCTAGCAGGTAGTGTTTCCAACTTAAGAGCGCATGAATCATGGACTGCAGTTCTTTTTCATAGACTTGCATAGTCTTTTTTGGCCCTTGCAAGATTCTACTCTCATAGGCTACTACCCTGCCATCTTGCATTAGCACAGCACCAATGCTACTACCACAAGCATCACACTTGACCACAAATGGCTTCCTAAGATCTGGCAACACAATGACTGGATCTGAAGTCATCTTTTCCTTTAAGAGATCAAAAGCTGAAATCTCTTTCTGTGTCCATCTAAAGGTGACTGCCTTCTTTTGAAGAGCATGTAAAGGTGAAGCAATCTCAGCGAAATTTCGGATAAACCTTCTGTAATAGGAGCATAGTCCCAAGAAGCTTCGGACATCATGCACCGTCTTCAAATCTGGCCATGACTTGATCGCTTCAACTTTTGCTGGATCCATTCTGACACCATCCTTTGAGACAATGTGTCCCATAAAGTGAATCTCTTCCGGGAAAAATTCACTTTTCTTTGCATTGATGAGCAACCTATGGCTGCGTAGCTCTTTGAACACAATGGCCAAGTGATGCCTATGCTCCTCTTTATTCTTTGAGTAGACTATCATGTCATCAAAGAATGTACCAACAAACTGCTGGTGTGGACGGAAAATTCTATCCATCATCCTATTGAACGTAGCAGGAGCATTTGTGAGACCAAAGGGCATCACTAAAAATTCCTAAAGGCCAAATGTTGCTCTAAAAGAGTTCTTGTGCACATCCTCTGATCTAATGCGGATCTGATGGTACCCACTGTTTAGATCTATCCTGCTAAACATAGCTTCTCCTTCTAATTTGTCCAGAATATCATCAATTCTAGGTATAGGGAACCTATTCTTGATGGTATTCTTATTCAGTGCACGGTAGTCGATGCACATACGCCATGAGCCATCCTTTTTATGCACCAACAATACTGGAGGAGATGAACTGGGCTGAATCATCCCCTTTTCTAACAGCTCTTGTACTTGGCTCATTATCTCTTTCTGCTGAGCCGCACTAACCCTGTACGTAGGCTTATTTGGTGGGCTACTACCTGGCACCAAATCTATCGCATGGTCCTCGGGTCTCTCTGGCGGTAATTGAGGCGGTAATGAATCAGAAGAACAGTCACTATACTGTTGTAAAAACATTGACCTTTCTTTATCTAACACAGATAAATTTGATTCATCATAATCTGACACTTCACGTGCAAAAACCCAGTACACAAAAAGATGATTTTTCATTATAGAAGTAATAGCAGAAGCTGATATAGTGGGAATAGACTACCCTTTAAGCTTTACATGCAGAATGTGAGTCTTTCCCCTGCTCTGTACAATGATCTTTTTGTTTAGGCATCCATGATTCCCTGTACACGAAACAACCAAGGAATACCTAGCAACACATCACATCTGTCCAGTGGCATGATGGAAAATTCTTCAGCATCTACATAGGATTGGATATGTAGGCGCAATTTTCGATGATGGGTGTCACAGCCTCCGTATGGCCAGGACATGCCAAACCTACCTCTGCTGTATACCCCATCTCTTCAGGTCTGATTCCCAACTTTGAAGCCAATTCTGGGGAAATGAAGTTGGCTTTGGCACTTGGATCAAAGAAGATAAGGACTGTTTGATCCCTGACCTTTCCCCATGCTCTGCAAAGCTCACTTGCATCTGAATTTGGCTTGTCGCCCACCATATCTGGCACTAGACCAGCCATGGGCCTCTTTCCTTTCCTGTCCTCCTTGTCTTCAGAATTAGCTGGCGTTTTCTTTTGAGGACAATTGTAAGCAATGTGGCCAGGCTGCTCATAGATAAAGCATTTGTTCTCTGACCTCAGGACCTTCTTTTGCTCTTCTGACTTGCGAGGAAAACATCTTTTCCATTTCTTTGCTGGTCCCTTTTCTGATTCAGTTGTAGCTTTGCCTTTCCCTGCGTTGGCTGGCTCCTGCGTCCCTTTAGGAACCTCATTGGGAACGTACTTCTTCACTGAATTTTTCTTGGCTGATCCTTCCTTGACGCTAGTATTAAATTCACAATCTTCTCCCTTGAGCAAACCATTGCCAGTGTTTGCTACCTCGATGAGCTGCGTCAAAGTAGTGACTTTGGTCTTCGTGCATTACTTTCTCAATCCTTTGGGTAGGCCGCAACAGTATTTTTCAATCTGTTCTATCAATGGCACAAACCTATAGGAAGTTACTGGAAGCAGAGCTTTCTAAAACTTCTGATTATAGTCATCCAGATTCTTGCAAGTAGCAGCATTAAGCTGGTGCCATTCTGTCATGACATATGCTTCAAAGTCATCAGATAACCATGTTGCTGCAAAAATCTGCTTGAAGTAAATCCATGTGGACGGAGCTTGCCCTTGAAGCAATAAAGTTGTCCACCATTGTCCCACATTCCCTATCAAGAAAGTGGCTGCCTTGCGGACCTTTGAAGCCTCTGTAAAGTTTCCCCCTGCATAGGCCTTGTCAAACTGTTGGAGGAATGAGAGAGCCTTCTTCCTGTCATCAAACCCTGTAAAGGTCATGAACGTCACACCTTTGCCACCTTCTTTGTACGGAGTTGGCCTCTCCAGCAGCGTTAAGTTGTTATATGGAAGTGAATGAAACATGGGAACACTGTTAGGGTTCATTTGTGTTCCTTGATTGCTATTAAGTTGACCTGGAATGCCATATTTGGTTGTTGATTTGTAATTCCAGCCATACCAAAATTTTCCTGTGGCATCCCAAATTGGCCCTGAATGCTTTGAAACCCTGGTAGCATGCCCGTGACACCATACATGGGGTTATGCATCATTGTTTGAGCACCCCCGAACACTATTCCTGGCGTGTAAAACTGATTTCCAGGTGCATGACCAGCCATGCTCTGGAATACCGATCCACCTCCAAAAGAGCCAGTGTGTACTGAAGGTGGTGGGAAGACTTGTTGCATAGCCTGTAGGTTGCTTCCCTGCCCATTAGAACCGGTTATAGGTTGCTGAAAGGTGGCTGGCTGAACTGGTACAACTTGAAAGACATGCATTTCAAAAACCTGTTCTTGCACCTTAGGCACAGGTTGTGGAGACTGCATGTTCTCCGTCAAGTGTACAGGTGTTTCCATTGACTCTGCAGTATGAATCACCTGTGCTTGAGCCTTAAAAGGCTTTTGAATATGATCCAGTGACCCAACTTGCTGAGACGGAAGAGGAGGTTGCAGAAAGGTTAAAAACCTCGGGTTCTGCATTACTTGTGTGAACATAGTCATAGCAGTAGCCAACTGGGTCCTGAATATATCATCATCCGTCTGTGGTGGTCTTGAGGACTCACCCACTTCATGTGTCTGTTGACCCTGTGAGGAGGAAACCTCTTCAGTCACATCATCTGGTCTCTTAGCCATAATTGCAATTTCCTGTGTCTGGTGTATGATCCCCTGTGTCTTCAAACCCAAACTGACCAAGGCTCACTTCTATGGGAAAAAGTGATTCAAATCCCAACGATGGAACCATGAAACCGACCTGTTTAATCCAAAAAGGGCGGTAGACCTTAGACTTAAACCTTATTTTCTTTCACCCGTTTAATTTTTCGCCCACTTTACCTGTACTTTTAAGACACAACAAAGGGGAAAGGGATACATGATGCTAGATTGTACCTGTATGAGAAGACCGACACCAGATTGGCCCCTAAATAGGCGCCCCTTTCGATATTTCTTTATTCTTTAAAAGAGGTAATAAACGTTGTGGTTAACCCCCTACAAGCTGCCCCGCACAACCTTGGCTGAATTTCAACTGTTCTGGCCCAATTTCGACAGCATAACTGTACTAGGACCCTTCACAGTCAGTATCCCCACGCATTGGATGACTTTCCCGACACATACGGACACTTTGCAAAACCCGGCGAGAATTTGCAGCACGCTGAATTCTCTGTTTTCTGCCCCGAAAATGCGCCAGATCACCTATACAGCGGTCCCCTTGCGTCCCGGAACCTCCTGGGGGTATTAGGGTCCGGTTAGGGCCAAAACCCTAAACCTACAAAAATACACAGCAGGCTGTAATTCAGTGTTTTGGGCTCCAATTTCCAGATAGTGCATGTGGAAGGCAAGAAGAATGTGGTAGCCGATGCTTTATCACGCAAACCACAAGTGTCAGCTGTGTCAATTTCCATTTGTGAGCTTTTCAGGTGGTTTGCAATAGGTTAAGAGCTATTGATTGCTTGCTCTCTTTCCTTCTATGCACATCGAGTTGAGCTTGCTCCCCACTGCCTCTCTTTCCCTTCTATGAACACTGGTAATGCCCCTCTAGTGGGCTTTGCAGATGACACTATGTACAGTTGTGTGGGAATTATGCTTATACGCCGAGGCAAGAGCCTCCATGAACAGCAACAGGAGTAGCTAACTGCTACTCCAAAGCAGGAACAGGAGAGGGTAATAACCTCTCGTTTTGTGCAGAAAATCAGCACTAATTGAGTGCTGATTTTGGACTGTTTCGGGGTTGTTTTAAGCCCGGATTGCTTCCAGAATCAAGGGGCACGTAGACCAGGACACAGGGAACAGTGCAGGGATCACATAGAATTGAAAACAAGTCCAAAAACAGGTCTGAACCAGATACAGCAAGCTGAAATTACTGTTTTTGAGCTCCAATCAGTGGATTAAGAGCTGTAGAAGTGTTCCCTACCGTTTGAACTTGTTTTGGGACAGTAATAGTACTGTTATGTTGCCGTATTTTTCCCAGAACAGGTGATTAGCATCCATGAACAGGTGGAGTGCTCAATAGCACTTTTATCTTGTAATCCCTTACCTAATAATAAAGAAATATCGAAAGGCGCGCCGGACTTCGGGGCCAATCTGGTGTTGAGCGAGGAAGTGAGATTTCAGTTTGTGTGTGTGTATTAAAGTCCAGGTATTAATTGTGAAGGAACTACCGCTTTATGTGAACATAGACCGGTTTCAATATGTCTACGATTGTGCCTATCTTCAAGTCGGGAGATCCTATGCATCCCAGGAATTATCGCACCATCATGGTTGGTCACACCTGGCTAGGCTATATGCATCTATTCTTGAGCATGAGTTGAGCAGATGGGCAGAGAGAGAGGGCATACAGGCATCAGGGCAGGCAAGGTTTAGGGGAGGTTTCTCCACTCTTGACCAGATTTTGACACTCGAGCTATTATTGAGGAGGGTCGACACCATGGCAGGAGGATCTATTGTAGCTTTGTGGATTTCTGCAAAGCCTTTGACACAGTGCCAAGAGCCAGACTTATACGCAGAGTACAGGATTTGGGTGTGCCCACCGAGCTGATATGGGGGATCTTGGCTTCATATAGGACAGTGGTGGGGCGGGTACGCACTATTGAGGGCATGTCTGACATGGTACACTCCACTATTGGGGTGAAGCAGGGATGCCCCTATTGTTACCATATACATGTGGTAGTGATGTGTGTGAACACACTAGGACCGCCGGGCATTTTTTCCCTCTTTAGGAGGTTTTTTTCCCCGTGCATTGTATATACGCCCATCACTCTAGGGCTATCTATCTTTCCATTTCACACTAATTTATACACTCTCTATTGTGTGCCTTGAGCTTTCTTCGTCTTCTCCAAGCTGTGTGGCTTTCTCTGCAACCCTAATTCCAACAATTGGTATCAGAGCAGGTCACGTCCTCTCGGGCTTAGTCGCCAGCTGCTCCAGCATCTGCTCACTTTCTCCAATTTCAGTGAGCTTTGGGCAAGTGTTCGCAGGTTGACAAATACTTTGGGTATGCTCAAAGAGCTCGGTCTGCTCAGAATTTTGATTTGGGCTCATTTCGGCCTCCGTTTCCACCACAGGCAGTACTGCACAGGCTATTTCGTCATTTTGTGCAAAATTTCTGTCAGTGCCGTTTTCTGCATAATAGGTGCCTTATAGTCTTCTACGGTTTGCGCTATATAGCACAGGTTGTTCCCGCTCCGTTTCTCCTATTTTCGGGCAGATTTCACATCAGGTGCAACATTTACCATGGCCGATAACAACAACACAGATGTGTTCAAGATGTTTGCTGCTAAGGACAGGTTGGATGGGGACAACTACCCTATGTGGGCTTATATGATGCAACATGTTCTTGTGTCAAAGGGTGTCTCGAACATTGTGCAGGGCATTGATGTACGTCCTGGTTCTGAGGATGTAGGCGATGTTGAGGATGTTGCAGGTGTTGCTGCAAGGATTGCGGCTGTTAGAGTTGTTTTTCCTACGGCGTAACAAGCTCGTTGGGATGTTAAGGATGCGCAGGCTCATGCATTGATTGCATTTTCTGTGAAGCGCACCATTGTTCCTCACATCCGTTCAGCAAAATTTGCAAAACAGGCTTGGGATATTTTAGCAGGTCTTTATGCAAGCCGCAATGAGGCTAAAATTGCTTGGCTGCGTAAAGAGCTGGAGTGGAAGATTATGCATGAGGAAGATGATATGGACACTTTCCTTGCTAGTGTCAAGAATATCAATGAGCAGCTTATTTCTAGAGGTGAAGTCATTTCAGACAATTCCCTTGTGCAGACTGTTCTTGATGCCTTACTAGATTCCTACCAGACTTTTGCTAGTACTTGGAGACTGATGACCCAAGGAAATGCTGAAGTTGTCAAGTTTGATGCATTATGCACATTGCTGTTTCAAGAGTCACTTTCCAGAAAAAACAGAACTAGGCAACGTGCAGTTGAACAAGCTTTTATTGCTTCTCAAAGAAAGGGTGGTAACAGTAATGCAGCCACTTCTTATGGTTCTGCTGCGAGTGGCAAAAATTTTGTTCCTAATGCTTTTGCTGGCAGCACTTCGTCTGGCAATTCTGGTGATAAGGGCAAAAAGAAGATGCGTTGCCATTATTGTAAATCCAATGATCACTTGATCAAGTCGTGTCCTAAGTTGAAGGCCAAAGAGGCTAAGAAGAAAGAGGGTGGTTCCACTGCAAATGCTAGTTCCACTACAAATGCAGCCATTGTCGAGTCTTCTGTGAAAGGAGACTATAATGCTGATGTTGATGCAGAATGGGCATTCAAGGAGTTGGAAAGATTGTGCTTACTTCTGCTAATGGCAGTTCTTTCAGACTTGTTGATGCACTTTATGTACCTCGGATCAAGAAGAATCTCTTGTCTGTATCCGCACTTGCTAGACTTGGACTTGTAGTCAAATTTGTGGATGACAGATATACAGTTCATGATCTCAGTTTTGGTGATGAAATTGGTACATCTGGGCTTTTTTTCCGTGGGTTGTATAAGCTCACTTTGTATGACAAGTGTGGACAAAATTTTGCAAATGCTGTTGCAGATTCAAGGGCTATTTCAGATGCAAAACTTTTGCATGCACGTTGTGGTCATCTGAATTTTTCCAGTTTGCTGCGTTTGCAGAAATCTGATATGGTTGCTTCTTTGCCGCCTCTTGAAGCACCTGTCAAACATGTTTGTGAAGGCTGTATTTTGGGTAAGATGTAGCGTTCTAAGTTTCCAAAGGATGGTTTAGTTCGGGCCACATGCAGGTTGCAGCTTGTGCATAGTGATGTTTGTGGGCCCATGCAAACTCCGTCCTTGGGCAATTACCTGTACTTCGTGACTTTCATTGATGATTACTCCAGGCATGCATGGGTATTTTTGCTTAAAGCGAAGTCCGAAGTTTTTATGTGCTTCAAACAATTTCTGGCTATGGCTGAAAATGTCTCGAAATGTACTATGGGCACCCTCCGTTCCGATCGAGGGGGGGAGTATATGTCTCATGAATTTAATGCATTTCTGGCTAGTCGTGGGATAAAACACCAATGTACAGTGCCTTATACACCTTAGAAAAATGGTGTTGCTGATACGAAAAATAACTCACTGACGGAAATGGCACGATGTATGGTCAAAAGTCAAGCTTTGCCACATTCTTTTTGGCTTGAGGCCATCAATTGTGCCACTTATGTACTTAACAGGTGTCCTACGAAAGCTTTGCAGTCTATTACTCCATATGAAGCATGGCATGATAAAAAGCCTTCTATTGAGCACATGCGTGTTTTTGGCTGTTTGGCATATGCTTTGGTGCCACAAGTGCAGCGCAGAAAATTGGATGATAAGGCTGTCAAATGTATTTTGTTGGTTATAGTGCTGAAAGCAAAGGTTACAGGCTACATCATCCGCAAACAAAGCGTATTCTTGTTTCACGAGATGTAGTGTTTGTGGAAGATTCTGTTCAGCCCTTGCTGTCATGTACTAGAGACAGTATTGTAAGCTCACATGACATTTATGACACTTTGTTGCCTCTTTTTAGTGGTGGAAGTTCGAGTGTAAATTCCAATGAGGCAAATGTACAGCCTATGGGGGTTTCTGAAAATGTTACAGACTAACCTATTACTGATGCAGATGTACATGATGTACTTGATGAGGAAAGGGCTGAAAATGAGCAGGCTAGAGGTATGCCAAAATGGTTGGTGCACACTTTGCGTGACAGTAAATTGTATGCACCTTTGTCTAGTCGTACTCGTTGAGGCTCTCGCCATGCATCTTATGCATCAGATTGTTATGCTTTGGCTGTGTCTAGCTTACATGATGTTGAGGAGCCTCTGACTTTTGATGAAGCACAAAATTGAGAAAGTTGGAAGGTTGCCATGCAATCAGAATATGATGCACTTATAGAAAATGACACATGGACTTTATGCGATTTTCCTCCTGGCAAAAAGGCCATTGGGACAAAGTGGGTTTACAAGTTGAAACGCAAACCCGATGGTGAGATCGATCGCCATAAGGCTCGACTTGTTGCAAAGGGTTATGCACAGCAAAAAGGCATAGATTATGAAGAGACTTTTGCTCCCACTTGTCGTATGACTACTATACGTTTTCTATGTGCATTGGCAGCTCATTTTGGTTGAGATGTACATCAATCAGACATTGTTACTGCTTTCTTGAATGGTGACATATTTGAGGAAGTTTATGTAACGGAGCCTCGCGGTTTTGTCATAAAAGGACAAGAGGACAAAGTGTGCAAATGTAAGAAGGCTTTGTATGGGTTGAAGCAATCTCCTCGTGCTTGGTATGAGAAAGCTGACACTCATTTGGTCAAACAAGGCTTTCGTAACAGTCCAACAGAAAGCACATTGTATGTAACGCGTGAGGGTGATGTACTTCTCATTGTGGTTCTTTATTTTGATGATTTGTTGATCACTGGAGCAAATGAGAGACATATTTTTGACTTTAAGGCTGATTTGAATGCTACTTTCAAGATGAAAGATTTCGGGCTGTTGCATCATTACTTGGGTATACAGTTAAAGCAGTGTGATGGTGGTATTGCCTTGTGTCAGAAAAGTTACATAGAGAAATTGCTATGTAAGTTTGGACTTGAGGATTGCAAACCTATTGCCACTCCCATGGAAACAGGTTTGAAGTTGAGTCTACATGATGCTGGCGATCCTGCTGATGTCACTCTTTACCAAACTGTTGTTGGCTGCCTCATTTATGTATGCAACACGAGGCCGGATATTCAATTTGCAGTCTCCCAAGTCAGCAGATTTATGCATAGCCCAGGGTGTAAGCATTGGCAGGCTGTCAAGAGAATTTTCCTCTACTTTAGTGGCACTTTACATCTTGGCTTGTTTTATCTCAAGGGGGGATCATTGCCGCCAGACTTACATGCTTTTTCGGACTCAGATTGGGCTGGTTGTTTTGACACGCGAGTGTCCACAAGTGGTTTTTGTTTCATGTTTGGCAGTTCATGTATATCATGGTTGAGCAAGAAGCAACCTACTATGGCCACTTTGAGTTGTGAGGCTGAGTACAGGGCAGTCTTCACAGTTACGGTTGAGTGTGTATGGCTCAGACGCCTTATGGCTGATTTGGGTGTTGGACAGGACACTGCCAACACTATCTACACTGACAGACAGAGCGCATTGGCAGTTGTGAGGAACCCAGTTTTTCATGCTCGCACAAGGCACATTGAGGTGCATTACCAATATGTGAGGGAGAGTCTCTCAGTAGGAGAGATCAGCTTGGCTTATGTGCCAACACAGGACAACCTTGCAGAGCTTTTCACAAAGGCATTGTCTCGTGAGAAGCTGGAAGCTTTCCGCAAAGCTTTGGGCTTACTCCCCTTTGTGGACTGATCCTGTCCTCAGGGCATGGCACTTCCCTCTACTCATGTGCCAGCTCTCGTTCACCGCATCACTCCAAGGGGGATTTGTTACCATATACATGTGGTAGTGATGTGTGTGAACACACTAGGACCGCGGGGGCATTTTTACCCTCTTTAGGAGGTTTTTTCTTCCGTGCATTGTATATACGCCCATCGCTCTAGGGCTATCTATCTTTCCATTGCACACTAAGTTATACACTCTCTATTGTGTGCCTTGAGCTTCCTTCATCTTCTCCAAGCTGTGTGGTTTTCTCTGCAACCCTAATTCCAACACCTATCTCCGACTCTTTTTGGGATGTATGTGGATGAGTTTTCAGACTATATACAGAGAGATGGAGACAGAGGTTCTTAGCTAGCAGGGACGTGGATCCTGCTGTTGTTATATGTTGATGATATTGTGCTGATTTCAGATTCTCCAGAGGAGATGCAGCGTCATTTGGATGCATTGCATGTATTTGCATAGGACAATGATTTGTCTGTGAACCTTGGTAAGACCAAGGTAATGGTGTTTAACACCACGACACAGTGGGTAAGGAGGTTCGCCCCCACTTTTACATATGGTAGAGAGAATGTGGAGTATAGAGATGCATATACTTATCTTGGGGTGGTTTTCAGTGGTCCACTATTTTCTTTGAGGAGAGCAGCAAAGACGAGACTCACCGCAGCCTATGCAGCATTGGAGAGACTTGAGAGGATGTGTTCGCAGGTTCAGTTTCAGGAACCTCGGACAAAGCTCTGGCTCTTTGACACTTTGGTCACTTCGGCCATGCTATATGGAGTGGATATTTGGGGCCCCTCAATAGATCATTACAGCATAGCTGGCAGTAATGATGGATGGAGATGCAGTACTCCGCCCCGATGGAGCGCTCACCATGAAGGAGATCATATTATCCGCCACCATCCGATGAGAGATATCTTTGGATACTGATGTATATGTATAAGATGCCTCTACATTCTTTGGATATTGACGTATATGTATCTGATGCCTCTACTGTCAGAGAGCCCCATTGTATCAGCTAACCCATTGTATCGGCTCTCGCCTCACCTCCACCCCCTATTTTCTTTTCAGTTCTTTGTACTTTTTGTACTCAGAGTTTGTATTAGATTCACCACTTGTAACCTTTTGGTCTCATAGGTCATTTTGGCCTTTTGAAGATGTTAATATAACATTTCATTTCATTTCATTTCTCTCTCTCTCTCTCTCTCTCTCTCTCTCTCTCTCTCTCTCTCTCTCCCCCCCCCCCCCCCCCCCCCCCTTATTCTCCACCATCATTCCCTTCTCAAGCTCAAGCTCTCAAGCTCTCAAACCTCCACTCCAGTCTCTCTCTTGAATCTCTCAACTTTCAAGCTTGAAGCATACATCCCTCTCAATTCTACATATTCTCTCGAGTCTACTCTCCACCACTCCTCATCACCTCTAACTTCTAACTTTTAAGGCTCTCGAGTATTATCACTTCCAAGGCTCTCGAGTCTCAAGCTCTTCACATAATGCCGCAACCTCTTCATGAGGCCGTCATGAAGCATTACTGCTACTTTGAGAGGGTGAAGAGCAAGAAAAATGTTTGCAAATGGTATTGCAAGTAGTATGACAAGACAATGACTTCAAGAGCCACGCACTCTCTCATCCACTTGACAAGGTTGGGAGGACAAGCGTGTCCATGTTTGGATATCTCCAATGACCTCTTCGAGGAGTACAAAGCAAAGTACCTGCCTTTGAAGACGCGCAAGGGGGTTGCAAGGGCGGCGGAGGAAGTGGTGCCACTTGATTGCGATGTCTCCAAATCGGATGAAACGGCTTCTCCATCGATTTTTGTTGCATCCGGAACGGTGCCTCCACCGGTGGAGCTAGTGTTTCAAAGAAGAGCAAGGTGATGTCGGCAAGTTGGGGTCCGGCCTTCAAAGCAATCAAAGCAAGCCTCTCTTGCAAAAACGATGGGAGGCATCTCCGGCCCCATCTCCTTCCTCAAAGAGAGGCAAAGACAAGCGAACATAGAGATTGCTCCCACGGTCATTGAATGCAATCTCTTATTCAACATTCTTTGGGTGGAGAGGTGGAAGAGGATCGTTAAATCTATTGCCGCGGTGGGTCCATGTGAGGGGTGGACAAGTCCATCATACAATGACATAAGGACCACGAAGCTCGAGAAGGAGAGGGCAAGGATTGACAAATCACTTGAACCGGTGCGTGCTGGTTGGATCAAGTATGGATGCTCCATTCCCTTTGATGGATGGAGTGATTGCAAGAAGAGGGGCATCATCAACATTCTTGTGTCATATCCACTTGGCACCTACTTCTTGAGAGCGGTGGATGCGGGATCAAGGGGAAAGAAGGTCATGGGTGCATTCAACTACCGCCACATTTTGCAAGCAATACTTGAGGTAAACCGTTACCCAAGCATGCTCTCCCTCTTATCTTTTACCTCTCCTTTTGGACTCTCATTTTTGCCTCATCATCTATGTGTAGATCAGTGCGGAGCATGTGATTCAAGTGATTATCGACAATGCATCCAAATTCCAATTGCAAGAAGATAAGCAAGAAACTAATGGAGGAATTTCCTCACATAGTATGGACTCCGTGTGCATCACATTGCCTTGACCTACTTATGGAGGACATAGGCAACCTTGGGTGGGTGAAGACATCCTCAACAAGGCACTCTCTATTGTCAACTTCATCAATGGCCAAGTGCGGGTACTTGCAATTTACCGCACATACTCCAACTTGGGGTTGAAGAAACCCTCCGCTACTCGGTTTGCCGCCATGTGACTCCTCCTTGAGCGACTCTACAACATGCAAAACAAGGTCCAAAGACCATGGTCTCTGACAAGTTCAAGGCATGGCTGGAAGAGGAGACCTTTGCATCACAACAAGACACAAAAGTCATCCAACGACTTTGCTTGTGTGAGAAGTTTGTGCAAGAGGTAAAAGGTATCGCGGTTGCCATCTTGCCCTTGTATAAGACCCTCCGCATGACCGACATGGAAGATGCAACACTTGGTCTCCTGTACCATTTCATTGAGGAGGCTTATCAAGAGATAGAGAAGTCTACCATTCTCGATGGTCCTCCCGATGGGGCGCGGTAAGAGTCTCAACTCTCTAGTCTCTACCCTCATCTCTATTGCACTTTATGCAACATGTACTATGCTCAATGCTTGAAGCTCACTCTTCTCTTTCTCTTTCTTTGTACTATGTAATGACGTCTTTGCTCCATCTCCCGAGAAGGATGACATCCTCCATCTTGCTAGGAAGCGGTGGGATTGGATGAAACGACCCATCCACCATTTTGCGGCTTTCTTGCACCCAACTTACAAGAAGCCGACCCTCTCCTCGAATGAAGTGCTACTTGCGGAGCGGGATAAGTATCTCTTTAAGGTAATCAAGAAAGAGGAATATGACACTTTTCTCCAAGAGGTCATCAACTATGGAGACCAAAGAGGCTCCGCATTTGCTTCCGTTGTGTGTTGGAAGAGGGAATCATTGGTCAAGCCTCTATTTTGGTGGGAGATCTTTGCCTATCAATTGCCCCCTTCTCCAAACGATTGCATGAAGAATTCTTAGTCAAGTAAACTCTCTACACTTATCTTTTTAATCTCGTCATTGTGCTTCTCTTCTAATCTTTAGCGTTTACGCTCTTGCCTAATATCTATGCCTCTCTTTAATGTGCTTTAGGATTGGGCCTCCCGTGCATGTGTGCTCCAATTTATGTATGTTGCGCTCTATGCATGAGATGCCGATGGTTCGACAAGTAAAGAGCTTACCTATAGGCTATTTTTAAGCTTATGAATGATTCATCATCCCGCCAAGTTCTATTATCTAACTATGTTTTTAAATTTTATTGTTGCAAATTGCAATTGTCAAATAGGTAAATATGGACGATTGCAAGCTGTCGGTTGAGGAGGAGATCTTTCATGAGCTCTGCTTGGAGCTCGAGGAGATTGATCAACGTGTCTCTCGCACATGATCCCACCGAGTTGTAGTGAGCAGACTTTCTTCGGCAACAAGAGGGAGAGGAGGAAAAGACTTGCTTGTCCATGGTAGGAGAACATCAACCACACCGAGAACGTATGTGCAGCGAGGTTTAGGAAGCAACACGGGTGAAGCTGCAGCAGCTATGAAGGATGCTCAAGTTAGTACATTGCCGAGGGAGCCCGAGTATGATGATGAGGGCAACATCCTTATAGAAGGAGATTATGGCCTTGAGCATGACACTCATGAAAATGAATCTTCAAGCTCTTCCTCTACCTCCGATGATGAGGGCGATGCGAGTGACATGAGCACGTAGGCTCGTCGCTCTTTGTTTGTAGCTCTCAAGTCTCTACTTACAATTTTGTATCCCTTTTTTGTAATTTGGAGTCTCTTGAGTCTTGACTAGCCTCTTTTTGTATTGATTTTGAACCTATATTTATGCAATTCATTCTACAGTTTACAAGTTCACACGTTAATAAGTGTCTAAGGTCTTATGTGGATGTGGCCACAATCTACAAAGATGGTCAGATGACCAGTGGGAATGCAATAGAAGTATCTCCTAAAGTTTAGGGAGTTGTTCTAAAATGTGTTCGCAACATTATGTACAGTATGACGAGGGGATCAATTTTCACCGAAGAACTGATATCAAATTCTTTGTAGGTCAATAGATTTTTAGACTAGCGTTCCCGCTGTGAGAAATAGCCTAAAAAGTTGCCAAGTGTCACCTCATGCATACAATTGCCAAATTTGGTGCATTCATGGGATTTTTATTGGAAAATGGGCTTCTCCTTCTTTGTTACCATATACATGTGATAGTGATGTGTGTGAACACACTAGGACGGCCGGGGCATTTTTCCCCTCTTTAGGAGAGTTTTGCCCCCGAGCATTGTATGTACGTCCATCACTCTAGGGCTATCTATCTTTCTATTGCACACTAAGTAACACACTCTCTATTGTGTGCCTTGAGCTTCCTTCATCTTCTCCAAGCTGTGTGCGTTTCTGTGCAACCCTAATTTCAACAATTGGTATCAGAGCAGGTTACGTCCTTCCGGGCTTAGTCACCAGCTGCTCCAGCACATGCTTGCTCACTTTCTCTGATTACAGTGAGGTTTGGCGAGCCTTCGCAGGTCGAAAAATATTTCGGGAGTGCGCGTAGAGCTCAGTCTGCTCAGATTTCTGATTCGGGCTCATTTCGGCCTCCGTTTCCACTACAGGCAATACTGCACAGGTTATTTCGTCATTTTGTGCAGAATTTCTATCAGTGCCGTTTTTTGCATAACAGGTGCCTTCCAGTCTTCTACAGTTTGTGCTATATAGCATGTGTTGTTCCCGCTCCATTTCTCCTATTTTCGGGTAGTTTTCACATCAGGTGCAGTATTTACCATGGCTGACAACAACACAGATGTGTTCAAGATGTTTGTAGCTGAAGACCCGTTGGATGGGGACAATTACCCTATGTGGGCTTACATGATGCAACATGTTCTTGTGTCAAAGGGCATCTGGAACATTGTACAGGGCATTGATGTGCGTCCTGGTTCTGAGGATGTAGGCGATGTTGAGGATGTTGCAGGTCTTGCTGCAAGGATTGCTGCTATTAGATTTGTTTTGCCTACGGTAGAACAAGCTCGTTGGGATGTAAAGGATGCGTAGGCTCATGCATTGATTCCATTGTCTCTGAAGCGCACCATTGTTCCTTACATCCGTTCAGCAAAATCTGCAAAACAGGCTTGGGATATTCTAGCAGGTCTTTATGCAAGCTGCAATGAGGCTAAAATTTCTTTGCTGCGTAAAGAGTTGGAGTCGAAGATTATGCATGAGGAAGATGATATGGACACTTTCCATGCTGATGTCAAGGATATCAATGAGCAACTTATTTTTGCAGGTGAAGTCATTTCAGACAGTTCCCTTGTGCAGACTGTTCTTAATGCCTTACCAGATTCCTACCAAACTTTTGCTAGTACTTGGAGACTGATGACCCAAGGAAATCGTGAAGTTGTCAAGTTTGATGCATTATGCACATTGGTGTTGCAAGAGTCACTTTCCAAAAAAAACAGAACTAGGCAGCGTGCAGTTGAACAGGCTTTTATTTCTTCTCCAAGAAAGGGTGGTAACAGCAATGCGGCCACTTCTTATGGTTCTGCTGCAAGTGGCAAAATTTCTGTTCCTAATGCTTTTGCTGGCAGCAATTTGTCTGGAAATTCTGGTGATAAGGGAAAAAAGAAGATGCGTTTCCATTATTGTAAAGCTAATGATCATTTGATCGAGTCGTGTCCTAACTTGAAGGCCAAAGAGGCTAAGAAGAAAGAGGGGTTGGTCCACTGCAAATGCTGGTTCCACTACAAATGCAGCCATTGTTGAGTCTTCTGTAAAAGGAGACTGTGATGCTGATGTTGATGCAGAATGGGCTTTTAGCGCAGAGTGCACTTACAATCCTGTTGTCCATGATGCATGCTTGTCAGTTGCTGCATATTCACATGTGTGGTATTTCGACAGTGGAGCTACAAAGCACATTACCTCACATTGTGAATTGTTCACCTCTCTCGAGTCTGTCCCTCATGGTAATTCAGTCACTTGTGCCAACAATGCCTCTTATCCGGTTCAGGGAGTTGGAAAGATTGTGCTTACTGCTGCAAATGGCAGTTCTTTCACACTTGTTGATGCACTTTATGTACCTGGGATCAAGAAGAATCTCTTGTCTGTATCCACACTTGCTAGACTTGGATTTGTAGTCAAATTTGTGGATGATAGATGTATAGTTCATGATCTCAGCTTTGGTGATTAAATTGTTGCATCTGGCCTTTTGTGCCCATGGGCTGTATAAGCTCACTATGCATGACGAGTGTGGACAAAATTTTCCAAATGCTGTTGCAGATTCAAGGGCTATTTCAGATGCAAAACTTTGGCATGCACGTTTTGGTCATCTGAATTTTTCCAGTTTGCTGCGTTTGCAGAAATCTGATATGGTTGCTTCTTTGCCGCCTCTTGAAGCACCTGTCAAACATGTTTGTGAAGGCTGTATTTTGGGTAAGATGTAGCGTTCTAAGTTTCCAAAGGATGGTTTAGTTCGGGCCACATGCAGGTTGCAGCTTGTGCATAGTGATGTTTGTGGGCCCATGCAAACTCCGTCCTTGGGCAATTACCTGTACTTCGTGACTTTCATTGATGATTACTCCAGGCATGCATGGGTATTTCTGCTTAAAGCGAAGTCCGAAGTTTTTATGTGCTTCAAACAATTTCTGGCTATGGCTGAAAATGTCTCGAAATGTACTATGGGCACCCTCCGTTCCGATCGAGGGGGGGAGTATATGTCTCATGAATTTAATGCATTTCTGGCTAGTCGTGGGATAAAACACCAATGTACAGTGCCTTATACACCTTAGAAAAATGGTGTTGCTGAGACGAAAAATAACTCACTGACGGAAATGGCACGATGTATGGTCAAAAGTCAAGCTTTGCCACATTCTTTTTGGCTTGAGGCCATCATGTGTGCCACTTATGTACTTAACAGGTGTCCTACGAAAGCTTTGCAGTCTATTACTCCATATGAAGCATGGCATGATAAAAAGCCTTCTATTGAGCACATGTGTGTTTTTGGCTGTTTGGCATATGCTTTGGTGCCACAAGTGCAGCGCAAAAAATTGGATGATAAGGCTGTCAAATGTATTTTGTTGGTTATAGTGCTGAAAGCAAAGGTTACAGGCTACATCATCCGCAAACAAAGCGTATTCTTGTTTCACGAGATGTAGTGTTTGTGGAAGATTCTGTTCAGCCCTTGCTGTCATGTACTAGAGACAGTATTGTAAGCTCACATGACATTTATGACACTTTGTTGCCTCTTTTTAGTGGTGGAAGTTCGAGTGTAAATTCCAATGAGGCAAATGTACAGCCTATGAGGGTTTCTGAAAATGTTACAGACTAACCTATTACTGATGCAGATGTACATGATGTACTTGATGAGGAAAGGGCTGAAAATGAGCAGGCTAGAGGTATGCCAAAATGGTTGGTGCACACTTTGCGTGACAGTAAATTGTATGCAACTTTGTCTAGTCGTACTCGTTGAGGCTCTCGCCATGCATCTTATGCATCAGATTGTTATGCTTTGGCTGTGTCTAGCTTACATGATGTTGAGGAGCCTCTGACTTTTGATGAAGCACAAAATTGAGAAAGTTGGAAGGTTGCCATGCAATCACAATATGATGCACTTATAGAAAATGACACATGGACTTTATGCGATTTGCCTCCTGGCAAAAAGGCCATTGGGACAAAGTGGGTTTACAAGTTGAAACGCAAACCCGATGGTGAGATCGATCGCCATAAGGCTCGACTTGTTGCAAAGGGTTATGCACAGCAAAAAGGCATAGATTATGAAGAGACTTTTGCTCCCACTTGTCGTATGACTACTATACGTTTTCTATGTGCATTGGCAGCTCATTTTGGTTGGGATGTACATCAATCAGACATTGTTACTGCTTTCTTGAATGGTGACATATTTGAGGAAGTTTATGTAACGGAGCCTCGCGGTTTTGTCATAAAAGGACAAGAGGACAAAGTGTGCAGATGTAAGAAGGCTTTGTATGGGTTGAAGCAATCTCCTCGTGCTTGGTATGAGAAAGCTGACACTCATTTGGTCAAACAAGGCTTTCGTAACAGTCCAACAGAAAGCACATTGTATGTAACGCGTGAGGGTGATGTACTTCTCATTGTGGTTCTTTATTTTGATGATTTGCTGATCACTGGAGCAAATGAGAGACATATTTTTGACTTTAAGGCTGATTTGAATGCTACTTTCAAGATGAAAGATTTCGGGCTGTTGCATCATTACTTGGGTATACAGTTAAAGCAGTGTGATGGTGGTATTGCCTTGTGTCAGAAAAGTTACATAGAGAAATTGCTATGTAAGTTTGGATTTGAGGATTGCAAACCTATTGCCACTCCCATGGAAACAGGTTTGAAGTTGAGTCTACATGATGCTGGCGATCCTGCTGATGTCACTCTTTACCAAACTGTTGTTGGCTGCCTCATTTATGTATGCAACACGAGGCCGGATATTCAATTTGCAGTCTCCCAAGTCAGCAGATTTATGCATAGCCCAGGGTGTAAGCATTGGCAGGCTGTCAAGATAATTTTCCACTACCTTAGTGGCACTTTACATCTTGGCTTGTTTTATCCCAAGGGGGGATCATTGCCGCCAAACTTACATGCTTTTTCGGACTCAGATTGGGCTGGTTGTTTTGACACGATAGTGTCCCCCAAGTGGTTTTGGTTTCATGCTTGGCAGTTCACGTATATCATGGTTGAGCAAGAAGCAACCTACTGTGGCCACTTCGAGTTGTGAGGCTGAGTACAGGGCAGTCTTCACAGTTACGGTTGAGTGTGTATGGATCAGATGCCTTATGGCTGATTTGGGTGTTGGACAGGACACTGCCAACACTATCTACACTGACAGTCATAGCGCATTGGCAGTTGCGAGGAACCCAGTTTTTCATGCTCGCACAAATCACATTGAGGTGCATTATCACTATGTCAGGGAGAGGCTCTCAGCAGGACAGATCAGCTTGGCTTATGTGCCAACACAGGACAACCTTGCAGATCTTTTCACAAAGGAATTGTCTCGTGAGAAGCTTGAAGCTTTCCGCAAAGCTTTGGGCTTACTCCCCTTTGTGGACTGATCCTGTCCTCAGGGCATGGCACTTCCCTCTACTCATGTGCCAGCTCTCGTTCACCGCATCACTCAGGGGGGGAATTGTTACCATATACATGTGGTAGTGATGTGTGTGAACACACTAGGACCGCGGGGGCATTTTGTCCCTCTTTAGGAGGTCACTCTTTACCAAAATGCTATTGGCTACCTCATTTATGTATGAAACACGAGGCCAGATATTCAGTTTGCAGTCTCATAGGTCAGCAGATTTATGCATAGCCCAGGGTCTAAGCATTGGCAGGCTATCAAGAGGATTTTCTGCTACCTTAGTGGCACTTTACATCTTGGCTTGTTTTATCCCAAGGGGGGATCATTGCCGCCAGACTTACATGCTTTTTTGGACTCAGGCTGGGCTGGTTGTTTTGACACGACAGTGTCCCCCAAGTGGTTTTGGTTTCATGCTTGGCAGTTCACGTATATCATGGTTGAGCAAGAATCAACCTACTGTGGCCACTTCGAGTTGTGAGGCTGAGTACAGGGCAGTCTTTACAGCTATCGTTGAGTGTGTATGGCTCAGACGCCTTATGGATGATTTGGGTGTTGGACAGGACACTACCAACACTATCTACACTGACAGTCAGAGCGCATTGGCAGTTGCAAGGAACCTAGTTTTTCATGCTCGCACAAAGCCCATTGAGGTGCATTATCAATATGTCAGGGAGACGGTCTTAGCAGGAGAGATCATCTTGGCTGATGTGCCAACACAGGACAACCTTGCAGATCTTTTCACAACGGCATTGTCTCATGAGAAGCTTGAAGCTTTCCGCAAAGATTTGGGTTTACTCCCCTTTGTGGATTGACCATGTCCTCAGGGGGCACTTCCCTTTATTCATGTGCCAGCTCTCGTTCACCGCATCACTCCAGGGGGGATTTGTTACCATATACATGTGGTAGTGATGTGTGTGAACACACTAGGACAGTCGGGGCATTTTTTCCCTCTTTAGGAGGTTTTTTCCCCTGAGCATTGTATATATGCCCATCAGTCTAGGGCTATCTATCTTTCTATTGCACACTAAGTAACAGACTCTTTATTGTGTGCCTTGAGCTTCCTTCGTCTTCTCAAAGCTGTGTGCGTTTCTCTACAACCCTAATTCCAACATTCTTCATTATGGTGGATTTTCACGTTTGAAAGTTCAATGGAGAGCTCCCCTTTTCCCCTGTCTTAATGTACAATGATGCTCCACGCTCACTGATCTCCCACCCTCTCTGAATACATAAATGTGATGCCTGCGTCATGGGATGTCAATTTGAATGTACAGTTGTGGTTTCATGCTCAATGGCTGAGGCAAAAGCCTCTTGAACAGGTACCGGTTTAGCCAATTGCTAAACTTAAACTCATAATCGCGATGAAACGCATATATCTTGATATTTCTCGCATGAAATCTTTAGATTTTTATAGGGCAAGTAGCCCATAAGGTGCGGGAGCCTGCCGGCTACGCACAGAAGTGATCAGAGAATTATAGCCTTCTGGTGTTTTATTGTAGGTTTAGGGCTTTGCCTGTTTTTAGTGCCTCATTGCTCCAGAAGCTTTGTGGGAGCAGGGGGACGCTATCCACGTGATCTGGGGTGTTTTTAGGGCAAAAACCAGATCCCCCCATCCTCTCTCTCGTGCTCGCCATTCTCTCTCCCTTGCTCGTTACCCCCCTCTCTCCTCGTTTTCTCTCCCCTCCTCCCATTAAGAGGAAAAGGGAAGGGTGAGAGGTTCACCCTTCCCATTTTCCTCTTTATGGGAGGATGGGAGTAAGAGAAGGGGTTGGCACCCTGATGGGGGGATAAAAGTTTTGAGGGGGGTGGGGTTTTGGCGACTCACTCTCACATCTTTTAGCCCCGCATCGTCTCTCCCACCCCCTCTCACAATTTTTACTCCCCATCCTATCTCCCCTACTCGTTACTCCCCTCTCTCTCCTTTATTTTTTCTCCCCTTCTCCCATCAAGAGGAAAAGGGAAGGGTGAAGCTCACCCTTCCATTTTTCTTTATGGGAGGAGGAGGGGAGGAAGGAAAGGGGTTGGCGAGATTGGTTGGCACCACCTCGAGACGACTAGCATTCAGTGCCAAATTTTGCATGCATGGGGGATGGAGCAATGCAAAATTTGGCATCAAAATGATGTCGTCTCAAAGTGGCGCCAACCAATCTCACATGATGTAAATTTAGCCAGCATGGCGCCATATGGCCATGCGTGGAAAAATTGCGCATGAATGACCAATGCCAAATCAAGACAATTTGCATTTGACGCCCAAATTTGCACGCATGTGGGATGACGTACGCCCCCTACACGTGTAAAATTTGGGCTCAAAATGACGTTGTCTCATAGCAGCGTCAACAAATCCCGTGCAAATTTAACCCGCATGGCGCCATATGACCATGCGTGGAAAAATTTGCAGAGGAATAGTTGGCACCACATCGAGACGATTTGCATTTGCCACCAAATTTTGCACGCGTGAGGAATGGAGCACCCCCACCAAACATGAAAAATTTGGCATCAAAACGACATTGTCTCAAAGCTCGTGTAATTTTGGCCCGCATGGCGCCATGTGGCCATGAGTGGTAAATTGGCGTAAAAATGGTTGGCGCCACCTCGAGACGATTAGCGTTCGGCGCAAAATTTTGCACGCATGGGGGATGGAGCATCCTCTCCACGCGTGCAAAATTTGGTATCAAAACGATGTTGTCTCCTCAAAGCGGCGCTAACCAATCAAAATAATGTCGTTTCAAAGCGGCGCCAACCAATCTCATGTAAATTTAGCTAGCATGGCGCCATATGGCCATGCGTGGAAAAATTGTGCATGAATGGCCGACGCCAAATCAAGACGATTTGCATTTGATGCCCAAATTTGCACGCTTGTGGGATGACGCACCCCGAGGGCTATATGTGCAAAATTTGGGCTCAAAACGATGTCATCTCATAGCGGCGCCAACAAATCCCGTGCAAATTTAGCCCGCATGGCACCATATGACCATGTGTGGAAAAATTTGTAGAGGAATAGTTGGCGCCACACATGGAGATGATTTGCATTTGCCGCCAAATTTTGCACGCGTGGGGAATGGAGCACCTCCGCCACATGTGCAAAATTTGGCATCAAAATGACATCGTCTGAAGGTTGTGCCAACCAATCTCGTGTAATTTTGGCTAGCATGGCCCCATGTGGATATGCGTGGTAAATTTGCATAGAAATGGATGGTGCCACCTAGAGATGATTAGCGTTCAGCGCTGAATTTTGCACGCATGGGGGATGGAGCACCCCGCCCACGCATGCAAAATTTGGCATCAAAACAATGTAGTTTCGACGCGGCGCCAACCAATCTCATGTAAATCTAGCTAGCATGGCGCCATATGGCCATGCGTGGAAATTTTGCGCATGAATGGCCAGCGTCAATTCAAGATGATTTGCAATTGATGCTCAAGTTTGCATGCGTTAGGGATGAAGCATCCCGCCCAAACGTGCAAAATTTGGCATCAAAACAACGTCGTCTCAAAGCGGAGCCAACCAATCTCATGAAAATTTAGACCGCATGTCGCCATATGGCCATGGGTGGCAAATTTGCATAGGAACGTTGGCCCCACATCAAGGCTATTTGCGTTCACCGCCAAATTTTGCGTGCATGTGGGATGACGCACCCTCCTACATATGCAAAATTTTGGCTCAAAATGACATCGTCTCATAGAGGTGCCGATAAATCCCGTACAAATTTAGCCCGCATGGCGCCATATGGCCATGCATGGAAAAATTTGCACAGGAATAGTTGGCGTCACATCGAGACGATTTGCATTTGCCGCCAAATTTTGCATGCACGGGTAATGGAGAACCCCGGCCATACGTAATTAATGTGGCATCAAAATGACATCGTATCAAAGCTGCGCCAATCAATCTTGTGTAATTTAGGCCTGCATGGCGCTATGTGGACACGCGTGGTAAATATGCATAGAAATGATTGGCACCACCTGGGGACGATTAGCGTTCGGCGCCAGATTTTGCACGCGAGGGGGATGGAACACCCCATCCACGCATGCAAAATTTGGCATCAAAACGATGTCGTCTTGAAGTGGCACCAACCAGCCCTAATCCTAAACCCTAAACCCTAAACCCCAAATCTTGGACCCCAATCTCTATATCGAAAACCCAAAACTCTAAACCATAGACCCAAAATCCTTAAATCTAAATCCTAAACCCTAAACGCTAGACCCAAAAGGCAAAACCCTAAATCCCAATCTCTATATTGTAAACCCTAAACCATATATGAAAAACCCTAAACCCTAGATCCTAAACCCTAAATCCTAAACTCTATAAGGTAAACCCTAAACCCTAAACCCTAAACCCCAATCCCTATATTGTAAACCCTAAACTCTAAACCCAAAACCCTAAATCTTATATGGAAAACCCTAAACCCTAAATCCTAAATCTCATATCCTAAACCCTAAACCCTATATGGTAAACTTCAAACCCTAAATCCTATATCCTAAACCCTAAATCCAAAACCATAAACCCTAAATCACAAACCCCAAACCCTTAACCCTAAAGCCCAAATCCTAAACCCTATAATCCAAACACTAAATGCTATATCTCAAACCCTAAACCCTGGTGCGAGAGTGGTGGACGCAAAAATTTGCAATACAACATACGACATCGTCTGGAAGTGGCACCCTCCAATCTCGTGCAAATTTGAGCAACGAGACCATATATGGCCATGATAGGAAATTTACGCGAGACTGGGGGATACCAGTCGGAGACGATATCGTATCGCCACCAAAATTTGCAAGCACGGGGGGTGTTCACTCTCTTCCATGCTTGTAAATTTTGGCGGCAAACCGAAAACGTGTCATAGTGGCACTCCCCAGTCTCGCGTAATTTTCCAACGCACGACCATATATGGCCACGTGTGGAAATTTGCACGAGTGCGGGGTGCCACCCCGAGATGACATAGTATGGCCACCAAAATTTGCAAGCGTAAGGGGTGTGCTCCCTCCCCACACGTGCAAATTTTGGTGGCAAACAAAAATTGTGTCGGAGTGGCACCCCCCACCACTATGAGAGATCGTGGTGTTTACCGTGGGCCATTGCCGCAAAACAAGAGAGAGGAATTCAAAATGAGGAGAGAGAATCCTTTTTGTTGTTCAAGCGACATTTTACCGCCCTTATTACCGCGTGTATTTCCACGATTATTGCAGTTCCCATTACCGCTAAGGCCATAGACCCCCTTCCCCCTCTCTCTCCCGCGGGTTACCATTTAAATCCAATACAACTCAAAATGTATTTACACACTACAACTCCTACACTCTCCAGAATACTCACTTCACTTAATCTCTCTTTCACTCTAAAAATTCTATACATAAATCATTGAACTCACAACAAAACCATTACAAATACTATTCATAAGCACATAACGAAACATTTGTAAATTAATCATATACTACACCAAGTGAAAGAATGGAGAGTTTTATTAATTCTCATCTTGTATAAGATCTCTACAAGCACTAGGATCCATATTCAGACCCATAGTATTCAAATCAATAAACAAGTTTAGAGATTCTTCCTCCTCTCCATCACCTCCTGTAGAATCATCATCGCTTTCTCCTCTTCCTCCTCCTCAAGATGACTATTTGCAAGGCTTGGCTGACCTTCTTCAACTTCAACTACATCTTCCTCTGCATCTTGTGGTGATGGTATGATGGGATCAATTACTGGCTCAATGTCCGTCTCTGCAAAGATAGATCTACCCCGCGGCATGACTGGAATGACATACCAAAGTCTTCTTTGATATATACATGGCACATAAAAGACCTGTACGTCACACACAAAGAATAAGTTGATATACATATATTGAATTTTTAATTTAAGTTAATTGCACATAGCCTAAATTACATACTCACAACTACTAGGATACACCAAGTTGTCAGTTTTTCCCCGATGGAATTGGGTGGAATCCACCATAATGAACCCATTTTCATGTCTTTTGACCTCACCCGCAAACCATCGGCACTTAAAGAGGAATTTGTGAAAAGATCTGAAATCCACTTTGATTATTATCTCTATAGTACCACAATATCTAACCTCATCTGTTGTTGTGTCAAAGTTTCCCATCACGCCACAATCATTAGTGGTCCGATGCTCATCTATCTTGCGGGTGCGAAAATGTCAGCCTTCGGACCAAATGGAGTTGAAAATGAGACTCTACAATCACAATGCGTAAGAGGTTACATCGCATTTCATTAAGTGATTTGCATACATTCATACATAACATATACACACTCACCTTACGCAAGCATCCTCGTGCATACTCCCATTCTTTAGGGCTTATTTGTTCTCCTTGTGCTTTGGCATTGGTCATGGCATTATGGATCCACTCTACTTGAATCAAATCAAGATATTTTGCAAGCTCTTTAGGAAAAGGAGGTGCACGTCTACCTCCATGGGACCTCTTCCATGCATCTCTATCCCTTTCTCTAGCTGCGCGGGCTTCCAAGTACATATTGACCCATTTGGTCATGATAGTGGCATTGAGTAAACAGTAGTTGTTGACTATGGCATGAAACTCTCTATCCATGACCAAGAGTGAGCCTTTTCCATTGGGAATGGTTGAGTGCTTCCTAGGATCCTCTTCTTCACTCCACAAACGAGGCAATGATGGATGGATCCACTGTGATGAGATACTGTGAGACATACACAAATGCCTCTTGCACCACCCAACCTTCTGCCATGCTCGCCTGAAAACATTAAAACCACATATTTTTATTATTAAATCCATAGCGTATAAATGCTATCTATATTGTATTGATTTTGCATACCTCCGGTTGTGACCTCAATCTAACAAAATCCATTAAAGTCTTCAAGAATCTCTCCAAGAAGAACATCCATCTAGAGTGAACCACCCCATGAATGGCAATCTCCTCAACAAGGTGAAGCAATAGGTGTACTTGGCTAACAAGGATTGTACGTGGGAATGCATTCTCAATAGCACACACTGCCTCTACTGCTAGCTGATGGGCTACTAGTATGGCTTCTACTTCTATCTCCTTGGAGCTCACAAATCTACAGGGCACAAATAATATAGTAGATGAAAAAAAATTCCATTGTTCATGCAGGCACAACATGATATAGTACTTGAAAAAAAACCATTACCTCACAATCTCACCCACTTTGAATATTGTAGCCTTCACCTTAGTGTCCCTATAACCACTAATAGTTATGGGAAGTACAAACTACAAACAATAAAACATCTTAGTGAATGTCAACCTATATATAAGGACACATAGACACCACAAACTGTTCTACTCTTACTTGAAGGATTTTATGCCAATCATGGGATTTCAATCCATACAATTGAGTGGAGCCACCCTTTTTGGTTTTTGTGAAAGCACCTTTGAGTGATCGCATATATCCTGTTGGAGTTCTAATGGATGCAATAACTTGCTTTGTCCGCTCTTGGTCTGCCTTTGACAGTATCCACGGTGCTTTTGGGAGAATCATCTTTCCCCGCTCCCCCATGCGGGGCGTGGCTGAAGGGGGGAGATGTCTCATGGCTCTTAAATCTTCCCTAGCACCCAATGAATCCTTCTTGCCAATTATGTGATCCCATATAGCTTGCCCAACATTTTTGAACACATGCATAGGGTCCAATAAGTGCTGAATTTTCAACGAAGCCCAATAGGGGAGAGACAAGAAGATTGAGTACCTCGACATACCCTTTGGCAGCCCATTGGGAGGCAGTGAGGTACCATGATGCTACTCCCAATGCTTCGCCCAATCAGCCATGTTCCAATGGAACGGTTGCACTCCATTGATAGGGAGAGCATATCTACGATGTGAAGGAGGCAGGAAGCGATGGTTGTTGGGATATATCACCTTCCCAAGAAGAGGAGGTCTCTCTGTCACAAGGGAAGGGCCACAAGTGGGACACGCACTATGTCCAGATGTTGCCAATCCTGCCAAGAGGTAAACAAACGTTACACATAAGATGATAAACCTAAAGCAAAGAGTACAATTAACATGTGCATACTTACCAGATACCTCTCCAAATCCAGGGTAATCATGCATGGTCCACATGAGGATGCACTTGATGACGGCTTTGCGGTCTCATGGTGGCCGTGAAATGTCAATGACATTTATGCCTCTCCATAGTTCTTGAAGCTCTTCAATAAGAGGTTGTAGATATACATCCATGTTTTTTACCTTGTGCTTTCCTGGAATGAGAAGTGATAGTAAAATGTTTCTCTTTTTTGTTGCCTCCCAAGTAAGAATATTGTAGTTTACAACCACCACCGGCCAAGTGCTCCATGAAATAGAGCGGTGCCCAAATGGATTCACTCCATCACTAGCTAACCCAATATTCAAGTGACGAGGCTCATCCCTGAACTCTGGCCATGTGTCCTCTATGTGCTTCCACGCTGGTGAGTCAGCTAGCACTCTCATAATACCATCTGTGGAACGATTTTTTGCATGCCAACTCAAAAGCTCGTTCGTACCCTTCGATCTAAACATGTGTTGGATGTGAGGGATGAGTGGAAAATGCCTCAAAACTTTACGTGGAATTCTATTGCTCTGCATTCCTTCTTTGAACCTAGCTCCCCGCACGATGGACATGTGTCACAATCGGCATGTTCATTACGAAAGAGCACACAATCGTTCACGCAAGCATGAATGCGATCATAATCCATCCCTAATGCAGTCACCACTTCGCGTGCTTTTCGTCTATTCTCTAGCATGTGATTGTCAGCTGGCACCATCTTTCCTAGCAACCTATCACAAGAAGAAACTACATTAAAAGCTAATTTATGCACTCCACAAGCATCCTTCACAATCTGTATACATACCTCAAAAGTGCGTCGACACTAGCATTGCTCCATCCAAACATCGCGTGAAGGTTAAGGACTTCGAGAGATGCCCTTAAAATGGAGTAAGAGTATCTATCATATAGTGCGGTGTGTGCCGAATCGAGTGGCTCACTCCTCGTTCTTTCGTAAGCTTCTTTGCATGCACACTCTGGTTCATGCTCCTCCTCTCGTGCAAGGAGATCCTCAACCATTCTATGCAAATAATTGTCTTCTGCATCCACGTAAGGAGATGGGATGTGGTCACTCGGAGAGGGAGCAGAAGTTGGCTGATTTGATGTGCTTCCTCCCTCTCTAATGGATTCCAAGCGCATGCACTCTTCCACCCTCCTTTCCCCTCCTCCACTAACCACACACCAATGAGGGGTGACGTCAATAGCCGCTACAATTCACGGATCGTTTGTTTCCATCCGTGCACGCTTGCGAGGATCGTCCCATAGTCCATAATCTTCTACATGGCTCAAGCATATCAGTCGAAGTCGAGCAATGGCGCATTTGCACCGCACGCATGGGCATGGTAATCGCTCGGCCAACCACCGTGATCTATCCGGTTCAGTGGACGGGCCAAAATCATCCCAAGCAACCTACATTAATAAATTACATACACTAATTAAACTCAAATTACCAAAAAAAGGTTAATAAAATATCAGTAAAAAGTAAAAATAAATAAATGTAACATGCATGGTAATCAAAACTTTTAGGTAAAAATGTCATTTTCAAAGTACTAGGAATACTTTCATTTTATATACATTTTATAAAAAACATAGTACCAATAGATTTTGGAAATCAATAGTAATAATGTCAGACCGTGGCCATCTGTGTGGATGGGCCGAAATTGCGCCGCGGTAATATTTGCGGTAATGCTTGCGGTTAAACTGGCGGTAATACTCGCGGTAATAGGAGCGGAAAATCAATTTTCAAAATTTTTTATAAATAGGGGCACCCGCGTGCCCCGCGAAGTTCAAAACCCTAAATTTTGAATTTCATCGTCTTCTCCACAAAAGCCGAGAGCGCGAACCTCACAACCTTGAGCTCTTCCTCCATCTCTACTCTTCTACTCTCCACCATCTCTACTCTTCCACTCTCCTACCCTCTCCTACCCTCTCCCAACAAGCTCTTCAATTCCATGTAAGTTTTGTTGTTATGTTTTTTTTTTTTTCACACGCATACACACATGCATACACACACATACATACACACGCATACACACAAACATACACTCATACACACGCATGCACACACATGCATACACACGCACAAGTTAACACACATGCAAATACACATACACATGATGCACAAATAAACACGCATGCAAATACACATACGCACACACATGCATATGTTAGTATAAGTTATGCATTAGTATGTGCATACACTAATTAGTGTGTGATTACACACACTAATTAGTGCATGTGTTCTTTACACACACTAATTAGTGTAAGTAAAGACACACCAAAACCTAAATTTGTTAATTATTAGTTACTTGCAAAATCTAAAATTGTTAAATTTATTACTTGCAAAACCTAATATGTTAAATTTGGGATTGGCCTTAACACACACTAATTAGTGTGTGATTAGTGTGTGCATTGGCCAATGTGATTGGTCAATGCACACACTAATTAGTGTGTGATTAGTGTGTGCATTGGCCAATGTGATTGGTCAATGTACACACTAATTAGTGTGTGATTACTGTGTGCATTGGTCAATGGGCGCCAAAATGGACATGCCACGTGACTCGATGAGTTACGTGGAAAGTCTATGTGGCGCTCCACGTAGACCTGCCACGTAACTCGGTGAGTTACATGGCATGCCACATGTCAAGCGATGGGAGGTTTGGTTCTCACGGAACTCGTCGAGTTACGTGGCCCCGCCACTCAGGGGGGTGTCACATTTCGGGGATGAGTGCGTGAAGTGGGTACACCTGATCATACACCCGCCCACCACTTGAATTTCAAGATTTGTTTCATGTTTCTCTTTTATCATTCCTTCATGCTCTAGATCTTCCTCTTCTTCTTCTTCATTTATCTGGCCTAACATGTAGTACGACACAGTATCATAACCATGCTTGTCACAAAATTTTGTGGGAGTGGTTTCGTTGACACATACGTCCAATGTAGCCAAAATATGGGTTCATTCTAGGGGTTCTAGACTCATCTTCTAAAATTCTTTCCAAGGCGTTCTCATTATTCTCAAAATCGCTGCATTGGGATGCTCCACACATCCATATCTCCTTCTCTTTGCATAACCATGTAGGGATTTCGGAATTACTTAAGGTGGCTGAGTCAAATTCTTCCACCAGCGTCTTGGACACATCTCTGTAACTGTGATCCCTCATCTTTATACACGTGGTTTCAACATGTCTTAAGTCAGATAATCATACCCGTAATTATCTTGAGTTGCCTCATAAATGGTCTTCCAAGGATGATTTCATAATTACTCTGTTTGCCAAAATCTCATGTGGCAAAAGTATGTTCATACTCTATACCACAAGAAGACACCACTATCGCTTCTAATAAATCCATGGGTCTCTCCACATGCCCATCTGCTAGCTGCAATTTCATATGAGTCATTCTTATGGAAGGTTTTTCCCATTTTTTCAAATTTGTTCTGTAGAAATGGCAATTCCTACACCTTTGTCGAGTATCACCTCGGTTTCCACTCCATTGTACTCAACAGGCAATGTTGTATTACCATCATCTCTCTCACAGTACTCTCCTACCTTGTTCAGAGGTACCGGCTTAGTATTCAACCTAGGCTGTTCCACCTCCTTCAATTCTTGTTCTAGGAACTGTATAGGACTCTTGATACCAAACTTCTCTAAACATTGTCCTACCTCAGTCCACATGCTTGGCCTAATTTTCAACAACTCAGCCAACATGATTGTGCACTTCACTGGCATGGATAATAAGTCTGTTAAAATTTTTGTATCCAACTCCCTCGTTCTTTGTAACCTTTGTGAAGGTAGCCTTCTGACCTCAGATTTTGCCTCGAACTCCCCAATGTAAGGTGGCAAGGTTCTCAAATATGGTGGTCGACCGTCTTCTGATGCCACAGACCCTACATCTCCTATGAATGATCTTGAGCCTACATCCCAAGGTGGTCTATTTAATGCAAGTTCTAAGAAAGGCACTGAATCAACCATCATAGCTTTGTCTTTCTCTTGTGATTTCATGATTGCTTCCCACAACTCTTCCGGCCACTGCTCCTCTACCGTTGCAACATAAGGTGGAAAATAACTCATAGACTCATCCGTAGTGTTTGGAACTACCTTCATTTCTTCTGGTTTTAACATGGGTTCCCCCTCGGTTCCCATTAGGAAAAGTTTGGACTCAAAAATGGGCCTTGTAAGAATTGTTGATGTGGCATAGCTTTCAAAAAGTGGGGATCGGTAAATTTTTTGCAAATAAGATCCAAACTTGTCGGAGGTTGGATATTTAGAATCTACTCTTCAAATGCTATCTATTGATATATAGCATGCATGTATCGGACATTGCCTTCATGTAGATCTAGAAAAAGGTGATTTTAGATTACCGTAATGGTAACAAAACCTGGCTGATTTAAAAAAAAAAGGCATAACTTTCATAGAAGTCATCCAAACTTTTCGGACCTTGGATCTTTAGAATCCATTTTTCAAGAACTTTCCAATGATAGGTCATATCATGGGGTTCTAAGCAATATTTAGAGGGGTCTACCGGGTTGCTTTCTTTTGTACAACTTTGATGCTGTGGCACTCTTGAAAGGCCCAAAAATGAGTTCAAAACTTTCCTAATGCCACATTGTTCCATTTCTTCTTGAGACATCTCACCCTTTGGAACATTGAGATCCAGGTATTTTGGTGAAACCACCGTGTTCTTCAAGTCCATTGGAGATGGCTCTAACAATGAGTTGTTTGCACATTTCCATCCTTTGTTTCTCTAATTCTAGATAAGGGCGCGTCAACCATCTTTGCTCTAAGGTGTGTCTGTTATTCATGTAAAATGGCATCAAGTTGTTCCATCACCTTGTCGACTAGAACAGATCTCCCTGAACTTGCACTCCTTGGTTCACTTACTGATTTGAGTGATTCATCCTCTCTTTGCTGTTTCAATTGCTCTCGAGTTGTTGCCAACTCAGCTTCTACAGTTTTTTGTTTTTGTTCACGTCTAGCTTTCATTTTAGCTCTGTGTTCCTTCCAAGGGTTGTTCCGACTAACGCTAGACTTGTCAGCCTTGTCACCCTCCAACTTTTTATCTTCACTTCTAAGAGAATCATTTTTTTTCTTAGCTTGTGCTCAGGTTACTACCTTTATAGGAACAATGGTTTCATTCTCCAAGACCTCTAGTGATGGTATTGAATTAACCATGTTCAATGGAGTGTTGCCTTTCTAGTCTGGATAGTTGGGCCACTCTGCAATGAAGTGTGTTATCCCACAATCATTACAATAGGCATGTATCCTTACTATGTATGTCCTAGGGAAATCCTTCATCAGATGGTCACCCTGACACTTGTAACAAGGTCCTCTAGGCATAGGTGTACTAGCATACTATCTTTGAGGATACACAGGTCTAGGTTTTGGTCCATTTGGAGCTATGAACATCACTAGTTGTTGTTCCCAGTTGTGCGGTCCTTCCCTCATCGGGTAGACAATTCAGGAGTGTTTCCATTTCCTGTAGCCCAACCTTCTGAAGGTCGCATTTCATCATACATGGTATAGCTCGAACGATTATAACCATTAGATTCGTCATAATAGGATGTTGGCACTAGTGCTCTTTCTTGAAATTCCTCTATTGGTGTGGTATATCTAACAACCACGTGTCTTTCTCCAGGCAAGGGTGGTTGAGCTCCAAGCACTAGCATGGGTTTCTCTACTCCTGTGGGATAATGAGCTAGCCCAGGCACATACCTTGGTCATTGGTGCTCTTGCAAGTTGCCCCATTAGTCGTTCTTTGACATAGCTTTTGTTATAGAAGAACTCCTTAGTCGTTCGCACCACTTAGCTTCTCTTTGAGATATTATTGGGCATTCTCGTGACAAATGATCACCACCATAATTATAACATCTCTTCGGTTTTGGTACATGCATTGCTGCAGCCTGCGACTGCCACGTTCACTTGACAAAAGCTCTTTTGTGAGCTGCTCATACTTTACTACCTCATCCATCTTTTTCGTAGTTTTGACAGAATAGTTCTTGCTTGAGGTCAAACTCTTCTTGTCATTATTCCTCCCAGCTTTGTCCTCACAAATCTTACAATTATCGACCATGTCTATGGCTTCCTTGGTGACATCATCTAAGGTAGCACACTTCTTTAGCTATAAGTTCATTTTCAGAACCTCGCTCCTAAGGCCTCGAATGAATCTACTGACTATCCTTGCCTCAGTAGGAAGTTCATCCACTGGACACCTCTTTACGAATCGCTTCATCTTTCTCGACGCATCTCTCATAGACTCCTTAGATTCTTGTTCAAAGTTGATAATTTGGGAGTAAGAATTATGCTCTAAGCCCCTCTTGGAAAACTATTCTGTGAATTCTTCCATGGTATTGAATCGCACACTTTTCAAGGATTGGAACCAATCAACGACGTCTCCTTCTAGCATCATTCTAAATCTTTGGAACTGTGTCCAATGATCAATTATATTTTCAGCCTCGATGACTTGTACAAAGCTTGCCACATGTGCAAACGTATCTCCGGATCTTGACATTTCTTGTTCAGCCATTTTGCAACTTGTGATGGTCTAACACGCCACTCCCCATGGATCCTTCCTAAGGTTGCGCCTTCTAAGTCAAAAGCTACTGGAATTCCTAGAGGAGGAACTCTTGCTGCTGGTACTCCTGCATTTTCTCTATGGAATGGTGGAGGTATTGGTCATGCATTGACTGAATGTCCACCTCTCAGTTCTCATCTCTCGGCTACCACACTTGAGTTTGGAGTTCTTCTTCTGGGACCTCTCATGGCTGTTCGAGCTGTGACAACCCCTTCTTTACGGCTTGTAGTCTCCTTTGGACTGTTTTTGTCAAGTTTCAAGGACAAACTTTCCCTTTGTGACTCAGCCACTTGTTCAGTCTCAACCTTCTCATCAATTCTAGGTTGCTTAGACTCCGGGTAAATTTGTGCCACGGATACACCTCCAATGTGAAAGTTACAAAGATCTAAGTGAACAATTTTACAATATCTCTTTCTATACTTGTCCACCACGAGAGACGGGTTTCCTGGTTTTCTTCTGTCATCAAAGAAATACAAGTATTTCTCATCTATCAGTTCTTTCACTTCGGGTTCCATACATTTGTAAAAAGTTCCCCCTTGCTCTGGCCTTATGCAATACAGTCCATCTTCTATGGAGTCTGTAGGGACTTTTATTACTTGACAAGCTATTTTATACAAGATCATAGGGATTTCACGTGGCTTCTCTACTGTGTCAAATTTGTTGCTAATCAGTGCTACATTCTTAAATCATCCACTAAGTCTAGATCTTCCACAATGCGGTACTGAGCACCTTTGGTGTCCACATAACAGTCAGCATTATAGTAGGCATCCACAAATTCAAGTGCCATCCCTGGGACATCACCGCAACAGTAATAGTAATTACCATTACTGTCCTGGTATATGGCCACTCCATATTGGTTAGGGTACTTGAACACTAACTCATCTTGTTTTCCTCTTCAAAGATGCTAGAGGTTCTGGCTACTAGATTACCACTCAAGAAACTCTTGGCTGGTGGTCCTTCCAAATCCATTTCAAAACCCGATCTCAAATTCATAAAATACTGAAAGCAGAATTTGCAAACTTGAAAGTTTACCTGAGCCGCTCTCTATTTTCTTGATTTGTGTTGGATCCATCTTGTATCTACCACTTCGCGTTCTTTTCTCTGGGATGTTTCCAACTTAGCCACACAGGCCATAACCATACACATCTAAACACCAAACAAAAACTCAATCACTCTTAACTCAATCTCCTAATCTATCCTAGCTATTTCTACCTAATCGCAGACCCTCGGCAAGACACTCGCTTCCTGGCTATCCACTAGACCCCGGAATAACCTTTTACGGATCCTAATTGAAATTTAACGCTCTCTCTAGTGAATTAGAGTAAGCTAATCATCACACAAGTGACATAGGTCCTCCTACTTAAGGTCTTGTCTCCTCGGTTTTGGTGCCAATGTTTGTGGCAGCTACTCACACCTACTCATGCTCATAAGCATAACCCTAACAACATATTTGTCAACCAAGGACACGACTAACCCGTAGGTGCACTGAGGCTATCTCGTTAGCTTGTCATGTTGAGACTGACCTACTCATACGTACTTAGTAAGGCACAAATCATTCATCATAAACTCGTCTCAACCAGCCATAACCTACGAAGCTCACAAGATGCTCAACATCGCAAAACAACCCGAAATTGCACCAAACTTGCTAGGCACTATCCCCTCACTAGGATACACCTACCTAAGCATTCAATCACACCAAATACTAACCCTAACCCCCTTATCTACAAATGAGATAGAGTGACATGTCAGATTTAAAAAGTGCACAAAACCGAATTATGTCAATACCTATGTGTAGCTCTACTCGTCGCCTTTCCAGAAAGTACTTGATTGTAAAAAACAGACAATGTTTGCATTCCGTACAAGGAAATTAGGCTCAAGGGAGGAGTGCTCGTGATCAGCACTATTGCGTGAATGCTGATGATGGATGCGTATCTCTTGGCGAGGCTACCGCGATGGCGTGGTCAATTCGCAAATACATTGAGGAAAATAGACATAGCATGCAAGATAAGATCACACACAGACACTCTCTCTCTCTCTCTCTCTCTGTGTACGTGTACAATTTCTTTTTAACAAGATAAATAATGATTCTCCTTATCTCAAAACTTAAGTGACCTTTATACTTAGGTCCCTTTGAGTCTCCCAAAGTATTTCCAAAGCTCTCATCGCAATGTGGCTCAAGGTTTTTACAAGTTGGAAATGCATCTGCATCTCGGCCGCTTTTACAAAAGGATTTACATTCCTGATCATCAAAAAATATAGAGGTGAGAATTACAATGGAATTCTTAATGAGTGAGATTACAATATTTGTGCACGAGTGTGGCTTCAATAGGGAGATTTTACCGAATTTGGTTGGACGTAACTCCCCCCCCTAAAAGTGCTATCTTTTCAATTTTTAAATCATAAATTGGTGTTCCCTCTCTCTCCTAAGATTCTAAAAAGTACATATCTACTCTTTAATATCCCATTATCTCTCTAAAATGCCCAGCAATATCTCTCCTCTCTCTCTCTCTCTCCCCCCCCCCCCCCTCCTACTTATCTAGCTCCTACCTCTCTCCACCCCTACATTTTCTTTCTCTCACTTTATAACTACCCTCAACAATTGAACATTCTCTACCAGCATGTGCTAACAAAGAGGATTACCTCCCTCCAATTTTACACTATGTTAGCAGATGCTAGCAACGCCTATGGTATCCAGTAGTCATCACATATTGGTGTTTATGATTGGAGCAATCTCTACGTCTTTTGCTATTTTTAGCCAGTGCATATTTGGGTATTTGGACCCGTGTACATTCACATTATGGGCTTATGGAAGCTCCAATTTGTACTAGATTATGCCTAGAATGAGTAGATGCAGCAAATATAGATTATATCTTTTATGCATCTTTTGGCCGGTCGGCCGCCCACTTCTAAGAAGCACTAGGTATATAAGTCAAATGCTAAAATGTGAATGGGGAAAAATCATTTGTAACCCTAGAGTGTAGAGAAGAGAGCTCAAGGAGCTTGGCTATGGAGATGGAGATTGTAGATGGCTTCTCATGCACTCTCTCATTGAATCAAGGTGTTTGGATTCCAAGCATCAATAGAGGCTAAGTCTTTCTTGCTTTCCCTCTTGTCTCTATTGCTAATTAGTGAATGATTGGTTTTTGATTAGTTAATCTCCTTCTCTTGACTCATTAACTACCTAAGCGTGTGGACTATTAGCTATGTGTGTGTGTGTGTGTGTGTGTGTAGAGTAGATTAGTGCATGCATTTGCTAATTAGGAGCCTCAAGAGTCAAGGATGGCAACATTTTCAAGCATTGTGGAGCAATGTGAGTAGTATGTGTAGCCATTGTTGTTTCCTCTTCATTGACCCTTCTTCCTCTCTATGTAGGCGTGATTTCCCCAACATTCCCACTTCGTTAGCTCTCACATACACGTGTGTGTGTGTGTGATGTTTCCATGCCCTAGCCAGGTTATCACCGTTCTTGGATTGTCAATTATGTTCTTTCTGAGTAGCTATGCTATGATGGATGCAACATTGGCACCGTTTTCGGGGACAGCAGCCTAAGCTAGAGGAGAATTTTAAAGTGGTTTTGTGATTTAGGTTGATTTAGAAGTAGGAAAACCCCCTTTGATTCACTAATTTCTAGCCATTGATGTTATGTAAGTGCATAGGTGCCTAATTAGAAGCTTGTGCATCACTCTTATGGGCTGAAATTTCATCCATTTTGCATTATTTGAGTGATTAGAAAGTGTGTAGTTATGTGTGTTTTATTCTAATTTTGATGCCTAATTACTCACTAATCTTTTGTGTTTTTGGTGCTACACATGAATGAATCTTCAATTAGATGTGTTGTCTTCATGATTATGTGTTTGATCTGATTGAATATGATGCTACACATGAAGTTTTGTGATGGGTGCTTGTAGGTGAAGAAACAGTGAAATGGTTGCCTACACACACACCTACACACACACACACACACACACACACACGTGTAATCGTCAATTGGAGTGAAAATTTGACACGATTATTTGTGCAATGTAAGTGCACTCATTCACTCTAAATTTTTAAATTTATTTGCAGGCTTGTGACATTGATTGTATGCACATAAATTGGTGCATTTCTATTTTTAAATTTATTTGCAGGTTTGTGACATTGATTGTATGCACATAAATTGGTGCATTTCTATGTGCAGATTATGAGTGCCTATTTGTAGGCAAGGTCACAAATTGGGTGACAATTGTGGGCTTAAATTGTGTCCAAATGATGTTGGAATTGGCAATGGATTGGTAATTGTGGTTTTTTGGCATATGGTTTATGGTTTTATGTACCAATTTCATGCCGTCGTAATGCCAATTTTTTTTGGCTAATTTTTATGGCGAGATTTGTGCTTAATTGTGTTGTTGAACAAATTAATGATTGCCATTGAGAATTGTGTTAATTTGTGTGTTAATTGAAGTGTATACTTGCTAAAATTTGTGTTTGAGTACACTAATTAGTGTGTGTGCATTTTGATTAGTGTATGTGATACTCTAATATGATGATATTGTGCTCTAATTGATGAGATTTTGCTCAATTTTCATGGGTGTGCACATATTGATACTCAATTGTATCAATTGGATTAATTTTTATGTGTGTGCATGCTTATGTGCATCAATTGGCATCAACTTGATCACATAGTTGTGTTAATTTGCAATTGATTATGTGTTTGGGGTGTATGTGCACTTGATTGTGATTAATTATATGCAATTAGACTTGTGTGCACTCTAATTGGATTTTCTTATTTTAGGTGCACCTTGCACTGATCAATTTTGTTTGATTTAGGTGTGTGCATCACTAAAATTGTGTGTGTGTGTGTGTGTGTGTGTGCACTTGTCCCATGTGAGGGGTGAGGGGGGTGCCCAGCTTAGGTGTGTGTAAAGTGGTAGAGGCCACATAGGGGGTTGACCAGAATCTTAGGCCCACTAGACTAGGAGTGTGTGTGTGTGTGTGTGTGCACTTGTCCCATGTGAGGGTTGAGGGAGGTGCCCAACTTAGGTGTGTATAAAGTGGTAGAGGCCACATGGGGGCTTGACCAGAATCTTAGCCCCACTAGACTAGGAGCCCATTAAAAAACAAAAAATTAAAAATTAAAAAAACATAAATAATTTTCTCTCTCCTCTCCTTGTCATTTTCTCTCTCTACCCACCCTCAACATCCGTTCTCGTGCTCCCGCACGCTCACGCACATGGTTGCTTGCGCACTCTTGCGTCCCCATTTCCACATCCACACACCCTCGAATTGCTTTTCCACTTTGTTTCTCTCTCCTTCTCTTCCTCTTTCTATGTTCTCTCTCCTCTTCCCTTTTTGTTTTTTATCTCTCTACACATGCACACACGCGATCCCATTTCTATCTGCACACGATACTCATATGCTGCTCACACTTGTGCTCTCGCATTTATGTCTACGCTTACGCTTCCACCCGTACGTGTCCGCCCTTGTACACGCATGCACTCTCTCTCTCTCTCTCTCTCTCTCTCTCTCTACATGTACTCGTGTCCCACATACATATTGAAGTTTGGGTGTCTAGGTTGAAGGAGTGATTAAGAAACAAGGAGAAAAATCCCACATGGGAGGGTGTGATGTACTATGGGTGTTTAAGGCCCACTTCTCTATGAATGAAATCATCTAAGTTTGCTTTCCATGAGTGTAACACTCTTTGTGAACTTGTGATCACACTTAACTCAAGATTCTCTTTATGAGTCCAAGTTAATTAATCTTGGAACCTAATTGACTTGAGTTACATCTTTGTGCACACACACACTCACTCACATCATGAGTCCTTTTGTGTTTCATCCACCCTAGCACCTTGTAGTCTCTTAATTTTGAGTCATGTGTGGCAACTTCACTGGTATGACTACCTTCAATGGAGATAACTTCTTCACGTGCCAAAGCAAGACAATATACTTGCTAATGCGCAAAGACCTATGGCACCTCATAGAGCCAAATGACGAGACATCTAGGCCAACCACAATCATGGAAAATCAAAAGGCACTTGGCCTAATTGCACAGTCTTTGAGAGATGATGTGATCTCTTACATTGCTGGTATTACGGATGCAAAGCAAGCATGGGATGCTCTCAATCAAGAGTTTGGCACGACATCAAAAAGCTCAAAGACTAATCTCTTAATGCAGTTTTACAAATTTGACAAGAAGAATGATGAGACTCTTGTGGCTCATCTGAACAAGTTCAAAGCATTAAAGAAACAATTGTAGCATATACCCTATAGACCATAAGTCACCCTTTAGATCACAGAAAAGTGAAAGTAACACGTGATTATATTAGATTCTGTGAAAAGCAACTATTATTCTGCTAACAATACTCAGCTAGTGCATAGTTTTGAAGGTGATTCTGTACAGATAAGGAGTCAAGTGCGCTGGTAGAGTGAAGGAGTAACCATAAACATCAGAAGCAATGAACTAGATAATTCAGGTGTAATAGGTTGGGTTTCAGCCTTTTATCTTGTTCATGAATTTGAGATGGGGACTTAGATACAAGTCAGAGGGAAATCTGCCAAAATACCAAGTAAGTCGAGGATCAACAGAAGAAAGTGTTAATCAAGATGAGATTGAGAACTTGACCACTATTGAGGAGGAAGTAGTGTCTGACACTTCTTCAGAGCCTTCATATTCCTTACATATGGATAGAATTCCTAGTATGGACTTTCATGGTGATATGGAGCCCATAGGGACTTCCATATCTCATGAAGAGAGAGCAAAAATGTTATTGCGATTCTCATATACCAACATCAAGGGAGCTAGGATCTATCTAGACAGTTACAACATTCACTATGTCCGGGAAGACTTGGGAAAGAGTGATTACCTAGATTATGTAGAGTAATACTTTAGAGATGATTGTTACTATGATAAGCATGGAACTGCCTATCTTAGGACAAAATATCCAAAAGTTGTTGATCCCATGGGAATGATGGAGATAAAGGAAAAAGTGGACGAGGGAATGGAACGACCACCATTAGAAAATGATGTAAAAGCAAAATTTATCTCCATTAAGGAGTTAGATCGGATTGTGGTTGACCATCCTGAGGTGGGGTTATGCCGGATATCAACATCAGCAGGATTCCTTTACTATATGAGAGAGGATGTGCATCCTAGAGAGCTTACCAATCCAAAGAGGCTGTACATGTACAACTATCAATTTGATACTAGAACACGTTTCATATTGGTAGATAACAATGGCCATGAGTATAGATTTGTATATTTGACTGACATGGAGAAGATGACCTGCATAGGAGAGTCTTTCTCTAATTTCTATATGGACCAGTTGTCTGATATGCCTCCAACTAAACAAGAGTGGAGTTTCATGGACAAAGTAACTAGAATTCTGACTCATGTAGAAGATACGAGAATGACAGGACCAATTGCCCCTAGACGTCAGAACCTAGAGCTTTATATCATGGAGCAATAGTGAGTTTCAAGTTGAAACCAATGCTGATGTAAGGTGGCCATACGGCCGTTACAGGGTCATCAATGCCACGTCTTATGAAGCGACCAATGCCAGATACACCTATTAGGAAGATACCAAGAGTTGTACTTAGGGCTCCACCATTGGTGAGGTTGGATGAAATGTTTTTAGGAATTCCTGGTGCTAGAAGATTGATAGCCAAGAGCTTAGGCCAATGCGGCCCTCTCAAGTTGCCAAGTGCATGGCGTCTAAATATAATGGACCAGGAGATCCCCATGCTCATTCCGCTTCAGTTGAGCAAGTCTTAAGAGCAAAGAATATTACAGACACATATTCAAATTGAAGGATTTGGGTTAACCTTAGAAGGCACAACCCTCACATGGTTTCAACCTCTTAAAAGAGAAGATTATGTGGACATAGAAGCCCTACTGCAAAATTTTGTAGAAGAGTTTTCTATGAGGGGAATCAAGCATAATACTATGTCACAAATCCATTCCATTAAGCAAAAAGACAATGAGAAGGTACGAGAAGCTGCATTGCTCTTTAAACAGTACATAGAAAGGTGTCCGACACGAGAGAAGCCCCAAGAATATAGACAAGTCATCTTATTCATTGAGGGCATTAAAAATGAACACCTCAAAAAAGATTTGCATTTGAGAAAGTGTGAAACATTAGATGAGGTCACTAGAGAAGTTGTTTACCTAGTAGGCAATTGTAAAATCCATGGTGAAGTATCTAGAGACATGGACACTGTATTCAATGAGTCATGCACTTCTACCAATGATACTCAAATATTCAAAACAACACCAGCAGAACAACAGGTAAACATTGACCAACTAGCAGACTCGGATGTAATGAGAAAGTTGAGTCAGACGCTTAGGATACAAAACCAGAGAATACACCCTTTGAGACATTGTGGAACATGTGGAGGAGATCATCCTACCCAGCAATTTCCAGTCTTGCCACATCAATATCCTACGCAAAATTCGTGTGGTGTAGAAGGTAAATGGACCGATCACACAACTGAGGAATGTTATTACAACAAGGGCTAAGTTAGGGAACGTCAATACCAGCCTAGCCCTCAATATCAACCTAATCCTCATATGGGTCCTCAGTACCAGCCAAATAGGAAAATATGGCCACCTCCGAGATATGCTTCAGGGCCAATTAATCCTCAACTAGGAGTTGAAAGACCAAGACCGGTGTTAGGGCAACATCCACCACTGCCAGGTGACGATGAGGCAACTATGAGGTTTGCTCATCCTAACCCCTATGAAGAACAACATGCTTTAGTACCCATGTCACCTTATTATGAAGAAGAATTTTGTGATTTTGATCCTAATCTCATGGTAAAGGAACCATATGATCAAGAAATGTCTTCTCAACATCATCATATGAGGATGGGTAATACGCAACACAATGATGGTTATACATTAAGTCAAGGGACTCTAATTTTTATTGCCAATCAAGGGGAAGCTCGACAGAACGCTTATCCAGAGAGACCATATGCACAACAATAGAGACCACAAAGAACTTTAGGGCCTTGTTGCAGATGTCAAGGAGACCATCCCTAATATGACAAATAATGCAGCGCAAAATGTGAGTAATGCTCCTCAAGGATACTGCAGTGACTGTGGATGGAAGCATATATTCCAAGATTTTCCGCAACATCCTGAGAAAAAGGGCAAGGCAGTGGTAAATATTGTAGAGGTCATACCCTCTTCAAGTGGTTTGGAATCAAACGATAAAGTGCCATCAAATGTTGATACAAGTGCACAAGCTAAACAAAAGGAAACAAACGACTAGAAGGACGAGAATGAAAACTCTAACAAGTCAACGCGTACAAAGTTGACAAGAAAAGTGATAGGAGACCACTTTAGAGCTCAATATCACAGGAAATTAAAGGTAAGACCTCAAATGTGGAAGGACGTATGCCTTGAGAAAATGGAAGTCACAAATCCCATTGAGACCATAGGACATGAAGTAGAGGACTGGGATAAACCCAAAAAAGATGCTAAACCAGTTCCCATTAACAAATTAGGTGATTATTGTGAGGGTGAAGATGGAAACACAACATTGACAATAGAGTACAAGGGTGTCAAAACCACTGCCATTCTAGATAGCGTTGCTGGTGTTGCCATTGCAACCAAAGCAATATGGGAGAAGTGGGGAAAACTTGCTTTGCGACAAACCAGATTAAAGTTGCAATTAGCCGATGGACATATTCAATGACCGATAGGAATTCTAGAACAAGTTGTAATGATTTCTTGTGGAATCGAGTACGAGCATACCTTCGCAGTAATAGATTTTGGTACCAAGAATAACTATGATTTTTTCCTAGGAATGCCTTTTATGCATCAATTGAAGATGGTTCAAGATTGGGGCTATGACCACATCTACTTACGACATATAGGTAATACCACTCGCATTAACCTAAAAGATCATATCGATCGAGACGTAAACAGAACTCCGATCGAAGATTTTGATTCAGCTACAACAGGAGAGACATAGATACTAGCATGGTTAAATACGAAAGCTCACATATGGATGTGTGGAGCTTCAGATTTTGGAAGCCTTGCTAAGGGAGACGGTAAAATAGACAGGTCTTTTGAAGATTCCATCTATAAACTGATACTTTCCCAGAAGAGCTGATGGAACCACTTGAATGGACTCAAATATTGGCCACCTTAGATGTGTATGTCGATGACGTTACTCTTACTCGCTTTTGTGATGAAAATGATCTTGACATAAGTCCAATTTTCATGATACATACAAAGATAGATCAAGAGGAACTAGAATACAAAGATGGATCAATAAGGAAGTTAGAACAGTCAGTACAATGCCTAAGGATCTAGGATGAGTTTTCTCTTCGGGATTTGGATGCTAAGGATGACTTAATAGGAATTCTCGCTGATTTTAATGAGGAATTTAACATTGACGAGCTAGACAATGATGCTGATTTTTGTGACGCACTATATAGTGTAGATGAAAGTGCTGATGATGAGAAATTTGAGGGGCGGGATAGTGATTTAGAGCCTATAGGTGAGAAATTCTTTGATTTTCCAAACCAAAAACCTCGTAGGCAGAGATGCTATCAAGAAAAACAAGTCAAAAAGGGAATAAGGGGTAAACCTATGCCTAGGGTAAAACTGGTTTTCTTTAATTAGTAGGTGCCTATGACTGCATCAAGGACAAGGTATCATGTAAATTCCTCCAAGATTCTCCAGAAACAAAGAAATGCAGTATATTTAGACCGTATCGTTCTTTCACAGGAGTGTACTTTGATGACATTATTGTCTTCTCAAAGACACTTGAAGAACACAAGGAACACTTAAGAAAAGTTTTTGAAGAGTTGCAACGCAACAAGATCTTCATCAATGGTAAAAAGAGTGAGTTCTTTTTACAAGAGATACGTTACCTTGGTCATATAATCTCCAAAGAAATGGATCCCGAAAAGCTGAAAGTCATTGAGGAATGGCCTCAGCCTTAGACTCTACATGAGCAACGTAGTTTTATAGGCATGTGTCCCTATTATCATAGATTCATAGAAAAGTTTTCAGTGGTCGCGGGTCCTCTCCACGACTTAACTAAGAAAAAGGTTATATTTTGGTGGATGGACAAGGAAGAGTCGGCATTTTCGAATGCTTAAGAGAAAGCTATTAAGTGAGATTCTTTTAAAGTTGCTTGACTTAAGTAAGCCTTTTGACTTAAGTGAACCTTTTTTGAAGTTGCTTGACTTAAGTAAGCCTTTTGAAGTTCATTGTGATGCATGTGCGGACAGTTTAGGAGATGTTCTCTTGCAAGAAGGTCATCCAATAGCACATGAAAGTAAAAGGCTTGATGTGCAAGAAAAAGTACTGGGAATTTATAAAAAAGAGTTATTAGCCGCTATACATGCTCTCGAGTTGTGGAAGCATTATTTGCTTGGCACACCCTTCATTTTGCAAACGGATCATCAAAGTCTTCGGTACTTTATGACGCAAACAAAATTGAGCGAGAAGCAAATGAGATGGGCTAATTTTCTCTCACAATTCCATTTTCATATTGCACATGTAGCACGGAAGCAAAATCCTATGGCAGATGCTTTGTTTCAAAGGCCCATGGTAAACGCTGTTAGTATTGCTTATCATAAGGATTTTACATGAATGATTAATGATTACAAGCATGATACTGACTTTGCCTCTATCGATGTACAAGATGAGTAAGGTATTTCAATCTCTCCTTATTCCATCAAGGAAGGGGTTTTGATGTTTGGCTCACGCCTATGCATCACCAAGACTCTAAGGGATAAGGTAATGCAAGAGTGTCATGAGCCTCCATATGCAGGTCATAGGAGTTCTCAACCGACAATCCAAGCTATGGAGTTATATTTCCATTGGCCGACGATGCGGCAATATGTGAATCATGTCAAAAGATTAAGTATGATAGACACAAATCTTTTGGTCTACTACAGCCTTTACCTATTCCCGATATGCCTTGGGAAAGCATAGCCATGGACTTTGTATTTGGCTTGCCCAAGTCAATGCATGGGAATAATGGAATCTGGACAATAGTGGACAGGTTTAGTAAGCAAGCTCACTTCATTCCTGTCAAGAAGACTATTAAGGTGCCACACATGGCCAATCTTTTTATAATTCACATATTCAAGTATCATGGGTTTCCCAAAAGTATCATGTCTGATAGGGATCCAAGGATGACTAGTCTATTTTGACGAGGGCTGGCAGAGAATGTGGGAACAAAGCTCATTTTCTCCTCTACCTATCACCCTGAAAGGGATAGACAGATTGAAATTAAAAGTTATGTTAATGAAGTAGGTCAAAGTAATCAATGGGAAAAGTAATTACCATTAGTAGAGTATGCGTACAATAACACTGTCCATACTTCTACTGGTAAAACCCCCTTTGAAATAGTTGAGGGCTGTCAAAAAGTTCCACCTATTTTGCGGATCAAAGAAAATATTTTTGCAACCGATGAGTATGAAAGGGATGTGCGAGAAGCCTTTGCTAAGGTAAAGGAAGCACTCCAAAGGGCACAAATGAAGCAAAAGCTAGCTGTTGATAAGCATCGTCGTCATCTTAATTTAAAAGAAGATGAATGGATATTGCTTAAGTTTCCCAAAGCAAGGTTGAAACATACCACAGTAAGAATCATCATGGTACTCATACGAGCCACCAAAAGTACTATACAAAGTTGGCCAAAAGATACTATGGTCCCTTTCAAATCTTACAAAAAAGTCCATTCAACCTCTTATTGGTTGCGATTACCATAGCATTGGCATATACACAATGCCTTTCATGTCTCCTGACTTAAGCCATACAAAGGAACCCCACCTCAAGCTCCTATTGAGGAGGATCCGCCATAATTTGATGAGATGGAAGAGATTCTAAGGCCTGAGAGAATTTTTCAGCATGAAGACTAGGCCTTAAGGACATGCAAGATATTAAGGCGATATTTGGTCAAGTTTGCCAATTATCCAAATGAAGATGCCCGTTGGATGCAAGACCCCCAACTTAAGGAGTCCTTAGCTCTTCTTCTAGAGTATAAGGCTATGTATGATTTGCACGATACACATGAATAAAAGGTATTGTTCATTATGTTTTATGATTCATGCTTGCATGCATATTAGGTTTTAGTGTACACTTTAGAATGGTTTGCTTATTGAAGATCATATCTCTTAAGCACTTATGGGCTTGTCACCTCATGAGAAAGAACATGCTATTAAAATGTTAAAAAAGATGGCAATGGACAAATGGTCAAGCTTAGCGATGTTATCTCCTAAGCACTTATGGGTTTGTCACCCCATAAGAAAGGACAGGCTATTAAAATGTCTAAAAAGATAGAAAATGGACAAATGTTTAAGGTCAGCTTAGCGTGGCGACGCCTCCTAAACACCTACTAGTCTCGCCAACTAGTATGGGAAGGACAGTGCTAAGATGTGGATCCACCCAGCACAGATGGGATATCTCTATCTTAAATGGATGCATAGTTGAGGACAACTATGATTTTAAGACGGAGAAAATGTCATCAAAATTGTATTTTGATGAAATACTTGGCTTTATCAGGGACACATATTCCTAGAATTGATCACTCTTGTAATATTTGTCCACCAAAAAGCTAAAATGATGAAAGCTTCAATGAGGCTTGATTCACGGTTTCAGAGTGCTCTTGAGCCAGGATGGAAGTCAGGAGTCTACAAGAGCCTAACGATTTAACCCTAAATTTTTTATGGTCAAATTCAATTTTTAATACATGAAAAACCTTAAAAGAGGTTGAAAAAGTCGTGGAGATGAAAAAAGATGCTAATTTTGATGCTCGAGCTAAAAGTACAACTTTCAGCCAAAATAGAGCGAACTTTGTATTTCTGCCCGCGATCATTGTCGACCATATTTATTCCCGTCGTTTTAAGTACCTAGATGACCAGATTCTGAGGAGAGATGCAAAAGTTATGAGCAAAACAAGTTGAAGACTGCCTCAGGATCCCAACAGCTGAGGAAGGAAGGTGTATGCTACAGGTACCCAGATGCTGCCAAGATGCATGACCGCCTACACCAAGATCCATGAAGTGAGAGTGCTCTAGGACTCTCAAGGCTGCACTTAGGATTTCTCTAGGGCTCTCAAGCTATCCCTAAGGGCTTGACGTGGCCGCTTTTCTCTCTCTCTCTCTCTCTCTCTCTCTCTCTCTCTCTCTCTCTCTCTCTCTCTCTCTCTCTCTCTCTAGGTCTCTCGACTCTCCCCGTAGTATGCCTATCACCTGTGTGTGAGAACCCGGCTTCGGAGGGCGAACTAGTCTTCTTCTCTTCTCTTTTCCTCATGCAACCAAGCAATCTATGTGCCATTTCTAAGTGGCAAAATCTTCCAACGCCTTGCAAAGAGGGCTTGTAATCTTGATTATCAATACAAGTTCCTTTAGAGGGGGGGTCAGCCTCATATATCTGGCCCTCAACACTGTGTCGCTTGTCTTTGTCTATGCTTATTCTCTCCCTCTGTTATTTATGTTGCTAGCTTGGCAGTTAAATCCCGCATAATTGCGGAGTTTATTCCCAATTTAGTTTCAATGGGTGTTGTAGCCACCGCCACCAAGGTGCAAAGGACCAAGAGTGGCCAAGCGAAGAGCTGCGACATCCCTCGTGCTGCTTGCACTTGTCTGGGGTCATGACCACCTCTACTGCAATTTGGTCCCACTCCTCACGGTCCAGCTAGGTGGGCCTCTCCAACCCATCTTTGACTGCATCACGGGCTTCTGACCAATGATGTGACATGCTATTGCTCCCACCATTTGTGATCCAAATGTTGGAGACCCACTAGTTGTTTGGAGCTATATTGAACTCTCTGCATGAATTGTTTCAATGATGTAACTTAGTTTTCCCTAGTCTTGTTGTTTCCATGGTGTAAGAACATGATGTCAAAACTGTATGGTGCATAGGTGCTCATGAATGTGTTGCCGCATGGCCTTTTCGGCCTTGTCTATTCCCACTATTCCATTTTGAATTGTATACAACACCCCAACCTCAAGCACTCCAAGGTGTGTGAGGACTACGAAGAGGTGTGCCCTCTATAGAAGAAAGTGAAGGGCGTCGCAATCGAACTGAGGACGATACATCCATATCTGCATCGTCACAAAAAAAATCACCACCACGACTATAAGAGATGACCATCATTGTTGTGTTGTTTAGCCGTGCCAGGAGGAGAGAGACTGGAGAGAGGTGAGGCTAGGCTACCGTGGCAAATTGACCCAAATTTTTGTATTGATTGCCACGTATATACCCTCTCACATACCCATTCCCTGAATCAGATGACTCAGCACTGGACCCAGGGTCAATGGCAATTGCATTGCGGTTGCATTTGTTTTGTGTTTGAACTTTCAGTTGTACAACCACCCAATAAATGATTAAATTTTGTAATGGTACTAGGTTTCTAAATAGAACTCCTAAGATAGATTTTATTTGTTTGCACGTTTTTTAAAGCATGGTGACAGTGACAAATGGATGGAAAGGTATGGTTCTAAACAATTTGTTCTATACTAACATATATATTGGAATGATATAGTTCATCTTCATTACCAGTGAATATTCTTTCCCCTTGCGAGTGTCGTCTCACCTCTTATGCCAGCCTTCCCCAGCCTATCTTACAAGTCCATTCCTCCTTCCCCGTCTTTACCGTCAAGGTCACTGGTCGCGGGGCAACTGATTAGGACCCTACATTCACTATCAATTACTAACGGTAATTTGACCATGCGTCGTCAGATTAAAGACACGTCAGCAGTCGTAATATCCAGTGCATGGTAGCCTGAAGGTCAGTGTTTAAGAGTGGCACAGTTAATAGTCTGTAGGCCAATAAATCCTTTCCACCTCAGTCGTCAAAATTCTAGTTCATCATTGCCAACTTAGCAGCCAGAATGCACAATACCATAATCATGGCCTCTTCATTCAATCGATGCAGGCCACATCAGCGCATGGAATAGCTTCTCCTTGCAAGCCAAGTCATCCTCGCCTACTCCTGTGATCTCGCCGTGTTAGATGGCACCATCTGCAACTGTCACACATTATGATTTGCTTGGCCCCCTTCCCAGTGACCTTGACGGCCGGGAATGGTCATTTACTGACCATTCCCATAATATTGACTCTCACCATGGCTCCCGGCCTCCGTCGGTCGCCATGGGGTCGTCAATATTATGGGGAATGGTCAGTAAATGACCATTCCCTACCCCTTCTTTTCCTGCACACACACACACACACACACACCCTTCCGTCCCTCCTCTCCCACGTGAGTTCGACCAAAGTTCCCCTATAAGTGTTCCCTATGCGAGTTTCGGCCCTCGGGTTGCAATTTTCCTAGACTTGAGAACTCTTAAATGAGATATCATATAGATTGTTTTTCACTGTAGAAATTTTAAGTTATGTAATTTTATCCTTTTTTTCACGCGTGGTGTGATGTGCAAGGAGAGTCTTCTCATGTGTGACAATCTTGTCTAAGTTAGCATGTAGAACGTGGTATGTATACATGGTTGAAATTTGAAAGGGTAATGTGAGACAACAATATAAGAATTGTTTTTGTTAATCGTCCATTACAATTTTTTCCATCATCTTGTAATAGTTCCCTAGCTATACAAAAGTCCAATTGGAGACTTAGATGTGTCAAAATCATCCCTCATCTAATCCTCCTCTTCTAGCTTGTCATCCTCATATCTTCATCAATGTGATCAATGTTTTTATCTGCTTTGTCAATTGGTAAGGCATGAGGTATTTGATGTTCTATGTCGATCTTGACACCTTTGTCATCCACGCTCTCAATATTAGGGTTGGTTGATTGTGAGTCTTTTGTGGTCGTTACGGTTGCAACCTCATTGAATATACACGTATCACAAATCAATACCTATGATCGTAAATATTGGTTAGGTAGATTACCTGCAATAATTCACAATTCTTTTAAATTTAAAACAAAAAATTGGCATGCGTGCATAAGAGTCCAAAAACATTAGTCTACATGTGTGTGAACGTATTAAGTGATATTTTCTCGCAACTATCTGGAGTAATATAGGTTCATCTTTACCACTATGAAATCTTGTGGAATCCACCTTATAAATACCACTCGCATGTTTAGATGAAATGCTTGGAAACGATTTCACATCAAACAGAAAAGTCCAAAAGTCTACTCTAAAAATCCTTTGAATGATCCCGCAATATCTAGCTTCCATCAAATTTGGAGTTTGTGCATCTAAATTTCTCTTCACTCCACTATTATTTGAGGTTCTTTCCTTGTCTACCTGTTCGGTGCAAAAATGTCTTCCCTCATGCCACATGGAGGTGAAGAGTGCTTCCTGAACCTTGGTGCAGGGCAACTCTTTGGCGATGGTGCAAAAATGTGCACGTCTGTCCCGCGTGTTAGAACTAGGGACTTGCCGAGCATTGTGTGCGAGCCACAAGGCTGCGATCACACAACCAAGCTATCCTAGCAAGCTCATAAAGAGCAAGGGCGTGTCACTCATCGCTCTATGCTTGTCGTCGTGAAGGATTCCTTGCCACGAAGAAGAGGGAGCCACCGCCATAGCACTCAACCGCCTCGCCACCCCAGGTGCCGCCGCAATGCTCAATCACACACATACTCTCTCCCTCCCTCTCTCTCTCTCTCTCTCTCTCTCTCTCTCTCTCTCTCTCTCTCAAGCAGCATCACACACACACACACACACACACACACACACACACCCTTGAGCACACAATAGAGATGGAGATGGAGAAGAAGATGGATCAAGATCACTGTCCTTCAATTGCACTCAGAGAGAATGGCCACATTCTAGGTTTAGTTGACTTTTATATGGGCATGTCCGTTCACACTTGGGCATCCATACTTGGCCAATATCACCCAGAAGATTATATGTTCAAGTTCAAGGTGCGCACTCATCGGAGATGTTTCTAAGCTTATGTGATGTACAGGCCACTGGTCTTCCTTCTTGAGTGAAGACTCCACCAACTGCAATGCCACTTGCATCAGTAATTACTTTGAAAGGTTAGCTAAAATCCGATAGCTTCAAGCAAGGAGCAGTTGTGACATACTACTTGAGTTCGTCGAATCTTTCTTGGTGTCTGGGTTCCAGATAATCTTCATACCCTTCTTCAAAAGGTCGGTAAGAGGTGAGGCAATAACAACATAGTCCTTCATAAAGATCATATACCGTCCTGTGATTCCTAAAGATCCTATAAGCTCGCTAGCATTAGTTGGTACAGGCCAGTCCACAATATCCTTAACCTTTTCAGGATCAATCGAAATACCATCTTGGGACACGATGAATTGGTACTCGACCTTAGGTGAGAACAATGTGCAAGTCTTGCTCATTGTGGCATATAACTTGTGTTGTCAAAGGATCTCTAGAACCATTCTCACATGATTCCCGTGTTCTTCTTCACTTTCAGAGTAGATGAGGATATCATTAAAGAAGACAAAAACAAAGTCATCTAAGTAGGATCTAAAATGTCTTGCATCAACCTGTTGAAGGTGGCAGGGGCGTTTGTTAATAATCCAAATGACATTACTGTGGATTCGAAATGGTTGTACCGAGAATTGAAAGTTGTCATTGAAATATCTTCTTTCTTTATTTTGATTTGGCAATACCCTGATCTTAGGTCTATCTCCGTGAAAATATTTGCTTCGTGCAATCTGTCTAGTAGTTTGTTGATGCGAGGAATGGGGTACAAATTCTTGAGAGTGACTTGGTTTAACCCTCTATAGTCAATGCAAAGTCGAAAGGTTCCATCCACAATCAATAAGAAGATTGAACTTTGTACCTTGATGAGTGGCGGGTGTTTGAATAGCAGAAAATTATCGTCGTGCTTTGGGTTTATCAATAGCTACATAGAGTGTTGCTCTCTCTTCAGTTTCTCCAAGGATTGGTTCACCTCGGGCGGCATGGCCAGGACCTCTTCCTCCGTTATGTCTATCAGTTTGGTGCTTGGGGTTTGTCGCATTTGTAGTTGCTACTCTATTGGCCAACAATGGGCACCGATTGAGATAATGACCTAGCTCGTTACATTCAAAGCATTGAATATCGTGGCACGAAGGGTTTTGTGTGTTAGCCGCATAGGCACGTTGTTGGGATCTGGGATAGAAGTTTTTCCTTGGCTGACGAGTGCCAATAAACCTTTGGTTCTGATCAAAACTTTCTTCTTGAACCGTGTTCCCGCACTAGGGGTTTGACATGTAAAAGTGCATCTTGAGCAGTCGTCGATCTCATTGCCTCCAAGAGAGAATTAACTAGTTCGTTAAGACCCTGACAAAATCGCGTGCCTTGCTGCTCAATAGACATCTTCGGAGCGTATCGCTGCAGGGCTACGAACTTAGAATAATATTGCTCCAAAGTGTGAAAGTTGCTTCAATTTGAAGAATTCATTCATCTTCAAAGCCTCATGCGCAGGAGGTATATACCTCTCCTTTACTGCTTGCTTAATCTCTTGCCACCTCTGGGAGTTTTCCGCTATTCCCATGTCAAGACATTTGTGCTTCTACCAGAGTTTGGATTCGCCCAAAAGATGGAACAAAGCTAGTATGGACTGATTTGCGGCCGCAGTACCTGTCGCTATAAAATAATCTTCCATAGACTCAATCCAAGCTTCAGCTTCCTTCTTAATGTGAGCTCCTTCTCCTAATTTTGTGAGAATATAAGGGTCTAGATCATCTTTGTCGTCTGTAATGGTTGTCAGTTGACATTGTTTAGCTATTTTATGTCTTTTGTATCCTTCCAAAAGCTGTTTTCTTTTGGTTGCTCTGTCTCTGGCTTCCACTTGGGCTTGTTGAACTTTTTTCTTCTTTTTCTCTTTCCTGTGCTTTGCTGCATGTGCTCTGTCTAGCATGTCTTGGGTGAGTGGAAAATAATACTTTTTAAGTCTACATCCAGTAATCCAATTAGGCATTTCTTGTCCATCTATTGTTGCAATGATATTGTGTGAATCACAAAGGGTCCCATTCCTCAAATTTTCAGCTTTTTTGTTTTTTGTTTAAGCGTAAATACAAGCACACAGTCTCCTGTATTAAAGTCTTTAGACTTGACACGTTTATCATGAAACTCTTTCATGCATCTTTTTTGGGCATAAATGGTTGCAACAACCTTTAACCGAGTTTCATTTAGTTTCTCTAGGTCATCCAATTGGTCATACCATTCAAGACCTATCCATTCTAGCTCCTTTACTACTCTCAGTGTTGAAATCAAAAACTCTATGGGAAGTATAGCGTTAAGCCCAAATACCATATTGTACGGTGTTGTTCCCAATACATTTTTGTATGCAACTCTATATGCTCAAATGGTAGAGTGAAACTTTTGGTCCCAATCTGATCTGTTGTCATTCACTATCTTAATGAGAACTGTTCACAACACCTTCTTAGTGCTTTCAGCTTGACCATTGGCTTGTGGATGATAGGGAGCTGATTTTCTATGAATTACCATGAATTTATCAAGCAAATACTCAATGACTTCATTTACAAATTGTGTTCCCCTATCACTAACAATTTCAATAGGTAAACCATAGTGTGTAAAAACGTTCTCGTACAAGAATTGTGTTGTGGTTCTAGCGTCATTCTTTTGAGTAGCTTTTGCGTCTACCCACTTAGTCAAATAGTCGGTAGCAACTATGATATACTCCGCATGAGTCCTAAAAGCAGGCAGTGCAACGGGTCCTACAAAGTCTATCTCCCATTTCGCGACCGCGCGAGCTCCCATCATTGGTCTCATTGGCATTTCATCCATTTTAATTAGAAGTTTCATCTGCTGGCATTCATCGAATCAGTTAACATATGTTTCCGCATCCATGAACAGTGTAGGCCACCAAATTTTGATAAATATAATCATACTCACTGTTCATTCAACCAAAAAATATCCATATGCTTGTCATGAATGGGCCTATTGTAATATTCGCTCTCAATAGCACAAAGCTTATGTTGATTATCAGTGCATCGTCTGTACAGTTGATTTCCAATCAATTGGTAAGACTTTGCTTTCATTTGTATGGTTTTAATCCGTGTTTTTGTCGTTTTCGATGGAAATGGAATCTAATGTAGATAATCTACGATGTATTTACTCCAACTAGGCGCATTGGATACATGAAACAAGATAGCATTTTCTACTAGGGGTTTGGCTAATGGCACAAGTTGCAGTTTTGAACATGTGTATGGGTATCAAATCTCATGCTCGATGAGTAATCTAGAAAGGTGATCAGCCCTTGATGGATAGTTCCTTTCTTTACTACCACTGTGAAATCAAATTCAAGTAATATTATAAACCAATGTATAATTATTTTGGTATTACGTGGTTGGTTAAAAAGGTAAAGCAGTGCTTGATGATCCAAAAAAAAAGACAAATTGATTAGCAAGAAGATAATGCCTGAATTTCCTCAAAGCATAAATGTTACCGGCTAGACACACCCAACGGAGGATGATTGCCCGACGGGATATTAATTTCCTTTGTAATTATTCCTAAATTGAGAAGAAACCATCATTTCACCTTTGTAAATAGTGGGGCTTGCAGAAGCTTCCAAATTGTATCCCATTTTCTACATTTAGACTTAGTAAATGGTTAAATTGGAACATTAGGGTTTGAGATTGTAAGGTATTTATATCACTTTTGACCTTAATGCAAAAAAAAAACCTTTGTCATTTATATAAGTTTTTGTCTGATTGAGTTGAGCGTACTCTGTGTACGAGAGAGAGTGAGAGTTTTATCTTGACGCTAAACGCGCATTGGTAGTCGGAATCGAGTACGGAGAAGTGCAGCGTGTTGCCCTCGAAGAGAGCTACACGCCAACACCTACATTGAGGTGTACGGCCCGGCTTCGCGAGATTGATCCACGAGCTATATCTGGTGATTCGGTGAGCATACGTTGTTCGTTTTTGCATTTCAGCATATCCACACGTTCGCAATGAGTAGAGCTACACATTAAGCACTTTAGATTTCAGAAACATCGACCTGTAAATTTCGACTAGACATCCTACGTGATTTTTCACCGGTGTTTAGGGTTGGAGTTTTCGTTCTTGGACTTTAGGAGAGCGACCTATTGGTGTTAATAGGATTTCCCTCAAGTTCCGTAGTGTTTCTAGAACGTTTGATGGGTAATTGGCTCTTGAAAGAGTTGTAGGAAATCTCCTCTTGTGTACTCTTGAAGGCTGTAGCTTAGACATTGTCGAGCATAGGTTGACACCCTATGCTTGCTTCCACGCGCCTGCGGGTCGAGCTTTGTCCTTAGCTGACAAATCTTGTTAGGTGAGTTCTCGCTGTGCTGACGTCCGTCGCGGCGTATCCGCCAACATTGGCGCCGTTGCCGGGGACGAAAACCCTACGTAGGTGACCGAGACTAGTCCTTGAGGATAGGGATTCTCTGGCTTGCCAGAGTCTTGTTTTACATTTAGATAGGATCAGAGGGTGGGGGACTCTCTATGTCTTAGGAGGAGTCTAGGGAGCGAATGTCTGGCCTAGATCCTTGGACTTAGGTAGACTTAGCTAGTTTTAGGTATTAGTTAAGTTGTGGTGTAGAGAGTAGGTGTTGGAGTGGTAGAGGCAGTGAAAGGATAGCTTGAGAGTCCGGAGAGGCCAGGAAGCAACCGAGACACCAAAATCACCATCTCACATGATGAGTAGGAGTAGGGTAAGTAGGACATCATGATTTATGATCTGGAGCACTTCATGCATGTTATATTTGTTGTTAGGCTCATCAAAGAGCTGTAAACATGGAAAAGAGTGTTTAGAAGCTGAATTGAAGTTCAAAAGTTTTTGTGAGTATTTCTGAGAGACTCTGTAGAGCATAGGGAGTACTTCTGTCAAAAAAAAGATAAACTTTAAGACAGTAAGTATGCTATGTGTAGGATGTCTACAAGGTGTTCTGGTGAGAATTTTGAAAATTTGAGTTGTCCAGTGTGTTTAGAAGGTAGCAATTCCCCTATTTTCACCTTGAAAGTGGAAATTTGACCATATCTTGACATGATAAGGCCAAAAGAAAGGAAATTGCCAGACATCCTACCCAAATTGTGCCAAGGCATTATTTTAAGACCAAAACCATAGGATGGCTTCATGAGCATGATCTACATGATTTATTGAGTGCATGAGAAAGGTTTCATCTCAATTCGGAGAGAAAATTGGGTTTTAAGCAGACTTTAGCATTTTTGACTGAAAAAAGGCTAGGATAGCTAAAATTGGGGTCTTTTGAAATCCAAACTAAAATATAAGCATAGCATTGGGTTTCTGACATCAAGGGGAAGCTGTGGCTCAAGTTTGGGGTCAAACAGATCACTTAGACATCCTACGCGTAGGATGTGTTCACCATGATTTAGCACTCCAAATCCAACTTTGAGCATACAAGAGTGATCAGCACCTTAAGGGGAGTCTCTGATTTGCATTTGGAGAAATTTTGAGCAGTTAGACATGCTACGTGTAGGATGTTTATTGCATGAAATTGAAACCAAAATCTGACTGTAGGCATAGCAGGGTGTTGTATAGCCTTACGCAAACCTCCTAGTCAATTTTGGTCCAAATTGGAGTTGATTTGACTGGTCGGACCAACATCAGGCTATTGGAACAGATTTCTGATCAGTTGACCAGCTTATAGGTGTCCAAATCAAAAAGTGAGAACAGCTGTGGACTTAGCACATCAAGGGGAATCTATAGTGAAAAATCCATGCAAAACAATGCAGGAGACATCCTACGCGAAGGATGTCTATTAGGGCTTAGTGAAGTGAAAAGTTGACTGAGAAAATAGAGTGATGTTCCAATTGACTTAAGAGTTCCAGAACTTCTTTCAAAAGTGAAATTGGACCTTGTTTGACCTTTTGACGGAGCAAAGACAGAATTAAGACTTTCCCTCTAAACTGACAAACATTCCAGTAAAGTACAGGTCCGGATTAGCAGACCTAATCAAGAACATCCGAAGTGTATAGAGTACAGTAGTGGTTGAGGTTAACTCTCCAGTTATACCAATCATTACTAAGACCACCTCTAGCGGTTAAATGCTTTGATTCGATTGCCAAAATTAAACGCTTGTGTACAGGTATATTCACCGCCAAGGCAAGAAGTTGTGCGGAAATTGATCCCTTGCCAGGTGAGTGGTTGGATTTGTGATAAATTGCATTGCTAAGTTTGATGAATTTAAGATCAGGAAGACACATTCCTAGAGACCAAAAAGTGGCAGGTGATCAGGGTAGCTTAGTGTCCACTGAGGAGAGTGTAACTCAGGCAAGGCTAGATCCATTAGCACCGATCATTGAGGAGGGTAGTGATACTAACACTTCATCAGATAAGTCCTTCTTCATGATGGGTAGTCAACAGCCAGGAGGTTTCTCTGGTGAAGGACCAATGCTAGGAGGAAGTACCTCCCAAATCCCTTTGAACGATGCCAAGTTCACTATAATCTTCTTAGAAGTAACAAACTCTAGGGGAGCCCTAGTTTATTCTGACTATCGGGGATACAAGTGTATTTGTATAGAAGAAAGACCTTCTCAGAGACTGGAGATAATTCGAGTCTATGATGATTGAGATAGATTCCGAAACGAAAAGGGGAACCACTATCTGATAGTGGTTCCGAAACGAAAATGGGAACCATTATCTAATAGTTAGTAACCCTGAGGATTACAACAGATATGGAGATAATGTGGCAAAAGAAAAAATGTTCTCAGAGCCTCAAGAGCCGCCTCCAAAAATTGATCGACCTGGAGCTCTTTTCATGTATGATTAAAAAACAAATAGGGTCTCTACCTATAATGAGAATGTGGGAATTTACAAGCATGAGAGCGAGGGAGTAGTCTCTTATTTTCGATGCAAAGAACCCTACCCAAATGAATTAAGCAAAGACAAGGTTCTTTACTTATTCTCTTATGAAATTGCTATGGGGAAGGATATCATTCTTGTTGATAGGTACGGGCGAGAATACAAACGTATTCTCCCAGAGGAGGTAGAAAAGGCAACAGTTCCAGAAACATCATGTTAACCCTCACGGCACACGGACACCCTATGATCTATAAACGTTGTATTATTTAGAGTCAGGTACCGGGCTTGTCGGACCAATAGGAAAAGGGTAAGAGTGATCGCCGATGAGAGGCGCACTCTAACTGGGACATTCAAGGGATTAGTTGGCTAAGCATGGGCGCCCAAGTGTGAATGGGGTGAGCTCATATAAAAGCCAACTAAACCTAATTTTTACTCATTCTCTCATTTGTGCAATAGAAGAGTGCTCTTGCTCCATCTCCATCTCCATCTTCTTCTTCTTCACCTCCTTGTGTGTGTGTGTGTGTGAGAGAGAGAGAGAGAGAGGGAGAGTGTGTGTGCGATCGAGCATTACGAAGGCACGACGGCGGCGAAGCGGTTGAGTGCGGCACGACTGCAACTTCTTCTTCTTCGCGGCAAGGAATCCACCACGAAGGCGAGCGTAGAGCGGTGAGTGACACACCCTTTGCTCTCTTGAGCTTGCTAGTTTAGGCTTGTTGTGTGCTTCGAGCCGTCTGCGGCTCGCACACGGTGTATTGGCAAGTCCCTTGCTTCGACAGTGCGGCAAGGAGCGCACATTTTTGGCGCCGCTGCCGGGGAAATGCCCTACACTAAGCTCGGTTAAGCACTTTACGCTTTCTTGTGGTGAAATTTCTATCATAGGAAAGGCAGGGAATGAGTGTGTGTAGTTGTGTGGAGATTTCTGTTTTTTGCGTTTACGTTTTCTGGTTTGCACTGCACAGTTAGCATTTCTTCCGATTTTGCATCTTCTGCATTTTTTGGTTCTGTCAAGTTTCAATTTCTGCATTTTTCTGCATTTTCTGTGTTTTTTCAATTTTCTGCATTTCTTGTGTTTTTTCAATTTCTGCAATTTCTGCATTTCTGCATTTTCAATTTTTGCGTTTTCAATTTTTGCATTTTCTGCATCAAAGAAAAGAAAAAAAAAATTCGGAAAATAAAAACGCGAGTGAGTGGGCGGTTAAATTTTTGAAAATTAAAAACGTGAGTTTTAAAACGGACGGGTTAATTTGTATAAAAGATAGATTGGGATCGGTTTCCCAAGCCCAAGCCTAAAGCCCAAGCCCAGGCCCAGGCCTCAGTCCTCAATCTTATGATATATACTAGACTCACTCTTATATATATACCCTACTCCCTCAAGAGAGAATGAGAGCATGTGGGACAAGTCCTCCACTCTCCTCCCTTCTCTTCCCACTTGCACCCTTAGACTTTCTAGTTTGGGCCTAGTTCCCTACTAGAAATTGACAGTTTTAGGGATTCCGAGGGCATAGAGTGACCAAACGGAGGGCTGTAAAGCACGGCACGACCCTCTGATCGAGACGCTCGTTTTGAGCTATCATACGCTCTATTCTATAGCCGGGTCAGAAAAAAAGGACCAAAAAGTCAAATTAAGGGAAGACTTGGGTTGCAAAACACCCAAAAATACTAGGTGAGCAGCCTTCACGGGCACTCACTGACACTTCTAGGGGATCAAGTCATATGAACCTACGCTCTGGACGAGTGTTAGAGCACGATCACATTGGTAGTGCATACGGACACCCATTACCCATCCATGATAGGCTCTAGACCCTCAGCAGGGACACAAGGTAGCACCACCCAAGACCCTAAAATAGCCGCTAGTGATTCCTCCTCCGACTCAGAAATCATGGAAGCATACCCTACCCAAAACACTGAGAGAGAAGGCCATGCACCTCCCGAAGCTCCACAGCCTAGTACTAGTATGTTTAGCCGTTTCATGGAAACATTAGGTAGAGCTACTCGCTCGGAACCTGATGCAAATGAAGCACACGAAGGGGGTGGGGAAGTGGACTCTCCTTTCACATCGCACGTGGACCCCACACCCCCAAAGAGTGTCCATGTGGATATCCTGCCAACTTCTTACCAAGAAGGCCCTGTTGAGCTGCCTCCTTCAGAAGTTCCCTCTAGAGTACCGTTGGTGACAAGTAAAACCACGGGGAGCAACATTGCTTCTACCTCACAAGAAACCGTTAACACGTCGACTCTAGAAGCATTGTTCATTAATGATCATTGGACATACGACCTCCACACTGAGGTGTTGACGGATCTACACTCTGGCCACGCCTACCATGTAGGATGGATAGAGATTGTACAATCCACCTCTAGTGCCACGAGCATCGAAGATCAACAGAAAATGATCTGTAATGTTATCCATGGCATTATTCAATCAGAAAGGCAAAACCGAGGGGTAAATATACTCTCAACTGGCCCCATGAGATTTCTGGATACGAGCAAGGCTCAACAGCCTACTCTATCACAAATGGAGACTCCTCTAATGAGTCCCATGGACCCATCTTACGTCATTTCACCTGGGGTCTCTATGCAATCTGAGCCTCCGAGCAAAAACTTTAGCTTCCCTAACTTGGCTCAACCCTCTATTAAGGAAAACACAGTGCTCACTCCAGGGATAAGCCTGACAGAGAATGTACCGATGACATCTACGGTTAGCGCAGTGCCACTACCTAGTGTCGTAGTACCTAATATGGGGCCTCGACCATATGTGCCTCTAGCCCCTTATGCACACATGGCCCCCACACCTCCAATTGTACCGCTTGTTCATGCTCCTCGAGTGCCGCTCCCTAGCCCTTATCCGAGTGGACCTATGCCCAGTTATGTTCCATATCCTGCATCATCCACACATATGCCAAGACCGGTACCCGTCCCTCTCCCACATATGATTCCAAGAGTACCTCCACCGGCCCTGCCTCCTCACATAGGTGACTTAGCAGTGTTTGCTCAAACCATAGGTCGATCTATCGTGGAAAATATGCGTCATGCATCTGATAGAGAGCCTAGAAGTAAGGCAGTACAAATTGCCAAACTCACGCAAAAATTCAATGGGGACGAAGATGCTAGGAAACACATTGAAGTGTTTGAACAAGTATGTGATTCCTTAGGGGAACGCAACGAACTACATAAGTGCAATGCCTTAAGCTTGACATTAAGTGGGAAGGCTGGAGATTGGTATAGAACCCTAAGGGTGGACGAGAAAACAATCTACCCTACCCTTCGAAGGTTGTTTCTAAAGGAGTACATACGAGAAGGTGTGCTTTGGGGTGTAGCATCTCAGCTACAGAAGGCCGAACGTAAGGAAGGAGAGTCAGTAAGGGACTTCATTAGTCGTCTAAAGCACTTAAACTCTCGCTGCCCCGTAAATGAGCGCTTCAACAATAACCAACTGCTTGATCGATTCATTCGAGTGTTGAGGAATGAAGGAATCTATAATGGACTAGTGATTAGAGGTATCACAACCTGGGAAGATGTCACTGCCAATGCAATCCAATTAGAGGACAACTTGATGATAGCAGGCATGAGGGTGTCTACTGACACGAGATCCGCTAGCTCACAAGCCATTGAGTATGAACCCATGACTGCAAAGCCCATTGCCAATGAGCCAAAGGTATTTGAGACATTCTTGACAGACCTCACCAAGGCAATCCAAGAGTCTCTTAAGGATAATCGACCCCCTCAAAAAAGTCACATGTATCCAAGAAGGGAGGAACAATGGTGTTCCATTTGCTTAGGTCCACATAGCACTAGTGAGTGCCCTATGTTTAGAGTAAAATTTAATGGAACTTGCAACGCATGTGGTAGGTATGGGCACCAAGCTAAGGATTGTTTAATGATCAAACGTATGATGGCAAATAGACCACTTGTATCCTGGACGGATGCGCCTCGAGCTCCTGTATTGATGCTTGCTCCACCTGTTGAGCAACTACCGCAACACATGGTCCCTAGATCTCAAAATGTTGTACAAGCTACACCGCTACCACCTCCTGTGCTAGGACCGCAGCCCCCGCATCCAAGAGTCGCCCCTATGAACCAAGTGGGTTGCGAGCCATCTAATGCTTATGCAGATGGCTGTGAGGAGGAAATAGACACTAGTATTGCCTACGGACTTGATACATTGGAAGAGTGTCCTATATACTACATGGAAGATTGTTGGGGGCAAGTCAAGCCGGTTTATCAAGCTGCTGCTCTCGCATCTAGAGGTCAAAATATCAACACCTAGGCTAGGAGGCCACCTCTTCAATGCTACGAGTGTGGTGGACCACATCGGGCAGTGGAGTGCCCTATTAGGCTGCAAAAGAATGCTGCACAGATGCAAATGAATCAAGGGAGCATGTCTGCAATGCCAATACTCACATGTAATCGTTGTGGCATAGATCACTTGATTGCCCAATGCCCCTATAACCCAAATGCGCCTAAAATCACACCCCTAAATTTGGTCGAAATTGCTAGTGTGAAATCGCCAATACCACCCGTCGCACCCGCTTATGCGATTACACGGTCCATGCTTCAAGGGCCAGGCCATATCCTCGAAGAGAGAGATACCGCGTCAGTTATCCAAGCAAAGAAAAAGAAGACACGAAGGAAGAGGTCGCAGAATACGGAAAATTCAAAGCCAAGTTCCAAAACAAACATAGGAACAGGAGATGACCCCATGTATATGAATGACCTCGAGGATGATTCAGATTCAATCGAGACAATGGAGACTAGAACCAATACCACAAAGGGAAAGACCGACAAAGAAAACCGTAACATGGAACCAAATGAAAACCGAATAAGAGAAAACCATAAAGAGCCTCTGAAAACACCACAAGTGTTTCCAAATCCAATCCAAGACCCCCAAGATAAACCGCAGGGGCAAAAAGGGAAGAATCGTAAAAAGAAGATTGGGACGTACCCAAACCCAGTAGACGAGATTGAGCAGGTGAAACATCTAAGAGGTTTAGTGGAGGAGACTCAAAGGAAACTAGAACCAGAACCCATGCATGTCAAAATTCATGACACAGTGTTTCCCACGCAAGTTCATCCACCCCACATGAACCATAGACCGTTAGCCATATCTAGTATCATCCAAGAAGGGAGTGAGGACGGGACATCAGAAAGTGAGCATACACCTTTCTTGTTGGAAAGGATGTTTAACGAAGGAATACCTGATCCCATTGAGGAATATGAGATTCCATCCTCACCAGTTCCTAGTCAAGGACCTACACCCTGCAAAACGCCAATGAATGTTGCCAAACTAGTGGACTTCATGTCTTCTGAGGTCCGAACCACGATCATAGCAAAGCTGTATGGAGATCCTGAGTTATTCCTTGCACTTCGAGCATTCCTTAACGGAGAGCTACGAACGGGATTACCGCAGTTTGCGCAACCAAATAGGCCTGACTCGATTATGATTGATGAGAAAAATCATGTGCAATCACTTGACTTAGATGGACACGAGTCTGTGATCGAGGTACCCATTAACGAATTAGGGCAGTATTTTGAAGGCGACGAGTCTAATGCGACCCTACCCATCACTACCAAGGGATTAACTATAAAGGGAATTCTTGATGGTGGTGCAGGAGTTAGCATCGTTACAAAAGATTGTTGGGAATCCATGGGAAAACCCCGCCTCAGTGTTACTAACATTGTGGTAAAAATGGCAAATGGTACCATAGCCAAACCTATGGGGATGCTCAAGGCTCTTAAGATCAAAGTTCTAGGACACAAGGTACGACATACGTTCATTGTAATGGATTTCTCTAAACACCTTATGTCATATGAAATGATTTTAGGATGACCATTCATGAGGGAAGCACAAATGGTTCATGATTGGTCTAAAAATCATGTCTAATTGCAATTCCAAGACTCTGTCCTTAGAGTGGATTTGGTGACTGGTAAGGTACACCCCCTAGGGAGTAAAACCATTATTGATCATCGCTCTGACACCACAGTTCACTCGGCCCCACTACAATATTGTTACACTTGTAAGAAGGATACAGACATTGGCCAAGATTCTCCTTATATGGATATCCTACCGGGGATGACTGAGTCGGACAATGTGGATTGGGTCCACCTAGCAGCAACCATAGACACTTGCGGAAATAGGGGGACGACCTGGGTAACACCTGAGGGGGATGAAATGCCTATACCCTTAAATATGCTACAAGCAATGCATATCGCTTCCGACAAGACTCATCCTAATGTAACGAAGAAAACATACAAGTGGGTCCCTAAAGCTTCTTTAGTGACCATAGCTAGTGCTAAAAAACAGAAGCCTTGTAAGAAACGTACCACTCGCTCCAAGAAAAGTAAGAAAATGTTGCGATGGATCCCTAAACGACTATTGGAAGCCCAAGGCTACTATCAAGGAAATGATCAAATCTGGGTGCCAAAACGTAGATTGTGCTCTTACCTATCACCTGACCCAAGTGAGCCCAATCCCGTAGCTCCAAAACGAATCAATGATCGTGGAAAGAAAAAAATCACAGAATGCTACACACCCGCTCCCGAGCTAGTTTGGGTACCAAAGAAAGAACGATTTGTTCCACCTAGCTCAGGAAGGGGGGAGTCCCATGAAGCTTCTAGCTCCTCATGTAATACATCCATAGAGGTAAAAGCTTCTACATAGCCTCCATCTATAGTAGTGGACCTCCATGAAGCTACAAAAGAATCCACACCTCCCAGTGTTCAAGAATCACCTGATGAACCACTTCAAGTTCGATCTTGGGAGAGTACCTTACCACCCTTGCAACTTGACGAGGCACCTAGGGTAATAGAAAACTACTGGAAAAAATCCTCACCTATTACCAACTGGAACAATTGGTTTCAAAGGGTGACAAGCTCATTTCAAACGGTATGATCTACCCAAGGAAGGGGGGAGTGTTTGTGGACATCCATCATTCACTTGCTTCCCTCTCAACCTTTTTCCCTGACCTCTCAATCACCAATCTTAGGGAATGTACATATAAAGCTTTATACTCACAAAAAACAAAAAAATAAAGAGCAAGAGCAATTAGCAAACGAGTATGCACATTAAAAGTCAAAACATTGACTCAGACCTACACATGTCACATCTGGTACAGTGAAACAGAAACCTATGCCATAAAACACCTTTGATCCTCATCACTTGAGTGATGGAGGGTAGGTAACATTAGTACGATAGGAGTGTTTCTGTTTTAGAGTTGAGAGATTAGCGAAGTTCTCTTTTCCCACTAATGTGCCTCCTGGAGGTATTCCTTTTGTTTCCTAGTGTGTACAGGAGCGTGTTGCTATTGATAGGATTTGGACCTTCATGGAACCTTTCTCTCGTTCACACTTCAAATCAAGCGCGACCATCAACACAAACAGGTGTTTTATGTCCATTAGCATTGCCCTTATCTTTTTGCATCCATGTTTTGTCTGCTTTGATTGTGATTGGTAGCATAATATTCAGCGCATTTGCTTAGTATCAAACATTTAATTCAATGTAATGTTTTGTCATAATCAGTTGTCTAGGTTTAAAAATCAAGCAGTCCGACTAAGCTAGTTTGACCAAGCTAGGTATTAGAAATCTTCTCTTAATACCATGGGGAATGCCTTCCTAATAAACAATGGTTACTTAGGTTCTTAATCCGATTTAGGCAGCATTGTATGAAATGTACTAGGGCTTTCTAGTGGGCTTAACCCTATTGACCTTTAGCTTAACCTTTAGCTTAAGTATTATAAAGGGAGTTTACTAATGTGATGAGCCTGGGGAGGGTAACAGTGTTATATGACCCCCCAAAGTTACAAAATTAAAATGCTGAAAATGAACAAACAAAAAATCAAAGTGCCACAATGTAAAATTTTAAGCTGGAAGAGAAATCTCAGCTTGATTTGGTACTTCACTCACATGTATCGCCTATGGTACTAGAGCCCTAGAGGTTCCTAGTGTGGGTGCTTTTCCTTGAAAAGCAAAAAACCCAAGGCATACAAAATAAGCACACACATCATAATTGAATCAATGTGAAAAGACTTTGGCGGGTCAAAGAAAAAGTAATCAGTCAGGCGATGATTTCATGAGAAATTCCTTTTATGGTAGCTTAACTACAAGGTCTTCTAGATATAGCCTCTAGTCAACCCTCGAACATGAATACTTGGCTCTCGCGATTAAACAACTTAATTGACCACTGAAAATTAAGAAGCTTACCCATGGTATTAATATTCGATCTCTAGTGCCTTTTGACCGTCAAATTAGCGACCCCAGACTTGTTTAATTTTTTACCTTTACATTTGTTTATGCATTTGCTTACATTGCAATTTAATGTTCATTGCTGACAAATTGTTTGAAATTCTTTTACCAATCAATTTGTCTACCTAAAAGTGCATATGCTTTTTAAGAGAATGCAATTACTGTGCCAATGTTGTTTGATTTTGCAGTGACTGAAGAAGGCTAAGGACATTCATCTCAAATGCTCTTCCACCTCGACGAACCAGCTTCAACTCAATAGCTTCCAAGGACGGAATCTACATCAGGAAGGAGGGCATGTTAACCCTCACGGCACACGGACACCCTATGATCTATAAACGTTGTATGATTTAGAGTCAGGTACCGGGCTTGTCGGACCAATAGGAAAAGGGTAAGAGTGATCGCCGATGAGAGGTGCACTCTAACTGGGACATTCAAGGGATTAGTTGGCTAAGCATGGGCGCCCAAGTGTGAATGGGGTGAGCTCATATAAAAGCCAACTAAACCTAATTTTTACTCATTCTCTCATTTGTGCAATAGAAGAGTGCTCTTGCTCCATCTCCATCTCCATCTTCTTCTTCTTCACCTCCTTGTGTGTGTGTGTGTGAGAGAGAGAGAGAGAGAGAGAGAGAGGGAGAGTGTGTGTGCGATCGAGCATTACGAAGGCACGACGGCGGCGAAGCGGTTGAGCGCGGAAAGACTGCAGCTTCTTCTTCATCGCGGCGAGGAATCCACCACGAAGGCGAGCGTAGAGCGGTGAGTGACACACCCTTTGCTCTCTTGAGCTTGCTAGTTTAGGCTTGTTGTGTGCTTGGAGCCGTCTGCGGCTCGCACATGGTGTATTGGCAAGTCCCTTGCTTCGACAGTGCGGCAAGGAGCGCACATTTTTGGCGCCGCTACCGGGGAAATGCCCTACACTAAGCTCGGTTAAGCACTTTACGCTTTCTTGTGGTGCAATTTCTATCATAGGAAAGGCAGGGAATGAGTGTGTGTAGTTGTGTGGAGATTTCTGTTCTTTGCGTTTTCTACGTTTTCTGGTTTGCACTGCACAGTTAGCATTTCTTCCGATTTTGCATCTTCTGCATTTTTTGGTTCTGTCAAGTTTCAATTTCTGCATTTTTCTGCATTTTCTGTGTTTTTTCAATTTTCTCCATTTCTTGCGTTTTTTCAATTTCTGCAATTTCTGCATTTCTGCATTTTCAATTTCTGCGTTTTCAATTTCTGCATTTTCTGCATCAAAGAAAAGAAAAAAAAAATCGGAAAATAAAAACGCGAGTGAGTGGGCGGTTAAATTTTCGAAAATTAAAAACGTGAGTTTTAAAACGGACGGGTTGGTTTGTATAAAAGATAGATCGGGATCAGTTTCCCAAGCCCAAGCCCAAGCCCAGGCCCAGGCCTCAGTCCTCAATCTTATGATATATACTAGATTCACTCTTATATATATACCCTACTCCCTCAAGAGAGAATGAGAGCATGTGGGACAAGTCCTCCACTCTCCTCCCTTCTCTTCCCACTTGCACCCTTAGACTTTCTAGTTTGGGCCTAGTTCCCTACTGGAAATTGACAGTTTTAGGGATTCCGAGGGCATAGAGTGACCAAACGGAGGGCTGTAAAGCACGGCAGGACCCTCTGACCGAGACGCTCGTTTTGAGCTATCATACGCTCTGTTCTATAGCCGGGTCAGAAAAAAAGGACCAAAAAGTCAAATTAAGGGAAGACTTGGGTTGCAAAACACCCAAAAATACTAGGTGAGCAGCCTTCACGGGCACTCACTGACACTTCTAGGGGATCAAGTCATATGAACCTACGCTCTGGACGAGTGTTAGAGCACGATCACATTGGTAGTGCATACGGACACCCATTACCCATCCACGATAGGCTCTAGACCCTCAGCAGGGACACAAGTAGCACCACCCAAGACCCTAAAATAGCCGCTAGTGATTCCTCCTCCGACTCAGAAATCATGGAAGCATACCCTACCCAAAACACTGAGAGAGAAGGCCATGCACCTCCCGAAGCTCCACAGCCTAGTACTAGTATGTTTAGCCGTTTCATGGAAACATTAGGTAGAGCTACTCGCTCGGAACCTGATGCAAATGAAGCACACGAAGGGGGTGGGGAAGTGGACTCTCCTTTCACATCGCACGTGGACCCCACACCCCCAAAGAGTGTCCATGTGGATATCCTGCCAACTTCTTACCAAGAAGGCCCTGTTGAGCTGCCTCCTTCAGAAGTTCCCTCTAGAGTACCGTTGGTGACAAGTAAAACCACGGGGAGCAACATTGCTTCTACCTCACAAGAAACCGTTAACACGTCGACTCTAGAAGGATTGTTCATTAATGATCATTGGACATACGACCTCCACACTGAGGTGTTGACGGATCTACACTCTGGCCACGCCTACCATGTAGGATGGATAGAGATTGTACAATCCACCTCTAGTGCCACGAGCATCGAAGATCAACAGAAAATGATCTGTAATGTTATCCATGGCATTATTCAATCAGAAAGGCAAAACCGAGGGGTAAATATACTCTCAACTGGCCCCATGAGATTTCTGGATACGAGCAAGGCTCAACAGCCTACTCTATCACAAATGGAGACTCCTCTAATGAGTCCCATGGACCCATCTTACGTCATTTCACCTGGGTCTCTATGCAATCTGAGCCTCCGAGCAAAAAATTTAGCTTCCCTAACTTGGCTCAACCCTCTATTAAGGAAAACACAGTGCTCACTCCAGGGATAAGCCTGACAGAGAATGTACCGATGACATCTACGGTTAGCGCAGTGCCACTACCTAGTGTCGTAGTACCTAATATGGTGCCTCGACCATATGTGCCTCTAGCCCCTTATGCACACATGGCCCCCATACCTCCAATTGTACCGCTTGTTCATGCTCCTCGAGTGCCGCTCCCTAGCCCTTATCCGAGTGGACCTATGCCCGGTTATGTTCCATATCCTGCATCATCCACACATATGCCAAGACAGGTACCTGTCCCTCTCCCACATATGATTCCAAGAGTACCTCCACCGGCCCTGCCTCCTCACATAGGTGACTTAGCAGTGTTTGCTCAAACCATAGGTCGATCTATCGTGGAAAATATGCGTCATGCATCTGATAGAGAGCCTAGAAGTAAGGCAGTACAAATTGCCAAACTCAAGCAAAAATTCAATGGGGACGAAGATGCTAGGAAACACATTGAAGTGTTTGAACAAGTATGTGATTCCTTAGGGGAACGCAACGAACTACATAAGTGCAATGCTTTAAGCTTGACATTAAGTGGGAAGGCTGGAGATTGGTATAGAACCCTAAGGGTGGACAAGAAAACAATCTACCCTACCCTTCGAAGGTTGTTTCTAAAGGAGTACATACGAGAAGGTGTGCTTTGGGGTGTAGCATCTCAGCTACAGAAGGAAACAGTTCCAGAAACATCATGTTAACCCTCACGGCACACGGACACCCTATGATCTATAAACGTTGTATTATTTAGAGTCAGGTACCGGGCTTGTCGGACCAATAGGAAAAGGGTAAGAGTGATCGCCGATGAGAGGCGCACTCTAACTGGGACATTCAAGGGATTAGTTGGCTAAGCATGGGCGCCCAAGTGTGAATGGGGTGAGCTCATATAAAAGCCAACTAAACCTAATTTTTACTCATTCTCTCATTTGTGCAATAGAAGAGTGCTCTTGCTCCATCTTCTTCTTCTTCACCTCCTTGTGTGTGTGTGTGTGTGTGTGTGTGTGTGAGAGAGAGAGAGAGAGAGAGGGAGAGTGTGTGTGCGATCGAGCATTACGAAGGCACGACGGCGGCGAAGCGGTTGAGCGCAGCACGACTGCAGCTTCTTCTTCATCGCGGCGAGGAATCCACCACAAAGGCGAGCGTAGAGCGGTGAGTGACACACCCTTTGCTCTCTTGAGCTTGCTAGTTTAGGTTTGTTGTGTGCTTGGAGCCGTCTGCGGCTCACACACGGTGTATTGGCAAGTCCCTTGCTTCGACAGTGCGGCAAGGAGTGCACACATCAACATATGCCCCCAAAGAAGTACCAAGGTTCACCTATACCCCTAGCAAGTCGACAAATCCATTTTCAGAAGAGTACAATGCAACATCACATTCTAACCGACAACAGACGTTCAACTACCAGAACCAACAAGCAACCCAACCATCATTGCAGGCATGGCTTCAACAAAGTGCGACATTAGAACAAGACCGAAATAGAGATGGTTATCCAGCCGCACGAGGGCTAAGAGATTTACAAGAACCACCACTCTATTCACAGTATCAAGGCAAGAGTAAGCCAAAAACTTAAGAGTCGGCGCAGTCTGCAAGACAACCCATAGAACGAGTTCAAAGAGATGAACCACCTCTTGCAAGAACCATCAGAAATTATGGCTTAGGGGCACCTCTGGGAGAGGAACTCTCCCACTACCAAAGGCCATAGGAGGTATATCGAGTAGGATGAGGAGAACCAATGATGAGATTTGTAGACCATCGTAGAATTAGACCTTCTCAGGTGCAAAAATGGGTAAACAAAAAATACACGGGAAACAAAGATCCTAGGGATCATGTAGCAGCCTTTGTGCGTGTAATTAGAGCTGAATAAGTGTTGGACTTCCCTACTCAATTTGCAGGGTTTGGACTTACCCTAGAAGAGGATGTTGCTACTTGGTTTGACTCTGTGGAGCGTAGAGACTTTGAGTCTATGGAGGAGGTGTTTGACGAGTTTATTGAGAAATTCTCACAAAGGGGGATAGCTCATAATACAGTCTCACAAATCCATAAATTCAAAAAGCGAGAAGGGGAATCTGTGCAAAAGGCAGCCCTATGACTAAAAAGATATGTGAAGTTCTGCCCTGTGGAAGAACTGCCAACTCAATCCAGACTTATGCTTATATTTATTCAAGGACTAAGGAATGCAGATCTCCAGAAGGACTTACATATGAAGAGGAGCACAATGTTAAATGAGTTAACTAAGGAGGCTCTTTACCTTGTAGACAATTGTGCGGTCTACAAGGAGGGTGAATTCAAAAATCTTGATGATAATTCATCCTCACAACAAAGTGGAAGCAAGTCCGCTAAGACAGCACCGAAAGGAGAAGTAGTTGTAAGCCAGGAGTAGCTTGTAGAGGAAGTGCTAAAAAATCTTGATATGTATGCCAAGCCTGAGGCTAAACAGCCAAAGTGGTGTGCTATTGAACGAAAATGGACAAACCATGTGACGGAGGAATGTTATTATAACAAGGGATATGTGAGAGAGCGACCATATGCTCCCCAAGTTCAAGTAACATTTCCTCAACTTCCACCGATGCCTAGGTATCAAGCAGGCAACCTACCAGGACCTGTAGGTGTAGAAAGACCACAACCAGTGTTGGGGAAGCAATCACCCCTACCAGGATTACGACCAGCTGGCATAAGATACACACTAATGGTAAACGAACCAGAAGAGAAGGCTTTGGTACCTATGCATGCATATTACGAAGATTCCAATGGATATGCTGCAAATCTTGTCTATTATCCACTAGAAGAACCCACAACGCTAAAACCTTGGAGCATGATTGGAAGTACAGGACCACCAACAGCTACACAGGCAGCCGGAGAAGGAAGATGCAGCTTGGATGAATGAACACTGTTGTTCATAGGCAACGGAGGCATGCATACCAACAAAGAGTAGCTCAAGGAGCACCTCAACAGCCTAAGGGACCCTGCTACAAGTGTGGTGGAGACCATTGGCTAAGAGACTGTCCTCATGATGAAATCATTAGAGTCAACGCGTATTGCACCAAGTGTGGAATTACTCACTTGATTCCCGATTGCCCTAAGAACCCAAGCAACGGAGCAAAAACTACTTTGAACATGTTGGAAGCAATGCCTTCCAGTGGAGGGTCAGAAAATGAGACAATAATACCTATTCAGGCAGTGACACAAGCCCAAGCTCAATGAATGACAAACGAAACCATAGTTGAAGAGCCAAAGACTGATGCCCCAAGTGCAGAAATGAAAAATCAGAGAAGCGCTTGGAAAGCTAGAAAGGTGCGTATGAAAGCCAGGAGAGAACGAGAGCAAACGGCTCTATCCAAGGAGTTAAAACACACAAAGGATAGATTAGAGCGGTTAGAGGATCTAACTAGTTTAAGCTCACACACTGCGGCAACAATAGGGCCCAAGGAAATAGTAGAACCCAAAAGTGCAGGATCAGGAGGATCACTGCTGGTAGAAAAAGTAATGAGAAGTTAGACGTACTTTTAAAAGCATACGAAGCCAGACTCAAAAACAACCAAACCCAAGAGCAAAGATGGATGACTTATCCATATGCAGAAAGAAAAACAAAGGTTGGAAATGTGTCGAAAGATTATTGAAACAGTACAATCCTTGATAGAAAATCCGCTTGGTAAACCTGCAAGTTGGCACGAGGTACCAGCTCCAACTCCTATCAAACCAACTCTAGAGAAACAAGTAGACACGAAGGAGAGACTCACGACTACCTATGACTCTAGGAGAGAACCTATCATAGTGCCAAATACAACAGATGAGACACTTGATGGTTTCCAGTCTAAAACATTCGTAGAAATGGGTAAGGATTGTAACAGTCTAGATGACCCGTGGAAGCAAATCCGGGAAGCAAATGGGGCTAACAGGGTGAGCCACCAAATAAATAGCACGAGAAAGGAGGAAAATGAGATTTTACCTCCCATTGAAGAGTTTGAGGCAAGATCACAAATGAACTTTGATATGCATTCACAAGGGGGAGACCAGGGTTCAATTAGTTCGGGGCACAGCCAACCAGACTCGCTAAAAACTCTACCCTCTTACCTAGGGGAGTTTGAAGCTAAGTCTGAGGTGAGAGCAATCCCATCTCAAAGACTTTCTTCCAACAGAGCGATGGATTCACAAGGGTTGATTGAGTTATTGTCCACCCCTATGGCATGCACAATCACGTTAGCCAAACTCCTGAGGTTACGACCAAACATGTGGACCACTATAGGCAAATGCTTAGAAAAATTTGGAGTAAAAGACCCTACCTTGAAGCTTCAAGAAGGGATCAGAGAATTGGACAAGCCTCAACTAAACACTAAGCCAGTACCTTTAAACAAGGTTGAAGAATATTGAGAGGGAGAAGATGGAAATACCACACTACTAGTAGAATCCACGGAGTAGTTTCCAAAGCTATTCTTGACAGTGGAGCGGGAGTCGCTATCGCCACCAAAGAAATCTAGAAAAAATGGGGAAAACCGGCTTTGAGAGCTACCAGAATGAAATTGCAACTGGCAGATGGGTTCATGGAAAAGCTTCTAGGACTTTTAGAAAAAGTAGATCACAGAACATGTGCTTGAGAGGGTGGCTGGAAAACGGGCTTATTCATTTTTAGATGGGTTTTCGGGGTATAACCAGTTGTCAATTGCAATAGAGGATCAACACAAAACAACATTTGCCACAGAGTGGGAAATATATGTGTATAGAGTTATGCCTCAGAGTCAGGCAACAGACCAAAAGCTTCAAAGAGCAGAGGAGGAGTACAAGAAAATCAGCAAATCACTGACGGATGCGGAGAAAGAAAGGGACAACTTGACACTCCAGCTTGTTGATGAGTCCAAAGAAGTGGAAACTTTGAGGAATGCTAAGGAAAAAGTTGAGATAGAACATGAGGCAAGCCAGGATGAAGTTATAGAGATAAAAGATCAAATGAAAGTGAAAGATCAAACCACCCAGAGGCTAAGGGCATCTCTGGGCAGAGTCAAAGCTGCTACCTCAACTAGCACTGCTTCAGAGAAGGATATATATGAAGAACATATGAAGGAACTCCAAAAGAAGTTGACACTAGAGAAGAGACAAAGATTGATGCTAGCCAAGGGCTCCCTAGTGATGCAAAGCCGTTTGGAGGATGAGAACAAGGCCATGAAAGATGAGCTAGCAGCCTTGAAAAAGAAGATGGACGAGGATCTGAAGAGAATGCAAACAGAAAATGAAGACACCAAGAGGAAGCTAGAAGAGGCTGAAAAATCCAATGCTAAATTGAATGACCTCTTAGTGAACATGGGGGATCAGGCTGAACAGGAAAAGAAAGCATATCAGAAGTAGATTGATGAGTTGAAAGGCCAACAGCAGACTAAAGAGCCACACTTGAGCATAGGGCCAACAGCAATGGAAGGAATTGACATAGACAATGTGTCAGATCCAGTGGACACAACAATGCAAGAGGACATCCTTGTGGGACCATCCCAAGAGCCCAGGGATCTGATACAAGAAGAAGAAGAAAATCTACAAAAAGGCAATAGAAGTGGCAATAAAAGACACTGCCAAAGAAGCAATGGAGTGGGAGCAGAGAGTATTGAAGTCTATGACCATTCAAATGTTAGATGCAAATGTCATTTGACATGAATGGCTACAACCTTCTCTCCCATATCCTCTTCTCAAGTATGAAGCTGCTACAATAAACAAGCGGATTAAAGAGGAGCCGATAGTGCCACTATACGAAGAAGATATCTCCAAACCAGAAGGTGTTAAGCTTATTGTGGACTCTCAGCCAAAATGGAGAAAGGCATGGCTAACTAAATACCCACAGTATTTAGTTCATCTGGTAGAGGCACCTAAAATAATTAGAGACAACCTTAGCTTTTGCCCTCTACCAAGGATGCGAACCTGGAAAGAACAAGAGCTGCTGAAGAAAACCCACCCCACATGCCTCAACTACCCAAAGCTGCCAGGCTTGAAGGCAGGTGAGAGAATGAGTGAGCAATATATGGTGAAAACCCTAACGAGTTCCATTAAATTGTTCACTGGCTCGCCTGACCTATCTTGCATTATTCTCAGGAAAATATGTAAAACCCTTCTGGCAGTTTTTGAGATCTTTAAACTTAGACAGGCAATAGACAGCATATTCTTCTTCCAAGACACATATAGATGTGCATATGAACTGTCTGCTCAGCCTTCCCATGAGGTGATACATGCCCTCTACCAGCAAATAATGTTTTTGCCCTCGTACCATCTCCAGGCCTTTGAAGAAGCCTTCTACACCGGTTTGTTCACCATTGATACAGAAATATTCGGCCCTACATTACTGGCCCAGCATGCATGGTATGAGTCTCTTCTGAAGAGGCGAGAAAGCCTCCACTGAAGAAGTAGCTCTACTGTCATGTCGGGGACGACAAGATCTAGGAGGGGGGGAGTGTTAGCGACTGGACACACCCAACGGAGGATGATTACCCGACGGGATATTAATTTCCTTTGTAATTATTCCTTAATTTGAGAAGAAACCGTCATTTCACCTTTGTAAATAGTGGGGCTTGCACAAGCTTCCAAATTGTATCCCATTTTTGACATTTAGACTTAGTAAATGGTTAAATTGGAACATTAAGGTTTGAGATTGTAAGGTATTTATACCACTTTTGACCTTAATGCAAAAAAAAACCTTTGTCATTTATATAAGTTTCTGTCTGTGTGAGTTGAGCGTACTCTGTGTACGAGAGAGAGTGAGAGTTTTATCTTGACGCTACGCACGCACTGGTAGTCGAAATCCAGTGTGGAGAAGTGCAGCGTGTTGCCCCCGAAGAGAGCTACACGCCAACACCTACATTGTAGGTGTACGGCTCGGCTTCGCGAGATCGACCCACGAACTATATCTGGTGATTCGATGAGCATACGTTGTCTGTTTTTGCATTTCAGCATATCCACGCATTCGCAATGAGTAGAGCTACACATTAGGCACTTTAGTTTTCAAAAACGTCGACCTGTAAATTTCAACCAGACATCCTACGTGATTTTGCACCAGGTGTTTAGGGTTGGAGTTTTGTTTCTTGGACTTTAGGGAGAGCGACCTATTGGTGTTAATAGGATTTCCCTCAAGTTTCGTAGCGTTTCGAGAACGTTTGATGGGTAATTGGCTCTTGAAAGCGTTGTAGGAAATCTCCTCTTGTGTACTCTTGAAGGCTGTAGCTTAGACATTGGGTAGAGACCTCTATAGGAAGTAGTCAATAGCCGGTCGAGCGTAGGTTGACACCCTATGCTTGCTTTCACGCGCCTGCGGGTTGAGCTTCGTCCTTAGCTGACAAATCTTGTTAGGTGAGTTCTCGTTGTGCTCACGTCCGTCGCGGCGTATCCGCCAACAATAAATCATTCCCAATCCTTCTCTCATTGGTTGTATAAATGTTTTCAGCAGTATTTAATTGGCGACTAGCATAGCCAATAGGAAAGTCCATATTGCCATTTCTTGGTTGTGCCAATATGCAACCCACAGCAAAAGCAAAGGCATCTACATGCATATGGAAAATCTTATTTCAATCAGTGCTTTAAGTATAGGTGCATATATAAGTGCTTGCTTTAGCTGTTGGAATGATTCCTCACATTCATCTATCCATATGAATATAACAATTAATCCGTAGAGAGGTTTGGCTATTACAGCATACATGTAGATAAACTTGTGATAGTATCCACAATGTCCCATAAAGGATTGAACCTGTCTAACTGTCTTTGGATGAGACATTTCTGTGATTATCTTGATTTTATCCATATTTGTTGATATTCTGTTAGCTGACACTATATGTCCCAAGATCTTCCCTTGTCTTACCATAAAAACACATTTTTCAAGGTTTAGACATATCCGATAAGTGCGGCATTTTTCAAATACCTTGTGAAGATGATCAATATGATCTTTTCTTAGCAGCGAGTGCACACACAAATCATCCATGTAGATCTCTAAGAATATCCTTAAATATTCTATAAACGCATGGGACATTAGTCTTCAAGAAGTTGCAGACGCATTTGTTATCCAAAGGGCATTACTCAGAATGTGTATATTCCCCACTCTATAGCAAAATCCATTTTTGTGTTGATCCTCGAGCTTAATTCTTGACTAGTTGTAGCCTAAAAAGCCATCTAAAAAGCTAAAAGCTCTCTTTCCAGCTATACGCTCTAGCACATCATTTGTGATTGGAAGAGGATAGTGGTCTCTGATAGTAGCCGCATTCACCTTCTTGAGATTGACACAAACTCTTAATTTACCATTTTTCTTGGGTACTACCACAATTGGTGACACCCTATCTGTGTGTTTTATCTCATAGATGAATTTCGCTTCTCGTAATTTATCTATCTCTTCTTTGATTTTTCATGCGAAGGTCTTGTTATAAGTGTAAGGATGTTGTCTTCTTGGCTTAGCATTAGGCTTAAGGGGAATAGATGTTGGAAAATTTTTGGATCAACCCCTTTTAAGTCTTTGTAAGACATCCTTGTATTCTTTTAGGGTTTTTATGAGCAATTCTTCTTCTTTAGGTGATAAATATATTGCTATGTATGCAGGTATTGGTTCTGCTAGATTTATCTTTTTAGCATCTTCAAGTCCATCGTAAGATTTCTCTGATTCTGCTCTCTCTCTCTTATCGGTTGCTCAATGACTATTCTGCGATCTTGAATCGTATATTTTTTATAGTGAGAGGGAACGCTAATACCATTATTCTTGGATTCTTTGTCCTCATCACTTTCCATCTTTGTTGTCCATACTTATTTTAACTGTTTCTTCAAGCCTTTGTACTTCTTTCATCGTTCTACCCTTGTCCTTTATGGCTCTTCCATGATTTCGTTTAGCATTTTTGTTTCACTTGTTTTCTCATTCGTGTTTGGTTTAGGTTTACATTTTCGTGTCTCCTGAGGATTTCGAGGGAATTCACACGATACCTTATCCTTGATACAATCATGGACCTCTACCAATCTTAAAAAAGCAGTCTTGCGGCATAAGTCTACCCCTTATCCTCTTTTTGAGTCATTTTTCCTCATAGTGTCTCTGTCTGCATGGCTTTTGATTTGAGAAATCAAAGAAAACTTCTTGTGTTGACACTCATCCGCTATTTTGTCCTTCTGATCTTTCATTGTCAACACTTAAGTCAAGATATTCTAGAGCAACCATTGTTTCATAGAAGTCTTTCTCAATGTCAAACTCATGTGCTTCAACAAGAAATTCCGTTGAATCATCACAACCATCTAGATCCCAAATAGAGATTTCATTTTGGATTCTCAAGCATTGTACTTGATGTTCTGGCTCTTGATGTGATTTTTCATCTATTTCTGGACCATTTTGATCTAGCATTATGCTTATCATGCAAAATGGACTTATGTCAAGACCATTTTCATCACAAAAGCGAGTAGGAGTGGCTCCATTGACACACACACACCTAAGGTGGCCAATATATGAGTCCACTCTAGTGGTTTCAATTGCTCCTCTGGAAAGGGTTCTGGTATATAATCAAAATCTTTAAAAGACCTATCCCCTTTACCATCTTCTTTTGCAAGGCTTCCACAATCTGATGCACCACACATCCATATGTGTGCTTTAGAATTTAGCCATGCAGGTATTTTAGTTTATGTTGCTGTAGCTGAATCAAAATCTTCGATCGGAGTTCTGTTTACATCTCTATAAGTATGACCTTTCAAGTTGATGCGGGTGATATTGCCTAAGTGCCATAGGTAGATGTAGTTATAACCCCAATCTTGTACCGTTTTCAATTGGCCCATAAAGGATCCTCCCAGAATAACATCATAGTTATTCTTGGTACCAAAGTCTACTATTGTGAATGTATGTTCATAGTCAATCCCACATGAGGTCATTACAACTTGCTCAAGAATTCCTTTTGGTCGGTCTATATGTTTGTTAGCTAATTGTAGCTTTAATCTGGTTTGACGAAGAGTAGGGTTTCCCCACTTTTCCCATATTGTTTTGGTGGCAATGGCAACACTAACACCACTGTCTAGAATAGTTATAGTTTTCACATCTTTGTATTCTATTGGCAATGTTGTGTTTCCATCTTCACCTTCACAATAGTCTCATACTTTGTTGATAGGTATTAGTTTAGCATCTTTCTTTGGCACTTCCCACTTTTCTATTTCTCGTTCCATGGTCTTAATGGGATTCTTGATTCCCATCTTATCAGGGCGTTGTCCTACATCCTACCACATTTGGGGTTTCACTTTAAGTAACTCAGCCATTGTCAATGTGCATTTCCTAGGTGTTGATGGAAATTCCTGGAAACCCCGAGAGTCCATAATTGGCTTATGAGTTTTCTTTTGTGAAGGAAGAATAATGACATCTTATCCTTCCTTGTAGGGTCCCATATAAGGTGGTAATTCCTTCAATGTTTCATCCCTATTGTCTTTGGTTATCTCCGTGTCTTGGTCTCCATATAATGATTGCATTTCCAAGTCCATCATTCCTCAGTCGAGATCAACTTCTTCAATGAGAGTAGCTTCTAGCGCATGACTACCATCCTTAGCTTCTCTAACCAAGTCCCAAATTTTCTTTGGCTCGTTTTCTTTGACTTCCGGCACATGTTGTGCTCCTTGATAGAAAGATTCATTAGTTAAATTTTCTACTCTTCGATTATCTTTGCTCTTAATCTCGCTAAGTGCTATCTCTATTGCTATTTCCTGAGGTGTTTCTTTTTCTTGTTCTTTCTAAACATCACTCCTCATTGAAGCTTCAATTGGTCTATCTTGTTTTGTCATTTGCTCTGTCCCTACTTCTACCCTAATGGTTTCATGGGTTCCCTTGAATCCATAGGTGGTTGTGGTATGATCTTCTTGTGCATTGGCATAGCAGGCAAAGGTTCCATGAGAGCTTGAGCTATCTCAATCATTTTTCTACACATTTCCAGTCTTAGCTTTTCTAATTCCGCATTTGGATAAGTCATCTATTTGTTTTCCATGGTTTGGCGCTTTTCCATTCTAGCCTCATAAGCCTCTAGAATCGCTTCTAAGGGCTCAAACTTCTTGTCTTTTAGGACAAATCCTCCTAAACTTGGTTCTTTTGGTTCTTGTCCTTTTGTCTTTGGAGCTGGTGGAAGTATGTCTTTGTAGATCCATGTTCTTGGTTTTGCTGTAAACGCTCTTGAGCTTGCGACAGCTCAGCTGTGACAACCTTTTGCCTTCTATGATATTGAGCTCTAACTTTGTCTCGTATAACTTTTTTTGTGGATTTTCTATGCGTAGACTTATTAGAGTCCTCTTTTTCTTCATTTTTTACGTTGTTTTGCTTTTGTTTAACTTGAGCTCTTGTGACAACATTTAATGGCACCTTATCTTCTGACTCAGAACCACTAAAGAGGGTATGACCTCTACAATGTTCACGATAGCCTTTCCCTTTTTCTCAAGATGTTGTGGACAATCTTGGAACAAATGTTTCCTTCCACAATAACTGCAATATCCTTTAGGAGCATTGCTGATATTTTGTGCTACATTATTTGTCATATTAGGGACATTGTTTATTGCATTAGCAGGGTGAGTTGATCTCCCTGACATCTAAAACAAGGCCCTAAAGTACTTTGCGGTCTCTGTTGTTGTGAATAAGGTCTTTGCGGATAAGCATTTTGTCTAGCTTCTCCTTGATTGGCAATAAACATTAGAGTACCCTGACTCACTGTATATACCTTGTTTTGCGGTGTATTCCCCATACTCATATGATGATTATGGAAACAATTCTCTTAGTCATATGGTTCCCTCATCATAAGATTTTGGGTCATAATCACAACATCCTTCCTCATAATAAGGTTGCATAGGTACTAAAGCGTTTTGTTCCTCATATGGGTTAGGATGCACAAACCTTACTGCTCCTGATAATCACCTGGCAGAGATGGTTGTTGTCCCAACACAGATCCTAGTCTTTTTGCTCCTGGTTGAGGGTTAATGGGCTCTGAAGCATAACTAGGTGGCGACAACATTTGTCTATTTGGCTGGAACTGAGGACCCATATGAGGATTTGGTTGATATTGAGGGTTAGGCTGGTACTGCCTTTCCCTAACTTAACCTTTGTTGTAATAACATTCTTCAATTGTGTGATTGGTCCACTTACCTTCTACACCACACCAGATTGTTGTGGCAATGCAGGACATTGCTGGGTAGGATGATCTCCTCCACATGTTCCGCAACGTCTCAAAGGTGGTACACTCTGGTTTTGTACTCTAAGGTTGCAACTCAACTTTCTCATTATATCATCCGCTAGTTGGTCAGTGTTTACAGGCTATTGTATTGGTTTCATTCTTATGGTTTGAGTATCATTGGTAGATGTGCGTGAATCATTAGACACTGTGTCCATGTCTCTTGATACTTCACCATAAATTTTACAATTGTCTACCAGGTAGACAACTTCTCTCGTGACCTTATCCTATGTCTCACACTTTTTCAAATTCAAATCCTTTCTGAGATGCTTGTTCTTAATGCCCTCAATGAATAAGACAACTTGTCTCTCTTCTTGAGGTTTTTCACGTGGCAGACATCTTCAATGTACTATTTAAAGGGCAATGCAACTTGTCATACTTTTTCATTGTCTTTCTATTTAAAGGAATGTATTTGAGACACAGTATTATGCTTGATTCCTCTCATAGAAAACTCTTCTACAAAGTCTTGCAGAACGGCTTCTATGTTTGCATAATCTTCTCTTTTCAATGGCTGAAACCATGTAAGGGTTGTGCCCTCTAGAGTAAGTCCAAAGCCTTGAAATTGAATGTGTGGGTTCAAAATGTTCTCTGCTCTCAATACTTGCTTAAATGAAGTTGAATGAGCATGAGGCTCTCCTGACCCATTGTATTTTGAAACCAATCACTTAGCAACTTTAGACGGTTGCATCGGTTTGGGCTCCACTACAAATCTTCTAGCACCAGGAATTCCCATGAATGGTTCATCCAGTCCTACTAGTGTTGGAAGCTCTAGGTGCAACTCTAATAGGTGCGTTTGACACTAATCACTCAATAGGATGTGGCATGGATGACCCTGTAACGGCCGTAAAGTGACCTTTTTTCGGTGTTGGTTTTGACTTAAAACTCACTTTAGTTTCAGGATCTGAAGCTCTAGGCGCAACTGACCCTATCACTCGTGTGTCTTCTATGTGAGTCGGGATTCGGGTAACCTTATCCAAGAAACTCATTTCATCCCTCATAGGAGGTGTAGCAGATAGCTGGTCCAAATAAATGACATAAAAAGGCTCTCCTACGTAGATAAGTTTTTCCATGTTAGACAAACATGCGAACCTATATTGTGTCCGTTGTTATCTACCAGGATAGGATGTGGTCCATTCTTGAACTGGTAGGTGTACATGTACAATCTTTTTAGGTCAATAAGTTCTCTAGGATGAAAATCCTCTCTAATATAATAAAGGGATCTTGCTAGCGTTGTTAATTGATACAACCCCACCTTAGGATTATCAACCACCACTCTGTCCAACTCCTTGATTGATATGAACCTTGCTCTTACATCATTTTCCAATGGTGGTCGTTCTATTCCTTCATCCAATTTCTTCCTTTGTCTCAGTCATTCCCATAGGGTCAACTAATCTCGGGTAATCTGTCCTAAGATAGGCAATTCTAGACTCATCATAATAACGGTCTTCCCTGAAATATGCCTCAACTTGATCAAGATAGTCAGTTTTCTCCAAGTCCTCCCGAAGGTTATAACTATCCAAATAGATCCTTGCTCCTTTGGCATTAGTGTAAAGGAACTGTAAGAGCATCTTTGGCCTATCTTCGTGGGAAATGGAAGTCAATGGGTCCCAAATTACCATGCAAGTCCACGCTTGGAATTCTATCCATATGAAAGGAATAAGTTGGTTTTGAAGAAGTGTCAGACACTACTTCTTCTTGAATAGTGGATAATTGTTCTATTTCAACTTGGTTGACACTTTCTTCTGTGGATCCTTGACTTACTTGGTTCCTTGGTAGATTCTCTCATGCCCTATATCTAAGTCCTGGTTTCAAGTTTATGAACGAGATAAAAGGCTGAAACCCAACCTATTACTTGGATCTCCTTTTGCTTTTGATGTTGTCAATTCATCCTTTACTCCACCAATGCATTTGACTCCTTGTTTGTATCCCGGGGAATTCACCATGGAAAAATTACCTCACTACGTAAGTGCAGGGGAGGGGGGTTTTTTTACAAGTTACATAAGCGTATAAGTTAGGGGTAGGCCCTCAATAATTTATCTCCCAAGCTTAAAAATAAGCGAGGGGGTATCATATTTTGGGGGGGGGGGGGGGGGGGGGGGGGGGGAGTGAGATAAGTAGAAAATGAGAGGAAGTTTTTGTGTTTCAAAATCATGGCTTCCCAAAAGAGTCTGCCCTCGAATGTGTGAGTCAATAGCTACAAAGATACACGCAATAACTAATAAATTGCTTTGTATCAATTGCTTGTTTTGTGATTATAGTTCATTTGTTGAGGGATGAAAGCTATAAAGAGTTTGTATAGATGCAAATTTACACGGAGAACCTAACACAACTTTATAACCATGTTTTTTGAGTACTTTAGATGGGTCAAAATTGGAAGAGTAGCTAGAGTGCAAACTGACGAGCACATAATTTGAAAGTCAAACTAAGACACATTGAGGGTACATCTAGTTATCAACATAAGTGATTCCATAGTATGTTGCCAGTCACTATGCTACATGCTCTTTGACTAGTTTTACTTAGTTAGATCATGTGAGACCTAAATTTTATACGTAAGATAGGGGTATGATAGTTTTATGCATTTATTATCGTATAAGCGTAGAAAGGGGGGTCATATTCCCTAATACGAGTCGTATATAGGGGTTTTATCAAAGTTGTCCGCTCGCAAGTGGCGTCCTATTTTGTATATAGAGTGAATCCCCCGGGGTTTGTATAGAATCAGCTTCAAAACTATGCACCAATTGAGTATTATTAGTAGACAACAATTGCTATTCACACAGAATCTGTTGTTAATAGTATGATATCTATAAATTCCTATGATCCAAAGAGTTACTTATGGTCTACAAGGTACATACAGTTGTCCAGTGAGTTTACCTGGTTCAATTTCTAGCCAGTAACATTCTGTGGGAGAAAATTGTGATTTTCAATCTTAGAGATTTTTAGGTTATTTTTTCCAAGGTTTCAACACTTGAAGTGGCTTCTCATAGTCTATCTAGCATGTTCCCAAAGTCTGGTAGTTTTTGGAGCTTTGAAAAGCCCCTGAATGCTGGTTTTGGCAGTGTCGGAGTCCTGCCTGACACTAAATTGGGTCTATCTTGTGGTCTGGTTATCCAAATTTGACTCTAAAAGTATTACTGGGCTTCTCTTGCTAAGGTCTATGCACACCCCAAGTTTCAAGTTGATCTAACTAATATAGAGGTGAGTTGAGAGAAAATCTTGATTTTTTCCTTGCTCCTATCCAAAAAAAAAAAGTCAAAAGTCAACTTTGACTCCAGATTTGTGTTTCTTGGTCTTTAATAGACCTCTGGTCCAAATCTTGATTCAATTGCACTTTTCTAGCTTGGTGATGGATGGAAATCACGATTTTCACCTTGATACACTGTAGAAATATGAAAATGCAAATTTGACTTGACCAAAGTGACTCTTGTCTCATGAATAGGCTATGGTATCAATCTCAACTCAAAATTTCACATCTAGCTTGTACATGGGAGAAAATCACGATTTTTTGAAACTTTTTTGCATAATACCACTTGGTTATACCTACTTTCAAGAGTACACAAGATTTTACCTAGTTTGGACTTTTGGTTTGAGTTTTACCCCAATTTTAGCAAATTCCCCAAACCCTATCAAAGATCACAATTTCAATTTTGACTTGACAAATGTTCTTTTCATACCCTAGTGTATGTGTGTCTCAAGCCTTGTGTCAATCTGAGCTATTTCCACGGTAGGAGGGATAAAATCGCAATTTTCTACCCTCAGGCCCAGAAAATGACTTTTTTCCTATTTTCTCTAGATGAGTGGTTTCCACCCCTCCTGTAGTTCACAATGATTGCATTGTAACCAAATTTACCTTTATGGAATGATCTCAGCAAGCAAATGACTCACGTGCCAACCCTTCAACTGACTCTTGTACTCAATCTACAAATGCAATTGACTTAAAAATTCACACATGGTCATTTCTACTCATATGCAAGCACTTGATTATGTCACGGATGCAAAAACTGCCCAGATTCACTGCAAAGGGAGAAAATTGCAATTTTCTACCATAGAGGCAAATCAAAAACAATTTTTAGAACTGAACTTTATTAGTGGATTACCATGCTCCCGTAGAGGCATTGTATGCAATCAAAACGCAAATTCCTCACTGTTAACTACCTTTTGTTGATTTTTAACCCTTTTGGCATACTGAAACCATATGGTCTCTCACCTGACAACTTCAAATCTACGCAAAGTGAGTTTTGGTCAAAACCACACTTACTTAAGTGTAAGAACTAGCGAACTAGGCTCTGAGATCCTCCTCCCAACCTCCCTTTATATAGGCGGGCTCCTAGCCCCTTGCCCTAGACGGATCCCCTGTCCACACTGCCTAGCCCGGCCCTTGGTCGTAGTCCGTGACTAACCTAGTCTTAGGGTACAGGACCCTTGTCCTGACATTACTTCCCCCTTAAGAAAGAGTTTTCGTCCTCGAAAACACAAGTAGTAATATCGTCTTAAGGATACCGATGTTTTCTTTATTGACGTCCCATAAGTGAGCCAGTTGTCTGTATGACCGATAGTTGGTGCAGTGAGGAGGTTCAATGAAACCAAGAGCAACATCTTGATTTTCAACATTGTTGTCCGTTTGCAACCATTTGGGTCAGATTGGTAACTCCAGTTATAACTCACTTGAGTACTATAAAGGAGTAGCCACAACTAAGAGTCAGTGGGGTCTAATTGGTAACTCCATTTATAACTGAGAGCCAGATTTCCAACTCGCGTGAGTATCTTAAAAAGCTTCATAGCTACGAAGAAGTATAGTAGGGAGTGTCCTTATGGCAGACTTTTGAACATATTGGAACACATAGAACTATAGGTTCTTCCCTAATGAAGGTTACTTGACAACATACTTTGTCAGCACACCTGGTAAGTCCTTGACGTATGAAAGTATTGACACAATCTCCAACCCCACCACAAGAGGTGTTCGAAATCGGAAATCGTACTTAAGCAAATTCTAGAATAGGGAGAAAATCATCTATTCAGAAATGCATTGTTTAACGTATGCTCTTAGCAGATCCTTTAGCACAAGATTACTCTTTGTAATCTGCCTATCCCCTTGGATGACTGACAGTACTGAGGTGTGCTTTCCTCACGGTTTACAGACAGTCGTCCCAAATGACTGGTAAACGGGGAATCACAGTAGTGTATAACCATCGTGGTTAACTTGTAAAAATCTACAAACGCTCAAACCGAGCCATGACCTCTATTGGTGATTAGTAGACCCAAAAGTAATCTCATAGAGATAGTGCACATAGAGTGCAAAATGCTTCATAAGCAACAACCTGAGGAATATACATGCCGTTCCAAATCAGCCTTTGCTAAACCCTAGGGCCCATAACACCTAGTGTGCATGCATTTAGCAAAAACTAACTCAAACATGTATATCCATAATGGTCCTTGCCAATATTGATGGTAAATGTGATGCGCCTAGCGCACATTAAAAGGAATGTAAATAGTTCTAAAAAGAAACTAAATACTTTTAGTTGCAATCTTTTGCAAGCCTTGCTGAAACGTGTGAGTCACAATAGAAGGTGAAACATTGATCACTTCTAGGTATAGACAATGAAACTTTTCATTAACAACTTATAGCCTTGCTATATGTATAAACAACCATCTGTAATGTTGTTTAGCAGTACTTGTACCTTAACAAGTCATTCTGAGTATCCGACAATTTCTGGCCACGAAATTGCTCCTGATACGTCGTGCTAAAAAAAATGGTCTAGAAAACAGATGTGACCAACACCTAGGGACTTTGTCGTGACACATAATTGAAATAATGTTGCTAGTGTCAGTCCAGACACTCATATTCTCCACATGTGGAATATGTCTCATGAAAGGATGTGTAAAAAGGAACATCCTTCAAGTACAAGATGTACTTGTGTGTGGAGGTAACTACAAACACTCTATGACGGGAGTGAGAGGGACCCTCATTCATTGCTCCACACTAGCTAAACCGAACTCCTTGAGTTCCTAGACCATGTTGTATCCCATGTGACAACATGTGCCAAATTGAATCCTACAAGTGGATTCATAACAGCATAAGGCAGAAAGATAGATTGGACACTTGGCCCAAAATACTTTGTGCCGACATGCCCTTGGCATGGCTTTGTAACATTCAAGTGTATTTATACGTCTTGAAAAACCAAGCAAAGCATAGTAAAAATGGAATAACACCAAATCAATAGATGCGTACCTGGAGATTTGAACGTAATGTTCACTTACCCGTATTCAAATGGAGAGGAGCACGTCCCCTACTTGAAAAACAAACAGTATTGCACTGGGAGCCCTGGTTGTTGCCTTTGCAACCCAAGCCCTTGAATTAGAATCTACGTAGTCAAATCCCTTGATAAGACTTCTTTGTAGAAACTGCTCAACTAGGAGATAACGGTAACCAACATAGTTAACCGTGTACAGATTGAGTGGAATCAACTTAAAAAATGTGTTCGTCTGCTACCGCGTGGTAGATTGCGGAATTCTTTCCTTGAAAGTAGAACTGGGAGAGATCAACTGTGATCCTCAATGCAGATCAAACTGTGATCCTTAATGCCTATGGGGTGATGTAGCAATCACTAGCTGGGTCTTACCCCAAAACCGTATGTCCATAGACACTTCGTAGTGCTATAGAGAGAGAGCAGGAGACGCACACGAGTGAACTACCGATATCTTACAACCCTGTTGTCACCCATGATTGCTGCGTCTATACTCCGTGGTAGAGATCAGCATGTGTGAGGTTAAGATTATCAAAAAACGCACATGAGCGTTTGCATTTGAAAACATGTAGTGAAAAAAATGACACCCTAAACATTCGTAATGATATCTGTAATGACAAGACGCTTGCTTGTCAATTAACGTCAATGTGTACACCACTGGGGAGAGCTGTTCGATCAAGGAATACCAACAAGTGGATCTTATCCCAGATTTAGCAATGGCTCTTAGCCAGCCTGCGTGGTTCCTAATCATCATGGCAATTAGTGTTCAATCGTCGAACCGATGAAGACTAATGTGGATGGCACCTTGCCCAATTTCTAGCTGAGAGTTTTAGAGCATCTTGGCTCAGGAGAACTCAGTAGTGAAACATGAAACAAACTTCGTAGAAAATTTTCATTTTGTTCGTTTAGAGAAAGATATGAAGAACGAACAGAAGAGCATGCTGGGCTGAGGAACTTTCCTTAAATTTCTAGTGTGTGTGTGTGCCCATAATGTGTGCTCTTAGACATCTTATGCCTCACTGGAAGCTTATCCTATAAGCATGCAACCATCTGACTATATGATGCTTGCATTGCGAGAGGGAACACAAGTCACATCTTGACAGCTACCGTGTATGGGTTGTGAATCCAGTAGAAGTTTTTGGTTCTTTTTAGTGGTGTGTGCCTTGATAGCAACCAAAAATTATGGGAAACAATGCATAATTAATATTGTCCTTGACAGAGTGATTGTGTGAGAGCGTACTTTATACCATCTGGGTAGCATGCCTTGCATACAAAAACGGAAGCCCATGGCTACCGTGACAAAAAGTCAACACCCTTAGTGCCTTGCACCGATTAGACTAGTAGGGATTCGATGAGATGATATCCTGAATAATGTAGGTGCCCCAAACTTGGTTGCCAACTGTGCTTGTCGCCGAGGTAATCGGAGTACAAATTAGAAGCCTTATGTCATGTGAAATGGGCCAAGCATCTGGCTTTTCATAATACTATCCAAAGTAAATGCGAAACGTAAAGTTGTAGGACACGTGTATCATATACACCCTAATTTAATGATCTTGCATGCATCTCAGAATGTTTTTGGCAGATCGTATAAGCCGAGATTATGTGACTGGTCGTACCAAAAATGACTGTGGCAGAAAACAATTGGGGCGTAACAGTACCCAATTCAAAAAAACGTACAATACGCTGAAAATCCATATTGAAGTATGAGAAAATGGTTAAGCATAACATGTTCAAAAGCCATATAACTACTGCGCCGTGCACCAAAACTGGAGTTTATGTCAAATCACGAACTCATGCATCATGCTTAAGTTTTCTGACATGTGGGCACTGCTTTTTTGGATGTGTTCCTAAGCAAATAAAGAATAATTTTTGACTTTTTGCACGTTGAAATTCGGATGGTGATAGGCGCTTCTTGACCACGTTGGTCGTGCCCCGATTTGTTTCGACAATTGAATTATTGTGGACATGTTGGACCTCTTTGGTCATAACTGGTAAATTGGCAACCCCTTGGGTTGCTGGCAAGTGGAGAGCTGATTCTGGTAGCATTCTGTAAATTAGTTGTGTAAGATTTTCTACTTGTGTAACCAAGATTTGAACCCTGACAGCGAGCTTGCGAAAGCGGGCATCAAAAGTTTTCCAGTCCTGTCGAGTGACAAACTCCCTGGCATCTGGCAATTGACTGTCATCCTCTAAAATATCCAACACGCTCTGTGGAGGAGGGGTTGATAAATGAGGAGACACAGATTGATCACCTGGGTTTGCACCATCCATCCCTGTTGCCACGAGGGTACTCTCCGTGAGAGTATCCAGCCCCATGACATCCACAGGTGGAGCCAATTCGAGGTATTCAAAGTCAAACATGTGTTGATCATCAATTTCCGCACTCATGGAGAATCTGTGTTGTGCGAACAAAAGAGAAAACAGTACCTTGGAGTGCAACAAAAACTCGTAACCATATCGCACACAGAGGTAGTTAGCCGTGCTAACCTCACCGGCGGTCGTAAAGAAGGTGAATTTCCAATCCCGGTAGAATTGGCGAAGAGGTGAAATCACCGAGGAACTTCAGCACTAGCTCATAGCAAGTTGTGATAATTAACTGAGTAATTATGTCCTCAACTGAACTGAATGCCGAATTCGATGTCGGATTGTAAATCCCAAGCCACCGTGAAATCGGCAATTGGTTTGCAGTCGAGGATGCACTCGAAAACACCGATCAATTCGTAGTGGCGGATAATTGGATTTGCATCCTATGCAAATAGTAAATCGGTTGGAATTTGTGATCGTTTGCCTTCCATCAGAGCACGCAGATTCTGGAATTTTTTGCAGTACCCGAGTAAAATTAGGGAAGATAAACGCAATAAGCATGCGATCTAATAAGCTCAAAAGAAGCTTCGCAAACTGAGCGGGGCTATTAAGAGCTTGCTGCCATGAAAATGTCGTGCAAGCAGGGTTGCTTGCAGTAGGTTATAGCCCACCTTGGACTCGCACTCTACGCTCTCAGCAACTCCACCATCGCTCACCTTGCATTTCTCAGCGCTAAAGAACGAGATTTCCGTGAAGGAGAAGCTATCAATCTTTTTGTTTGGTAGTTTAAGGGAGTCAAACCTTTAGTATTAAGAAAGGGATTAAAGGATAGTTTTGAATTCAAAGAAGCAAAATGTTTAGAATATGTCCCCACGATTTTTGAAGCAGGTCCAATTAGAAGGAATCTCATGAGATACCCTCTTTGACAACCAAAGCAAAAGAGCGCTCGTCGACAGTTGGCATGCAATAACAGAGAGAAGGGCCTATAATTCTCTCCTCGCAGAACATGCCGACGGTGATTGCGATAGCAGGAAGATCGTCTGTTCAAGACCCCGAATGCAACAGTAGAGTCTCTCTCTCTCTCTCTCTCTCTCTCTCTCTCTCTCTCGTCTTCGTGATACAGAAGAGCATCCGGATGTGCATCGCATCTGGTGCCGAGGAAAGAGGTGGAGAGAAGTTTGTGGCATGCAAGGAAATTCTCATAAGGCATAGGTTTATTTCCAGCTTCGGTATTGTATGGCAGTTTTCTTTCATTTGCCCCTCTATCTGTCTTCCTTCCCTCTTTCTCTATGCCAGAAAGGCGCAGGCAAGGTACAACTTGAATGGGGAGAGACGGAGGGTGCATGGCACGCGAGGAGGGCGAGGAGCAACTAGAGGCGGTCATGGCAAAGGGGCAGGTGTGGACTCTGCATATGCAGACAAAGGCACAGAGTGTTCTTTTGCTTCAAATTAGCAGATTTGGTTAGATTCGAAAGGGATCTCATGGAAAAATTAATTCATTTTGGAGAATAGACCCGTATGACTATTTGCATTAAAAAAATTATGAATTAAAAAAATTTCCACAAAAGGAAATTCACAATCTAGGGGCTAAACCATGTCATGTAACATACCTATGGAAACAGCTTGGCGTGTGGATCACATATCTATAATCGTCGATCAAATCGGAGATTGTATTTGGAAGTCATGGAAGCACAAACTTTTATCCACCTCTCTTTTTTGGAGGAAAAGTGATCGTTTAACCACTCTTACACCTCTCTTATACACCCACCATTCTTGCACATATAGCGTGGATCTATTTGTCATAATACGAATCCCTCTATAATCTTATGGAAAATAAAGAGGTCCTCCTAAACTCCATCCTCTTTCTAAAATATAAGAATTTTGACAAACAACAATTCATTTTTATAAAAGTTTAAAATTAAAACTTATGACCAAAATCTTAGAATGATACAGACTTTTACATGAACAAAGTTTGCCTATAATTTTCCCTTCATCATTGATCCTAGCTTTGCCAAAGAATTACAGCAAGTTAATGGCAACATAATGTACTTTAGTTTCTTAGGACACTTGTCCGATTACAAAATGATTGTTAGCATAGCGTGTAGAACCGATAGTGTCCCTTTTGGTGTTGCATTATCAATGTGCATTCTTCAATAGTGAAGAAAGGTGATCAAATAAAATGTCCTTTAGAAACTCTGTTGGGAGTGATAGTGTAGTTATAGCCAAAGAAGCTCTTTTAAGGGTTTTTCCTTGTTACCATAGTATGTGCTATTAGCTTAAGTTGTGATCCTTTAAATTTTTTTGTGAAGTTCAATTGAAAATGTAAATGCATCAAAAGTTAAAAGGTTAGCACATCTTAGTCTTGTTTGCATTGTTTGAAGCATTTAGGATTTCTTGGAGTCCACAAGATTCTTTGATACCTTCGATACAAATTAACTTGTTCATAAACTCCTAGATTTGAAGGGAAAACTCCCACACGTGAGCTAAGGTCTCACAAATCTCTTCAATACCACGGAACTTATCCATAAACTGCTAGATTTGAAGGGAAGAAAACTTCCAAATTTCCATTTTAGCTATTGCTTTTGTAGAGAAGTTAGGGAGGCTATCTAACATAGATGTGTGCAATGAAATTACTGATGGGCTTGTATGTGTGTGGGTGTGGACAAAGAGAGACAGAGAGAGAGGGGTCATATCCCATTTTTTCCTTGTACTCATCACTTTGCTTGGCAATGATGGGTTGAGGCGAGTTTAGGTCCGGTAACAGGAGTGTTTCCTCTCTAGCTACATATGAGAGAGTTGGCATGCTTGCTCCGCACGGGAGCACTTTTTCCACCTTTGACAACTCCCTTTTGGGTTTGTTTCTCTCTTTTCTATTTTTTATCTTGTTTGCCGTCTCTTTCTATCTTTGCTTGTTGGTTCTTATTTGTCGTTTTCATCCTATTTTAGTTTGCTCGTATGCTGATCTCGCACCTCAGATACATGCATAGGGTAGACCAAGCTAAATTTTGGCTCCTCTTGTAATGACTAGCAAACCACAACGCATCTAGAAGAACTGCTCGCTAGACAGTACCTGACATCCACTATATGTCAATTGTCTCACCGAGATCAAACTCTACGCAATCGTAGAAATATATTGCACATGTTGTAGCATATAGAATGCATCACTAAGTAATGACAAGCATACATCTCCTACACCCTCTATGTCACATGTTGATCCATTAGCTAAATGCACACAATTAAGGCTCCCACTGACAAAAGTGCTAAGCCACTCACGACCTGATGTGATGTGGAACGTTGCATACTCATCTAGAGCAAATAGCATCTCTATCAAACATAAAAGCAAGACAAACACTAGAGGTAAACATGACATCATCGTCACTAGCATAGAAAGCCACCTCTCTAGTCTGTGTCGTCAAAATCGTCTTTGCAAGATGTATACATCTACGTTGTTGCCTCATGCATCTAAAGAAACAACATGTAATGTGCCCTATGTACATAGACCACAATGCGAATATCTCAAGTGTTGACACAAACGAGACCGCTGCCTCACATGAGTCATCGTCGTGGACTGTGAACAATCACACATATCAACTTCCATAAGTGAAGTTATTAACATGTACGATGGTAATGTGCATAAACCAATTCCGAAGAGAATTGCATCAAACCTGGAACAAAAGGAGCTCCCTGTAGGGAGAAAACACTCTCAAAAGAGCTCACTAGCATTCATAGTGCTCAAGCGCATCAATGCAAAAAGTATTTTGCAATAGTGTAACCACACTTTGCTCTACAATTGCCACATTAATGCAAATCTCAACTGCCAAACGTAAATGGAACCTATAACCAGTGACTATTTGTAAACTATATGCAATAGACTCGCAATCAAAATTTTCATCGATCAGAAACAATGCATACTATAAGTCTACCTATTTCCATTGCGAGAATACACGAATCTCACTCTTGTGAGAGTGGATACAAGAACAATAATCCGTGTCCAAAAACAATCATATGTCCATTAATGTGGGAGAAAAGTGGACCACAACAAGAGAGAATCACCTGCTCAATCCAATGACTACAAATGCATCAAAAGAGTGTATGGTAATCAAGCCAAAAGTATGGCAAGAAATCTAGGGAAAATAAGATAGAGGCTTCCTTGCAAAATGAGTGAAATCTCAATGCAAACTCTCAAACCATAAACTGCATCCAAGATGCCAAAGTGGGAAAGTTCCTGACCACTATAAACTGACCAAAAAGCTATCAACAAAAGATATGACAAAGTGGGAGTAAACCTTGGCCACTATAGTCTTTGAAAGAGGACTCAAAACAATAAACCATAACACTACTCAATGCCAATGAGTAGAAACGCCAAAGCGGCTCCACATTGTCACATATAATGGCAATCTGCATGGAAACAATGCTCTCAAGAGAGCTCACCAGCACTCAAAAGTGCTCACTAAAATGCAGGTACAATGGGCATCAACCATGCGCCATAAACATATGCAAATCCATCCACAAAGATCATAAACCAAAGCACAAAAGTGCTGTGAAAGTGTCCTATGAAAGAAGGTCCACTTGTAATGCCAATGCTGACAACTTTTCTTAGGCCAAAAATGGGTATTTGTTGACCAAATCTACCCGCTTCTTCTTTACCCAAATCTACCAAATATCTCAAACATCAAGCTTTGCATAAGCTAAAATTGCATCTTCGAATTTAGAGTTCATGCACCTAGCTTTGAGCACCTGCCATGCTTCCAAAAGTGCATCAAAATCGCACACTGCACGAAACTAAAAACTTGAAGTTTTTTGCATACAGATAGTTTGAGCTGAATATCAGCAAAACGGTGAAGAATTTGTAAAAAGTTTCTTTTGCAAAGTTGTAGAACACGTCAAAATGAAGGGAGGTCGTGAGAAAAATTTTCAAATTTGACTTCTTCTAGGAAAAAAATGATCTACAAAACAGTGATGCCGCACATACGGTTTTTAGGGTAGCACCTTCACCTACACATTATCTTCAACATGCTCTTTTGAGCTTCTACAAGATCATCCATCACTCTCAGTTGAGTTTACAAGCTCCTATTGTGTTCTCAAAAAGATTTCAAGATTTCTTGATCGCTCCATTGCCGAGAGCGAGCAAGCTATCGCTTCGAAGCTCTCGACATTTCCATGCACTCTGATACCAATTGTAAGTGCGTGAATACAGTGCATGTGTGGAGAAGGAGAAGGAGAGAGATTCATAGGATGTGGGTGGATTAGCTCACCACATTGTGTGAGAGAGAGCCCCTTATTCTTCTCTCGCTTTGAATCTCTCAACATTGCCATGCGCTCTGATACCAATTGTAAGTGCGCGAATGCGGTGCATGTACGTAGAGGGAGAAGGAGAGAGAGTGAGAACTCAAGATGTGGTGGAGTAGCTCACCACATTGTGTGAGATAAAGCCCCTTATTATTCTATCTAATGAATAATAAGGTGTGTAGAAGTGATGGGCGGTAGGACGCCTCTGGCGCATTCGACACGGGTAACAGGTACACTATCTTTACCCCAACATAGGTTTTGAGACATATACAACAAATACTTTACATCCATGACATAGAAAGATATAGCTACCACATTATATCAGAGCTATTCAGTGGAACACTACAAGCCAAGAGTAGGAAGAGTGGATGCTCCACAACCTTCCATTGATAGGATGCACAATGAGAGAGGTTTGAGAATAAGCCAAACACAAGTTAGAGATCTAGATGATTTGATACCACAAGATTGGGTTAATGGAGGAATCCATGCAACACCAGAATTGAACATAAAAGGTGACATGAGATCCAAATGTGGGTTTAGTAAGTCACACCAACCAACTACCTTGTTTGATGATCTTGGACCAATTGCACCGGTAATAAGGAGAACATGACCAGTACACTATAAGTAAGTGAGGTCAGTGGATTTTTCATAATGGATGAAGAATTACGATGGAAGTGGAGATCTTGATAATCACTTGGCCACATTTAGAAAGTTTCTCAGAGCTGAGAAAACCTATGACTTCTATATGTAGTATGAAGGATTTGGTTTAACACTTGAAGGAAAAGCTTTGAGTTGGTTCCAAAACATGGAAAATGGAACAATCTCACTGATCTACCCATTTTGGCTAGTAGATTTGTGGTAGCATTTTCAAAAACGAAGATTAAACATAATATTGTTGCTCAAATTTAGAGCTTTAAATAGAAACTAAGGAAGATTGTATGATATTGTACTAGAAATTTGAATAATATGTTGCATGATGTCCTAGGAGAGAATTACTAGGGCAAGGAAGAAAAGAATTGTTCTTTTTGGAGGGATTGCCCAACAAAAAATTGCATGAAAAATGTGACACTAGATGCTTGTATACGAGATGCAATCAATTTGGGGGATAATTGCGAGATTTATTGTCAACAAGAAAGAGAGAGCGGATTTGCAACTTTACTTACCCAAGTTAGATTGGTTGTAACAACCTCTCTAATTAGTAGTTCAAGTTTGGAGAAATTCCTTAAGCAGGCTATGCAAAATTTAGTACAGCTACAAATTTAAATGCCTGTGAAAACACAAGAGTAAGGGAAATTCCTTATTCCACTACTACCACACACAATAAATGGTTTGCCACAGAGAGACAATGGACCAATCACAAAACACACGAGTGCTATTATAGATTAAAATATGACAGAAATGTGAAATACATGCCTATGAGACAACAAGGACTCTTGCCACATGAGGAATGGATAGAGCTCAACTAGTATTATAGCAACAACCTCCACGATCGGGTGGAGATGCTATTTCAATCAAGATGATGTAGCCATAAGAAATAACACAAAGCATGGACTTGTGCGTGTAACTCCCTACAAGAAATCTAGTTCTTTGAGAGTGGTAGAGGAAGGTTGACACAAACCACAACTAGTTCCTGTGTATGAGCCGATATATTATGCTCAACCAAAAAACCCTCCAGTTTAGTTTATTGCAAACCAAGGGGCAAGACCACCTATGATGAGAGATACACTACCACACCAAAGGAGCGGGGGATGCCATAAATGTGGAGCACCAAAACATTGGAAGAATGAGTGTTCACAAGATTGAGATGGATTAGTACCATCACCAGTCTATTATATGGAGTGTAGAAAAACGGAAGGACCATTTTCTAAGGATTGCTCAAAAAATCCCTATAACAAAGAAAAAAAATGCATATGACATTGGTAGAAGTGATTCCATCAAAGTTATCAAAAAAGCGAACTGTTGATACCCATCAAGGTAGTAGCTAGGACAAAAGAAAAACAACAAGAATAGAAAAAAACAAAGAGTTTTGCGTAAGAGTGCCAAGTACTTAAAAGGTTAGAAGATAAAGGTATGAAAACAAAAACTTAACACTCAAGTAGATGATAAGGCCTATGAAAATGAACCAAATCTGAGACCAAAAAGATAATAGAGTCTTCAATCAAATCAAGAGGATCCATTTTGGTATACAAGGTGTTAGAAGCTGGACACACCCCATGGCATCTAACTACTTGGCGGATTATTATCTTTTGTAATTAGTCATTCATTGAGGAAAACCCGGTTTTTCACCTTGTAAATATTGGGACTTACAGAAGTTTCCAGATTGTATCCCAGTTTTGATAGTTAAATGGAGTAGATGGATGATTTTGAAACTTTAGGGTTTGAGAAGTTGTAAGGTATATATATCACTTTTTGACCTTAATGAAAAAAACCTTTTGTCATTTTAAACAAGTTGAAGTTTGTGAGTGAGCGTACTGTGTACGTGAGAGAGAGTGTGAGCGTTGTCTTGACGCTACGTGTGCTGTGGTGGTCGGAATCGAGTGCGGAGAAGTGCAGCATGTTGCCACCGACTAGAGCTACGAGCCGATACCAACATTGCGCGCGTACGATCCGGCTTTGGAAGCTCCTTCTATGAGCTTCATCGATTGTTTGGGTGAGCATATGTTGTCCAATTTTGCATTGCAGCATATCCACGTGTTCACATTGAGTAGAGCTACACATTAGGCACTTCATATTTCAGAAACGAAGACCTGCAGATTTCAGCTAGACATCCTACGTGTTTCTGCACCGGGTGTTTTGGGTCATGATTTTGGTTCACAGACCTTAGGGAGAGTGGCCTATAGGTATTAGTAGGGTCTCCTTCAACTTCTATGGTGTTTCGGAAGTGTTTGATAAGTATTCGGCTCTAGCAAGCGTTGTAGGAAGCATCCTCTTTTGTTCTCTTGAAGACTGTGACTTAGACAATTGGTAGGGGCCTCTGTAGGAATTAGTTAGGAGTCGGTCGAGTGTAGGTTGACACCTTATGCTTGCTTCCATGCGCCTGCGGGTCGAGCTTCGTCCTTAGCTGACATTACTTGTTAGGTGAGTTCTCGCTGTGCTGGCGTCCGTCGCGGCGTATCCGTCCAACATTGGCACCGCTGCCGGGGACGAAAACCTTAGGTAGGTGACCGAGACTAATCCTTGAGGATTGGGATTTCTGGCTTGCCAAGAGTCTCGCTTTACATTTAGATAGGATCAGAGGGTGGAGGACTCTCTAGGTCTTAGAGGGAGTCTAGGAAGCGTGTGTTTGGCCTAGATCCTTCGACTTAGGTAGAGGAGGTAGACTTAGGTAGTTTTAGGTAGTAGTCGAGTCTAGAGAAGAAGTGGGAGTGGTAGAAGCGGTGAGAGGAGAGCTTGAGAGTCCGGAGAGGCCAAAAAAGCAACCAAAAACACCATTATCACCATTTCCTCATGGTAGGTAGGAGTAGAGTAAGTAGAACATCATGATTCAGATGTAGAGCATTTCATGCATGTATACTTGCTTGGTAGAATCATTACAAGTTTGTAAAAGACGCAAAAGTGTGGTTGAAAGCCTAATTGAAATCCAAAAGTTACTATGAGTGTTTCTGATAGGCCTACAGAGCATCAGGAGCATTTCTGACAGAAAAAACTTTAATTTTAAGCCAGGAGACATCCTACGCGTAGGATGTCTACAGGCCAATCTGGGAGGGATTTTGGGATTTTGAGTTGACCAGTGTGTTCTAAGGTAGGGTTTACCCTAATTTCGACTGGAAAGTGGAAATTTGGCCATCTCTTGACAGGATAAGGCCAGATAGACTGAAATTGCTAGACATCCTACCCAATTAGTGCCAAAAACATCAACTTGAAACCAAAACCATAAGATGGTTGCATGAGTGTGTCTTTCATGATATAGTGAGTGACTGAAAGGGGTTTCACCTCAGTCCGGTAAGAAAATTGGGTTCAAAGTGGACTTTAGCACTTTTGATATAAAAAAAAGCAAAAACAGCTGAAGTTTGGGACTTTTGACATCCAAATCAAGATCTAACCATACCACTGGAATACTGACATCAGGGGGAAGCTGTGGAACAAATCTGGGGTCAGGCAGGCCAAAAAGACATCCTACGCGTAGGATGTCTTCTGAGTGATTTGGGACTCCAAACTGAAATCTGACTATACCAAGGTGATCATCAGCTCAAGGAGAGCTTAAGTCTTGAGTTTAAAGCCATTCTGATGAAAAAGACATCCTACGCGTAGGATGTCTAATATCCTACGCGTAGGATGTCTAATGCAAGAAAATAAAGCCATAATTGGACTTTGAGAATTGTAAGGTGTTATATAGCCTAAGGCAAGCCTGCTAGTCAATTTTGGTCCAATTTGGAGTTGATTAGACTGATCAACACCATCACCAGGCTGTCGGAACAGATTTCTGACTGATTGACCAGCTTCTAGAAGTCCAAATCAAAAAGTACAAACAGTTGAAAGCTCAGCACAACAAGGGGAAAATACAGTGCAGAACTCCAGGCAAAATGCAACAGGAGACATCCTACGCGTAGGATGTCTATTGGGACATTCTGCAGGGAAAATTTGACCTGGCCTAGACAGTGAGGTTCTATTTGGCTTACGGGTTCCATAACTTCTTTCAGAAGTAAATTTGGACCTTGGTTGCCCATTTGACAAAGCAAAGACTGAATTCAAGCTTTTTCTCGTAAATTGGCCAACAACAGAGAAAAGTATTGTTCAGGTTAGCAACCGCAACCTAATCTGGAACATCAACAGTGTATAGAATACAGTAGTGGTTGAGATTAACTCTCCAGTTATACCAATCATTACTAAGATAACCTCTAGCAGATAAGAGCGTTTATTCAATTGCCGAAATTAAAACTCTTGTGTACAGGTATATTCGGCAACAAAGCAAGAAGTTGTGCAGAAACTGATCCATTGCCAGGTTAGTGGTTGAACTTGTGATAAGTTGTATTGATAAGTTTGATGAATTTGAGATTAGGAAGATGCATTGTTAGAGACCAGAAGGTGGCAGGTGACCAAGGTAGTGTAGTGTCCACCGAAGAGAGTGTAACTCAGGCAAGGTTAGATCCGCTAGCACCGATTATTGAGGAAGGTAGTGATACTGACACTTCGTCAGACAAATCTTTCTTCATGATGGGTAGCCAACAGCCAGGAGGGTTCACCTACGATGGACCTATGCGAGGAGGAAGTACCTCCCAAAATCCTTTGAATGATTCCAGGCTTACTGTGATCTTCTTGGAGGGAACAAACTCAAGAGGAGCCCTAGTCTATTCTGACTATCGAGGTCGCAAGTGCATTTGTATTGAAGAGAGGCCAGCACAAAGATTGGAGATAATCCACGTGTATGATGATGGAGATAGATTCCGAGACGAAAAGGGGAACCACTATTTAATAGTTAGCAACCCTGAAGATTACAACATATATGGAGACAATGTGGCTAAAGGGAAAATGATTTCAGAAACTCAAGAGCTACCACCAAACATTGATCGGCACGGAGCTATTTTCATGTATGATAAGAAAACAATCAGGGTTCCAACTTATAACGAGAATGTGGGGATCTACAAACACGAGAGCGAGGGTATTGTCTCTTACTTTCTCTATAAAGAACCATACATAAACGAACTAAGCAAATACAAGGTTCTTTACTTATTCTCTCATGAAACTGCTACGGGGAAGGGCATAGTTTCTGTTGATAGATATGGGCGAGAATACCAACGTATTCTTCCAGAGGAAGTAGAAAGAGCAACAAGTCCAGGAGCATCAGCATATGCCCCGAAGGAAATGCCGAGATCCGCCCACACCCCAAGCAAGTCAACAAATCCATTTTCAGATGAGTATGACGCGACATCACACTCCACCAGACCACAAGCATTCAACAACCAAGACCAACCAGCAAACCAGCCATCATTGCAGGCATGGCTTCGACAAAGTGCAACAATGGAACCAGACCGAAACCGAGAGGGTTATCCAGCTACACGTGGGCTCAGGGATTTGCAAGAACCCCCACACTATTCAAGGTATCAAGCAGAGAGTAAGCCAAAGACACAAGCTTGGAGGACCACCCATGGAACGAGTTCGAAGAGAAGGACCACCTCCGGCGAGAACCATTAGAAATTATGGCTTAGGAGCACCGTTGGTCGACCGAGCTTGGAGGACCACCCATGGAACGAGTTCGAAGAGAAGGACCACCTCCGGCGAGAACCGTTAGAAATTATGGCTTAGGAGCACCATTGGGCGAAGAACCAGCCTATTACAGAAGGCCTGAGGAGGGGTATAGACTTGGAAGGGGTGATCCAATGATGAGGTTTGTAGACCATCGCAGAATTAGACCTTCTCAAGTGCAAAAATGGGTAAACAGGAAATACACAGGAAACAGAGACCCAAGAGATCATGTAGCAGCCTTTGTACGTGTGATTAGAGCCGAAGAGGTGTTAGACTTTCCTACCCAATTCGCAGGGTTTGGACTAAGCCTAGAGGATGATGCTGCAACTTGGTTTGACTCTGTAGAGCATAGAGACTTTGAGTCGATGGAGGAAGTGTTTGACAAGTTTATTGAGGAATTCTCTCAAAGGGGAATAGCTCATAATACCGTCTCACAAATCCATAAATTCAAACAAAAAGATGGAGAATCTGTACGGAAGGCAGTCCTAAGACTAAAGAGATATGTTAAGTTATGTCCTGTTGAAGAACTGCCAACTCAGTCCAGACTTATGCTGATTTCATCATCTCTAAGGAATGGACTATGGGAAGGCCTCACCTTGCGACCACAACCATAGTAGTGAAGATGGCCAATGGGTCTATCGTTAAACCTATTGGGATGCTAGAAGATCTCAAGATCAAGGTCTTTGGACATAAAATAAGGATTACCTTCATTGTTATGGATTTCTCCAAACACACTATGGCATCGGAGATGATCTTAGGACGCCCTTTCATGAGGGAAGCAAAAATGGTGCATGACTGGTCTAAAAACCATGTCTACTTGCAGTTCCAAGATTTTGTCATTCGAGTGGATCTTGTGACTGGTTGAGCACATCCCCTAGGAAACAGGTTTATAATTGATCATAGATCTGACACCACAGTTCACTCGGCCCCATTGTAGTATTGTTACACGTGGAAAGCGGACACTGATGTTGGGGAAGATTCTCCTTATATGGATGTACTACCTGGGATGACTGAGTCGGACAATGTGGATTGGGTCCACCTAGCAACAACCATAGACACTTTGGGAAACAGGGGGATGACCTGGGTAACACCTGAGGGGGATGAAATGCCACCACTCATACCCTTAAATATGCTAGAAGCAATGCATGTAGCTTTTGACAAGACGCATCCTAATATAACGAAGAAAACATAGAAGTGGGTCCCTAAAGCTTCTTTAGCGACCATAGCTAGTGCTAAAAGACAGAAGCCTTGTAAGAAACGTCCCATTCTCCCCAAGAAATGTAAAGAAATGTTGCGTTGGATTCCTAAAAAACTATTGGAAGCCCAAAGCTACTATGGAGGAAATGATCAAATCTCGGTGCCAAAACGTAAATTGTGCTCTTACTTGTCACGGGCCCATGTGAGCTCAATCCTGTGGCTCCAAAACGAATTGAAGATCGCGGAAAGGAAAAAAAAACGGAATGTTACACACTTGCTCCATACATGCAAGAAAGAGTTTGCACCTCCCATTGTAAGTTCACCACCTACAACAATGTTGCAAATAAAATCATGGGAGAGTACCTTACCACCCTTGCAATTAGATGAAACACATAGGGTGATCGAAAACTATTGGTTAAAGCCTTCACCCATAACAACTTGGAACAATTGGTTTCAAAAGGTGACGACATCATTCCAAAAGGTATGATCTACCCAAGGAAGGGGGGAGTGTTTGCTGACATCCATTATTCACTTGTTTCCCTCTCAACCTTCCTCCCTGACCTCTTAATCTCCAATCTTAGGGAATGTACATATAAAGCCTTATACTCACAAAAACAAGATAAAAAAGTAAAAGAGCAAGAGCCATAACACAAAATCATAAAAAAACACATTATGCACAAGAACACGACCCTTGTAATATTTTCACTCTAACCATCATCTATTTGCGTGTACAAATATGGCTAGTATGCTAGAGTCATCCACTCCTGCCTTGGGTGAGAGGTACCCTCGTTACTTTTCACAAATGTTTCACATGGTCTTTCCGGTGCTTGCATGTGAATGGGATTTGGTAGGTACGCTAGCATGTGAGAGGAATTTTGAGGAGTTAGAATGGCGGATACGTCTCTTGACCACGACTGATCCATAATTAGTAGAGAGCGTTTCTCCCATTGCACAAGCCTACCCTTTTGACCAAGATGACTATAGGCGCCTAGTGACCTTCTTAGTAAACATGGGTACCATGATGAAGAAGAAGATTTACATGACTACACAGATGGCACATATGGTCTCATGGATGATGACTTTGTTTATCTCTACGATGAGGATAGGGGTTTAGCCTTAGGGTTTCCCCCAATCTCTACAATATCCTATTCCCTTGACTCTCTAAGGAGAGTGCAAATAATTAGGTTAGGGTTCCTTATGTTTTTTTGTTGTGTTCAATAAGTGTTGGTACCTTTTCCCACTAATGTGCCTCCTAGAGGTATTCTTTTTGTTTCCTGGTGTGTACAAGAACGTGTTGCTGTTGTTAGGATTTGGATCTTCATGGAATCTTTCTCTCGTTCACACTTCAAATCAAGTGAGACCATCAACACAAACAGGTGTTTCTTGTCCATTAACATTGCCCCTTATCTTTTTGCATCCTATTTGTCTGCTTTAATTTTGATTGGTAGCATAATATTCAACGCATTTCTTTGGTATCAAACATTAAATTCAATGTAATTTTTTGTCATAAGCACTTGTCTAGGTTTGAAAATCAAGCAGTCCGACTAAGCTAGTTTAACCAAGCTAGGTGTTAGAGATCTTCTCTTAATACCATGGGGAATGGCTTCCTAATTATCAATGGTTACTTAGGTTCTTAATTCGATTTAGGCAGCATTGTGTAAAATATACTTGGGCTTTCTATTGGGCTTAGTCCCTATTGACCTTTAGCTTAAGTATTATAAAGGGAGTTTACTAGTGTGATGATCTGGGGAGGGTAACAGTGTTATATGACCCCAAAGTTACAAAATTAAAATGTTAAAAACGAACAAAAATAAAAATAAAAAAAAATCAAAGTGCCACAATGTAAAATCTTAAGCTGGAAGAGAAATCTCAGCTTGATTGGGTACTTCACTCACATGTATCGCCTATGGTACTAGAGTCCTAGAGGTTCCCAGTGTGGGCGCTTTTCCTTGAAAAGCAAAAAACCCAAGGCATACAAAATAAGCACACACATCAAAATTGAATCACTGTGAAAAGACTTAGGGGGGTCAAAGAAAAGGTAATCAGTCAAGCGATGATTTCATGAGAAATTCCTTTTATCGTAGCTTAACTACAAGGTCTTCTAAGTATAGCCTCTAGTCAGCCCTCGAACATGAAATACTTGGCTCTCGTGATTAAACCACTTAATTGACCAGAGAAAATTAAGAAGCTTACCCATGGTATTAATAGTCGATCTCTAGTGCCTTTCGACCGTTAAATTAGCGACCCCAGACTTGTTTAGTTTTTGACCTTCCCAGTTGTTTATGCATTTGATTATATTGCAATTTAATGTTGCTGACAAAAGGTTTAAAATTCTGTTACCAATCAAATTGTCTGCGTACAACTTCATATGCTTTTTAATTGTATATGAGAATGCAATTACTATGCCAATGTTGTTTGACTGAAGAAGGCTAAGGACATTCATCTCAAATGCTCTTCCACCTCGCCGAACGCGCTATAACTCAATAGCTTCCGAGGACGGAATCTACATCAGAAGGGGGGCATGTTAATCCTCATGGCTCACGGACACCCTATCACCTACAATGGACGTTGTATTATTTACTTGTAGAGTCGAGTACTGGGCTTGTCTTTCCAATAAGAAAAGGGTAAGAATGATCGCCGATGAGAGGCACACTCTAACTGGAACATTCAAGGGATTAGTTGGCTAAGCATGGGCGCCCAAGTGTAAATGGGGCGAGCTCATATAAAAGTCAACTAAACCTAAAGTTCACTCATTCTCTCATTTGTGCAATTGAAGAGTGCTCTTGCTCCATCTCCATCTTCTTCTTCTTCATCTCCTTGTGTGTGTGTGTGTGTATGCCTGAGAGAGAGAGAGAGAGAGAGAGAGAGAGAGAGAGAGAGAGAGAGAGAGAGAGAGAGAGAGAGAGTGTGTGCGATCGAGCATTGCGACGACGGCACGGCGACGGCGGTGAAGCGGTTGAGCACGGTGTAGCGGCGTCTCCTTCTTCTTCGCGGCGAGGAATCCTCCACGACAGTAAGCGTAGAGCTGTGAGTGTGACACACCATCGCCATCTTTGAGCTTACTAGTTTAGGCTTGTTGTGTGCTTGAGCCATTTGTGGCTCGCACACAATGTATCGGCAAGTTTATTGCATTGACACGTGTGACATACGCGCACAATGGCCTATGAACTTTGAGAATAGTGGAATTAAGAGAATTCAAGTGGGCATTTTTGTGAGATTACTTTGAGAACATAGAGGGTGAACTTAATTGATGGTAGCAACATAAACATAGTACTTAAATTAATTTGGCATGAACAACACTTTTGCAAGAGAGAGAGTATTAGAGAACATTACAATAATTAAGGACCGGATTTACTTGGAGCGTTCTGTACCCCCCTCCAAAAGACATTTGTATTATACATTCTCCTATCAAGAGAGCCTTTATACAATACAATCTTTGTGTTCCTTGTGACCTAGGCGATGCAATGAAGATGGAAAGCTTCATGCATCTGGCAAGTATACCATAAACTTTGCAAAAAGCATTAACTATCCCAAGCCTCAGTCCCAAGGCCTCTGTCATAAAATCTAATATTTAACAAGCCCAAATTATTTTCTCGTATTAAACTGATCATTTAATGTGGGAGGATAAATGGGAACAAGGGTTACGATATAGACATGTGCTTATAGATCTATCCCAACACGGGGCCAATGGTACATGGGCCCAAATGAGAGATGGTCTATCATAGAGCAAGGCTAACCAATGGAGCATAAGACCTTAGGGTTAGCTTCATTGAAGACCTCCAATAATTAGTGAAAGGTCCTTTGACCTTAGGTAAAGTGCTTGTCATGCTTGATGACTTAGGTTCTTGAGGTGCCTGATGACTGAGATGATTGAGGTGCTTGATGATTGAGATTCTTGAGGTGCTTGTCATGCTTGAGATGCTAGGGTTGTACTTGAGGTGAGAACCCAACCAAGCTTGAGGGGCTTAAGGGCCAAGCTTGTCGTCAGAACCGGGCCCAAGGTTGAGTGGCTTGAGGTGTGCAAAAGTCAATCCCAATCCCTACAAGGAGGGGGCGAGCCCTACAAGAGGGGGATGAGAGAGAAACACACACACACACACACTCACACTCACACTCACACAAGGCATGCTTGGTACAAAGAAAGCAAAAGGGACACTTGTCAAGTTCCTCCTCATGTTGCCCTCATGGTGTGCCTGAAGCCTATTGGTTGGCCACCCAAGGGGTCCAATGATAATTTAGGGGATTTAATTAATTGATTTTGCATTTATCAAGTCCTCTCTCTCAAAGGAGAAAGTGGGACACTTGTCCCAAGGCTACCCTTGTTGCTTGGTATGACTCCTGCTTATGATTGGCTAGGCCTGGAGGGGTTCAATGAGCTTCAAGCATGAGCTACAAGGGGGGGTCACCAAAGCAAGTAGGGGGCTTGCTTAGGGGGGTATACTCTCCTACACTCTCTCTCTCTCTCTCTCTCTCTCTTTCTCTCTCTCTCATTGTGTGGAGTGCAAAGTGCAAGAGCTCATTCTCCTTCTCCAAGCAAGAAGAGAGGTTGAGAGCCTGCACCAACACTCTTGGCTATGGAATGCAAATCCAACCAAGAGCCATGCTTCAATGCTTAAGCTTGCCATCTTCTCCATCTTCATTACTATGCTATTATGTATGCTAGCAAGAAGAGTGATGATAAGTGAGGAACTAATACTTTCTCCTATGAAATGTTTCTTCTGCCTCTTCCCTACCCTCATTCCTTGCTAGCTCTCTCCACCTTCGAAGGTGTTTGAGATCTTGGGGCTGAGGCTTGGGATAGTTAATGATTTCCTCAAAGTTTATGTTATGCTCGTGATGCATGAAGCTTTCCATCTTCATTGCATCACCTAGGTCACAAGGAACACAAATATTAAAAAGTCTCTCTTGATGGGACAAATAATAATACAAATGCCTATTGGAGGAGGGACCGGCTCTACATAAATCGGTCCTCAACTGTTGTCATTTTTCCTAAATTCTCTCTCTTGCAAAATTATTGTTCATGCCAAGTTAACTAAATGCTATGTTTATGTTGCTACCATCAATTATGTTCAACCTCTATGCTCACAAAAGTACTCTCTCTAATTTTCGTTATTCTCAAGTTAATAGACCAACTCCATTACAACCTCAAACACCCTTCGAAGGTGGAGAGAGCTAGTAGGGAATGAGGGTAGGGAACAGGAAGAAGAATCATCCATAGGAGAAAGAAACAGTTTTCTCACTTATCATCACTCTTCTTGCTTAGCATAGCATAATAGCATAGTAATGAAGATGAAGAAGATGGCAAGCTTAAGCATTGAAGCATGGCTCTTGGTTGGATTTGCATTCCATAGTCAAGAGTGTTGGTGTAGGCTCTCCACTTCTCAATAATCTTGGAGAAGGAGATGGAGATCTTGCACTTTGCACTTCACACAATGAGAGAATGTGTGTGTGTGTGTGGGAGATTCTACCCCCCTCTCATGCTTGGTCCACCTCTCTCTCTCTCTCTCTCTCTCTCTCTCTCTCTCTCTCTCTCTCTCTCTCGTATTATTGAATTATTTCATTTGGACATGTGGCCTCTTTTTCCTCTTTGAGAGAAAGAACTTAATTATATATCTTTATGCATCTAAATTCTCATTGGACCCTTTAAAACCTATCCAATAGGATTCAAGCGCATCATGAGGGCCACGTTGGTACAGCCAAAATTTGTCGACTCTAGAAGGTGGCATGGACAGATATGTGCAGGCTAGAAAAATCTTGGCAAAAGGAAGGGGCAACTAGGAAGATCATGGGGTGACAAGTATCAGCGGGAATGTATGCCTGACGTGGTCTATAGGCCAAGGAAGGCTCCATGGGGGGCTAATTGGGGAATCCAATGAAGGAGATGCAAAGTGCAGTTTTTTTGGTCCAGTAATGTAGAGCTCGAAGTGCTGAAGGAGCAGGTCCAAACGGCTCATCAAATTGAGCTACGGAGCCCAAGTTATTGAAGGATGAAGGTTCAGGGTGTTGCAGATTTTTGCCAGACAGGGCAGCCCTGTCTTTCTCGGATTGAGCGACAAAGAAATTGCAAGCAGTTGAAGAAGAGTGCCTGCAACTCAGCAAGTCATTGCGAGATGCAGAAAAAGAAAGGGATAATCTGACACTCCAGCTAGCAGAAGAAACTAAAGAAGTAGAGGCCTTGAGGAATGCTAAGGAGAAGGCGGAAATAGAACAAGAAGCAACCCTGGATGAAGTCCTTGAGCTCAAGGACCAATTAAAAGTCAAAGATCAAACCATCCAGAGGCTAAGAGCATCACCTGCGAGAGTTAGAGCTACAAGCTCAACTCAAGTTATTTTGGAGAGTCAAATGTATGAAGAGCAAATGCAAGAACTCCAAAGGGAGTTGACTCTTGAGAAGAAGCAGAGGGTGATCATGGCTGAAGGTTCTATCGCAATGCAAACCAAATTGGAGGGCAGCAAAAAGGCCCTACAAGAAGAGTTGGAGAGCATAAAGATAAAGCTCGAGGAGGCTGAAAAAGTAAATGCTGAACTCAATGACCTCCTCGTGACTATGGGCGAACAAGCCGAAGTGGAAAAGCAGACGCTCCTCAAGCAAATTGAGGAGTTGAAAGGTCGGAAACAAGCAGAAGCAGAGAGCTCAGGGCCAGCTGCCAATGAGGGCATCGACCTCGACAATGTGGCAGATCCTGTGGACACACCCATGCCAGAGGAAAGCATAGTAGGCTCCTCTCAAGAGCCCCAGGATCTAACACAGGAAGAGGAGGAAAAATTGAGAAAAGCAATAGAGGCAGAGCTCAGAGAAAGCACAAAAGAAGCCTTGGAATGGGAAGAGAGGGTTTTCAAATCAATGACAATTCAGAAAATCGACGCCAGCAATCTCAGGTGTGAATGGCTACAACCCTCTCTCCCATATCCATTGCTTAAATATGAAGCGGAAACAATAAACCAACGGATCAGAGAAGAGCCAACGGTCCCTCTCTACAACGCAGACACCTCGAGGCCAGAAGGAGTAAGGCTGATAGTGGATTCTTAGCCCAAGTGGAGGAAGGCTTGGCTTACCAAGTACCCGCAATACCTAATACACTTGGTAGTGGCACCTAAACACATCAGAGACAATCTCAGCTTCTGCCCTCTACCAAGGGTTAGGACGTGGAAAGCACACGAAATCTTACAGAGAAGCCAACCCACTTGGCTGAACTACCCAAAGCTGCCAGGCGTGAAGGCAGGTGAACAATACATGGTGAAAACCCTAACGGGCGCCATAAAGTTGTTCACTGGCTCACCCGACCTTACATGCATCATGATGAAAAAGATCTGCAGAACCATCCTAGCAGTGTTTGAAACCTTCAAGCCAGGACAGGTGACTGACAGCATATTTTTCTTCGAGGACACATACAGATGTGCTTATGATATGTCAGGTCAACCTTCCAAGGAGGTGATACATGCGTTATATCAAAGAATCATGTTTCTCCCATCTTATCACCTCCAGGCATTTGAAGAAGCTTTCTACACGGAATTCTTTACCACGCAGACAGACATCTTTGGACCAACAATGCTCAATCTACATGCACGGTACGAATCACTGCTAAAGATGCGGGAGACCATAAGGTGAAGCAAAAGATCAAGGCCATGTCGGGGACGACATGAACAAGGAGGGGGGGGATGTTAGAAGCTGGACACACCCCACGGCATCTAACTACTTGGCGGATTATTATCTTTTGTAATTAGTCATTTATTGAGGAAAACCCGGTTTTTCACCTTGTAAATATTGGGACTTACAGAAGTTTCCAGATTGTATCCCAATTTTGATAGTTAGATGGAGTAGATGGATGATTTTGAAACTTTAGAGTTTGAGAAGTTGTAAGGTATATATATCACTTTTTGACTTTAATGAAAAAAACCTTTTGTCATTTTAAACAAGTTGAAGTTTGTGAGTGAGCGTACTGTGTACGTGAGAGAGAGTGTGAGCTTTGTCTTGACGCTACGTGTGCTGCGGTGGTCGGAATCGAGTGCGGAGAAGTGCAGCATGTTGCCCCCGACTAGAGCTACGAGCCGATACCAACATTGCGCGCGTACGATCCGGCTTTGGAAGCTCCTTCTATGAGCTTCATCGATTGTTTGGGTGAGCATACGTTGTCCAATTTTGCATTGCAGCATGTCCACGTGTTCACATTGAGTAGAGCTACACATTAGGCACTTTAGATTTCGAAAACGAAGACCTGCAGATTTCGGCCATACATCCTACGTGTTTCTGCACCGGGTGTTTTGGGTCATGATTTTGGTTCACAGACCTTAGGGAGAGTGGCCTATAGGTATTAGTAGGGTCTCCTTCAAGTTCTATGGTGTTTCGGAAGTGTTTGATAAGTATTCGGCTCTAGCAAGCGTTGTAGGAAGCATCCTCTTTTGTTCTCTTGAAGACTGTGACTTAGACAATTGGTAGGGGCCTCTGTAGGAATTAGTTAGGAGTCGGTCGAGTGTAGGTTGACACCTTATGCTTGCTTCCACGCGCCTACGGGTCGAGCTTCGTCCTTAGCTGACATTACTTGTTAGGTGAGTTCTCGCTGTGCTGACGTCCGTCACGGCGTATCCGTCCAACACAAGGTCTATGAACCCATAAGCATGTCAAGTGGGATTACAAGTAGAGCAAAACATGGAGAACATATGGAAAAACTATCCACACTTGAAGCTTGAAGCTGCAAAACTTGAAGCTTTTGAGAGATTGGTTAGAATAACCCAAGAACTTATGGAATTTTAAAAACAACTCTCACATTATTCATTCTGAACAATTGAGCCATTAAAGGAAACTATTTAAATTTGAGAATGGGATGAAATGAATTCCGCTTGTAGGCAAAGATTGACCATCACAACTATGGGAAAGGATCAAAGGAGCTAACAATGAAAAATTTGGACCAACAATCTTCCCCTTTTGAAGAAATCTACTGAAATCAACCTCCTTTAGAGGTAGACATGCATTCTCTAGATGTGGGGATGGAGGATGGAACTTTCAGAGGCTTCCAAAGCAATTACACTTAGAATCCTATCCTTATATTTAGGAGAGCATGAAGGAAATTCAGTAGTATGAAAAACTATGAGACTACATATAATGGAAAAGACCTTGCACGTTGTTAGCAGCTGGACACACTCTATGGAGAATGATTGCTCGGCGGAATGTTATTTTTTGTAATTATTCTTTAATTAAGAAAAACCGATATTTTACCTTTGTAAATAGTGGGGCTTACAGAAGTTTCCAGATTGTGTCCCATTTTTGACATTTAGATTGAGTAGATGGTTAAATTGGAACCTTAGGGTTTCAGATTGTAAGGTATTTATACCAAATTTGACCTTAATGAAAAAACCTTTTGTCATTTTAAAAAGTTCTGTCTGTGTGAGTGAGCATACTGTGCACAAGAGAGAGTGAGAGTTTCATCTTGGCGCTACGCGCGCACCGATGGTCGGAATCGAGTGCGGAGAAGTGCAGCGTGTTGCCCTCGACGAGAGCTACGTGCAAATACCTACATTGCGGGTGTACGGCCTGGTTTTGCGAACTCGACCCACGAGCTACATCTGGTGATTCGGTGAGCATACGTTATCCGTTTTCGCATTTCAGCATATCCACGTGTTCGCATTGAGTAGAGCTACACATTAGGTACTTTAGTTTTTGGAAACGACGACCTGCAAATTTCGACCAGACATCCTACGTGATTTTGCACCGGGTGTTTAGGGTTGGGGTTTTGGTTCATGGACCTTAGGGAGAGTGACCTATTGGTGTTAGTAGGGTCTCCTTCAAGTTCTGTGGCGTTTTGAGAATGTTTGATGGGTACTTGGCTCTTGGAAGCGTTGTAGGAAATCTCCTCTTATGTACTCCTGAAGGCTGTAGCTTAGACATTGGGTAGAGACCTTTGTAGGAAGTAGTCGAGAGTCGATCGAGTGTAGGTTGACACCCTATGCTTGCTTCCACGCGCCTGCGGGTCGAGCTTCATCCTTAGCTAACAAATCTTGTCAGGTGAGTTCTCGCTGTGCTGACGTCCGTCGCGGCGTATCCGATAACATTGGCGCCGCTGCCGGGGACGAAAACCCTAGGTAGGTGACCGAGACTAGTCCTTGAGGATAGGGATTCTCTGGCTTTCCAGAGTCTCTTTTTACATTTAGATAGGATCAGAGGGTGGAGGACTCTCTAGGTCATAGGAGGAGTCTAGGGAGCAAGTGTCTGGCCTAGATCCTTTGACTTAGGTAGACTTAGATAGTTTTAGGTATTAGTTGAGTTTTGGTGTAGAGAGTAGGAGTTTGAGTGGTAGAAGCGGTGAAAGTAGAGCTTGAGAGTCCAGAGAGGCCAAGAAGCAACCGAGACACCAATATCACCATCTCACATGATGAGTAGGAGTAGGGTAAGTAGGACATCATGATTTATGATCTGGAGCACTTCATGCATGCTATATTTGTTGTTAGGTTCATCACAAGGTTGTAAAAGACGGAAAAGAGTGTTTGAAAGCTGAAGTGAAGTTCAAAAGTTTCTGTGAGTGTTTCTGAGAGAGCTACAGAGCATAAGAAATACTTCTGTTAACCTGGAAAGTGGAAGTTTGACCATATCTTGACAGGATAAGGCCAAGTAGAAAGGAAATTGCCAGACATCCTACCCAAATTGTGCCAAGGCATTATTTTAAGACCAAAACCATAGGATGGCTATTGAGTGCCTGAGAAATGTTTCATCTCAATTGGGTGAGAAAATTGAGTTTTAAGCAGACTTTAGCATTATTGACTGAAAAAGGCTCGGATAGCTAAAATTGGGGTCTTTTGAAATCCAAACTAAAATCTAAGCATAGCACTATGTTGCTGACATCAAAGGGAAGTTGTGGCTCAAGTTTGGGGTCAAGAAGACCAAATAGACATCCTACGCGTAGGATGTGTTCTGTGTGATTTAGCACTCCAAACCTAATTTTGAGCATACCAAAGTGATAAGCACCTTAAGAGGAGTCTGTGCTTTGCATTTGAAGCTATTTTGAGCAGTTAGACATGCTACGCGTAGAATGTCTAATGCATGAAATTGAAGCCAGAGACTGACTGTAGGCATAGCAGGGTGTTGTATAGCCTAATGCAAGCCTCCTAGTCGATTTTGGTCCAAATTGGAGTTGATTTGACTAGTCATACCAGTATCATACTGCTGGAACGGATTTCTAATCAATTGACCAGCTTATAGGTGTCCAAATCAAAAAGTAAAAACAGTTGTGGACTCAGCACATCAAGGGGAATCTATAGTGAAAAATCCAGGCAAAATAGTGCAAGAGACATCCTACGCGTAGGATGTCTATTAGGGCTTAGTGAAGTGAAAAGTTGACTGAGAAAATAGGGTGATGTTCCAGTTGACTTAAGAATTCCAAAACTTCTTTCAGAAGTGAAATTGGACCTTGTTTGACCTTTTGACGGAGCAAAGACGGAATTAAGACTTTCCATGTAAATTGACCAACATTCGAGGAAAGTACAGTTCCAGATTAGCAGACCTAATCAAAAACATCCGAAGTGTATAAAATACAGTAGTGATTGAGGTTTACCCTCCAGTTATACCAATCATTTTGCCGAAATTAAACGCTTGTGTACAGGTATATTCAACGGCAAAGCAAGAAGTTTTGCGGAAACTGATCCTTTGCCAGGTGAGTGGTTGGGTTTGTGTTAAATTGCATTGCTAAGTTTGATGAATTTAAGATTAGAAAGACACATTCTTAGAGATCAAAAGATGGCAGGTGATCAAGGTAGCTTAGTGTCCACCGAAGAGAGTGTAACTCAGACAAGGCTAGATCCACTAGCACCAATCATTGAGGAGGGTAGTGATACTGACACTTCATCAGATAAGTCCTTCTTCATGATGGGTAGTCAATGGCTAGGAGATTTCTCCGATGAAGGACCAATGCCAGGAGGAAGCACCTCCCAAAATCCTTTGAACGATTCCAAGTTCACGATAATCTTCTTAGAAGGAACAAACTCTAGGGGAGCTCTAGTTTATTCAGACTATCAAGGATGCAAATGTATTTGTATTGAAGAAAGACTTGCTCAGAGACTGGAGATAATTCAAGCCTATGATGATGGAGATAGATTCCAAGACAAAAAGGGGAACCACTATCTCAGTAATACCTATTCAGGCAGTGACACGAGCCCAAGCTCAAAGAATGACGAATGAACGCATAATTGAAGAGCCATTAGGCAAAATTTGGACTCACAAAGGGGCCCTTTAAGGAGTTTGACTTTACCTCTCTCTACCAAAACGGGTGCATGGATAAATTTTTGCAAACAAACTCCAAAGTTGGCGGAGGTTTGACAGTCAGAATGTCCTCTTCAAGCTCTATCTACTGATATATAGCACGCCATGAGATTCCTCATATTTTAGAAGATTCTTTTTTTGATTCACTTACATTCCGACAGAGTTGTCACATCATAGGTGAATCAAAAAAAAGAATCTTTTAAAATATGAGGAATCTCATGGCGTGCTATATATCAATAGATAGAGCTTGAAGAGGACATTCTGACTGTCAAACCTCCCCCAACTTTGGAGTTTGTTTGCAAAAATTTATCCATGCGCCCATTTTGGTAGAGAGAGGTAAAGTCAAACTCCTTAAAGGACCCCTTTGTGAGTCCAAATTTTGCCTAATGCAAAAATCGATGTCCCAAGTTCAGAAATGAAAAATCAGAGAAGCACTTGGAAAGCTAGAACGGTGCGTATGAAAGCCAGGAGAGAACGAGAGCAAATGGCTCTATCCGAGGAGTTAAAACACACAAGGGATAGATTAGAGCGATTAGAGAATCTAAATAGTCTAAGCTCACTCTTAATGAAGTCATTGAATATCTGCTAGAGGAATTCATGGTCATACATAGGAAATCTGCTCCATATCATCCACAGGCAAAAGGACAAGCTGAGGCCAAAATAAAACATTGTGCATTGTTCTGACTAAAATTGTATCAGAATCCAGGACAGACTAGGATCAGCAATTACACTCAACACTATGGGCATACAGGGTAGCTTACAAAACATCTATAAGAACAACACCGTACAACATGGTGTTTGGCCTAAACGCTATACTACCCATAGAGTTTTTAGTTCCAACTCTACGAGTAGCGAAACGCTTAGAATGGACAGGGCATGAGATCTCTTCAAGAATAGATGATCTTGAAAAGCTAGATGAACTTCGACTGAGAGCTGTAGCTTCGATCTATGCTAAAAAGAGAAGACAAAAAGAGTTTTTTGACAAGCATGTGCGCACGAAAGAGTTCAAAACGGGTGATTATGTACTTGTTTATACCTTGAAGCAACATGCCAAGAAACTTAAAAAGCGAGGGATGGGACCCTTTGTGATTAGTGACTTATCACGAAGTGGAGTTGTCAAGCTTGTTACATTAGCAGGTGAAGAAATTCCAAATTGGATTAGTGGGTGTCGATTAAAAAAATATCATTTACCACTAACACAGGATATGCTTCAACAAATCCATCAAGAAAAACAACAGATGAAGGAGAAACAGAGGATACGAGAAGAGGCCCAAGCAGAAGCAAAAGAACGCATTGCAAAAAGAAAGCTTCTACGACAACAAAAACAATGTGGATCACCGTTGTGAATAAATGCTATTCGACTAACGAATTTTGATGAAGACACAGTGGAGCCAATAATTACAGTCAAAGTGGGTAGCAATCAAGTTGAATCGACGGCAGTGCTTGATTCTAGAGCTCAAGCAAATCTAATCTCTTACAGATTATACAAACAACTCAAGCCCAAAGGTCAACTACATCCTACTCCACAAGTGTTGGAAAGTAGTACATCACATTTGCTAAAAACATTGGGCTGGACTATATTGCATGTACAAATACATCAATATATTTACCCGTACAAGTTTTATGTGGTTGAGGATGAAAGCACACAACACCCCATGTTGTTGGGACAACCTTGGCAAAAACAGTATAATGTGCAGATAGATTGGAATGCGGATGCAGTCAAAATTAAGCATGCAGAAGAACAACAGGTGGTAGCCTTTGCTCAGCAACCCCGGAAGAACCAGATGGCAGCAACACAATCACTGGATAAAGAACCAAAAGGATGGGTGCCACTAAAGAACAACACGATACCCATGGTGAACAAACAGGGAACTGCAAACCATGTTCACTACAAACATAGAACAACACAGACCGTAGTGCCAAGATCAAGGTTAGCCACACGCGACAAACAAGTATGGGTGCGAAAGGATAGAAGTGACATGGCAGAAAAACCACAATACAATAGAAGAAGTCAACAGAAGCACACAGTTCAACCAAAAACCAAGGGAATAAAACAGATATGGATCCCAAAGAGAATGCTCAGTAACAACTTAAATGCGACTCGCATTTGGATCCCAAAACCAAAGCAACAGGAACTCCCTTCAGTACAAGCAACATTGGCATGCAGACACACACTACATATGAAACCGGCCAATCAGCAGCACAACAATGACAATCACGGAAGTAGCAATAAACCTACAAAAACCTCCAAAACAAAGCTACAAATGGAAAGCAAAAGAGATAAAGACTAGGGCCAATTTTGCCACGACAATTCTCTCCAAGGAGATGATCATGGCCATTTCGACAGTAGTGGCAAACCAAGCAACTTTTGCAAGAAAGACGATCAAACAGCGAGCTGTAGAGTTACAAATTTTTCTTGCAAAGAAAATCCACCAACCAAATCAACAACAAACAAGAAACCTCGACGGCGAATGCCAATAAGCATTTTGCTTATTGCCTCCTCTTGCACAGCATTGATTTTTCCATACATTGATCGAGTACGCATAATATAGGGCCACATTACACGGCCGAGCATTAGCACAATTTTTAACCCATGCATGGCACATACACCGAGGCGATACCTTGTTGTCCGAGAGGACTCCGGCTAGGAGGGGGGGAGGCATTCTCAAATGCGGACCCAATGGTAAAAAGAGCAAAAAAGGGCATGTTTTTGGACTATTTTAGAGGGTTGTCATTTGATTGCAATTTTTTTTGGACTAACCTAAGTACATATGTCCTTATATAGCATGAATCTACAAGTATATGGGACCAAACGCCAAATCAAGCCCCTAGGTGTGTGTATATAGGTAAAAATAGCCAGTTTTTGGACAAAATATTGGTAAAATGGAGAAATCCGGCCATAAAAATTACATGTGAGTGTATATAGTATTTTTCAATGATTTTTTTGAGTTATTATGATTTTTGGGGATTTTCTGGGTTTAATTTTCTATTTTCTTTTTAATTTTACTAATTATCGGCAGAAAAAACTTCAAAAATACAAAAAGCAGGTGAAAAACGGTCGTAATGAAAAACAAAAAAATATGGGGATAATCAGTGACTATAGAACAACCTATGGTACAATGGGGTGCAATTATGTGAATGGAGCGGAAAGCGTGTTTTGGCCACATTTTGACAGAAACGTCAAATTTCTCGAAAACTGGGCAAATGGAGTCCAAATCAAGAATTTTTCGAGCCTAAACCGCATCTCGCAAAAAGTTGGGAGCACATGTCAAATTTCATGGAAAGTGGTTCGGGGACCCCCATTATAAGAATTCTTCACTTCATTTAAAGCTCATTTCTACTATTGCCTTCTTGAGGAGAGCTCTTCCCACCTAGAGCGAACCGGACTTCCAACGGCTTCTACGACGCGCACGACCACTCCACAGGATCCAGACATGAAAGGTAGGCTCACCACCTTGAGCTTTTCGCGTATGTTTGATGTTTTGTCGCGAAAACTAGCGTAGGGTTCACACAGGAAGAGGGCAGTAGAGACCTACAGGTAGAAGTGGCCACCTAAGGGCTAACCCAAAAGCAATGAGGCTTCATCGGCGGCTTACCCTAGCATAGGAGACCACTTTTGAATGCCCAAAGACGGTAGAAAACCATCAGAAAAAAACCTAAATTCTAGAGCCCTGTAAGAGACCACCAAATGGTAAATCGGTGGAAAGGCGTCCAAATGCTACCAAAACTCATGGGTAGGAGCATCTCGACATGCTCGACAAGTCTATATAGCCCACATGGCCATAAGGTGACCCGAAGTGGCATCAAGCTTCTGAAACGGCATCAGACACACAAAGCGTCAACTAGCTCTCACAGCCAAACCGCATGTCCGTTTGCCATCAAACCTCACGAGTGGCTTTCCTATACCATCAGCAACCAAGTCCTATGGTGGTAGACCACCACAAGTCATCGACGACATGTAAACGCAACCACGGGCGCTTCCAGAGCGACAAATTGCCAAACGGAGCTCAGGTGAAGCCAAAGTTGACAAAAACCATATGGCAAGGATCCCCAAGGAACCGTGAAGCTATGGAGACCAACATCAATAAATTTCATCGTCGAAAAGCGCTCCAAGAGTCAGAAAACGGCTCAGAGGCTTTGAAAGCCAAATAGGGAGTTTCTTTCTATCTATTTGACTTTTTTGTTGAAATAGGGCTTAAAAGGGACTCAGGGGGGCAAATTTCATCAGGAGACATCCTATGCGTAGGATGTCTCAAGGCCATATCTGGGCACCAAACTCAACATCTCTTATCACACACATCTTCTGAATAGCCTGTACATGCTAGCCACCAAGTTTCATCATATTTGGACAAAAGTTGACCTCATGTGCATCAAAAAACGCAAAGTCAGAGCATAGAGGCAATAATGCGTCCTGGACCTACCAAAACTAGTCCAAATCACATGAAACTTGCACAATAAACTCATGAGCACATTGCCAAGCTATCTGTGGGGTCAGATGTGAAAAATGATGAAAAAAGCCATTTTGATGAAATAGACATCCTACGCGTAGAATGTCTCCAGTGTGATTTTGACCTTCTGTGGAAGAACTGACTTCATGGAAACCATTAACATGGTGTAAGAAGCCTGTATATCAACTTTCAACCCACTTGAATATCATTTTCCACCTGTTGAGGACATCCTACCCAATTTGTGAGCCAAAATTCTGAATATGCCCAGAATTGCACTTTTTGATGCCCAAACCCAATTCCAATCACAAAGCCATGTTGCACAGGTCAATGGCCATAAGTCTGCCAAGTTTCACAAAAAACAGACAAGTTAGACATCCTACGCGTAGGATGTCTAAATGATAATTTTTAGCTAGAAAGCTACTATGAGCAAATGCAGAGTTTCCCTAGTTCCTTTTGAGCTTTATTTTCAATTTTCAAGTCATTTGGATAGTTAGAACTCAATTTAACATCAAATATGGAAAAAACACTAAATTTGGACTACTGAGTGCAACAGGATCCATGGTAGCCGCAAAATCACCTGCAAAGAAGAAGAGAATCACTATAAAAGACTACTTGGAAGAAGTGGAGCCATTTGTGATCCCAGAAGGAACCTTGAAGCCCACCAGCACATGGATTCAAGATGATTTGCTAGAGTCCAATGATTTGAGAATCTACCAAGGCGTATTCAAAGATCCTGAAGGAAATGCAGTGGAGCTACCCATGATACCTCGGGAGCTCAATGAATTTTTCAGGAGCAAGATGGGGGATTACCTGGAGAAGCTGGATCTACACAACTACTTTGAAGCTTTGCCATCAGGAATTGATATAAAAAGAGTATGGGAATTTGTAACCACAATCAAGGAAGATGGAGTGGCCCGAGTCACCGATCTGCAAGGCAAGCTAGATACCATGATTGTCATCACAGAGAGGGTGGTGGCAACCGCACTTGACATCTCAAACAAAGGAGATAGTGTGACAAAGAGGAGAGATGAAATCAAGGTCTACTCGGAAAAGAAGAACAACTACACATTTGAAGATATTGCAAATCCAAAAGTGGCTATCATGAGCCAACTCTACAATCAATACTTCCACATGTGTACAAAGCGGCCACAAAAGTACAGGATGCCACCTGGAGCCATTGCCACCACCTTCACCTGGCAATGCAAAAGAGCAAACCAAAAGTGATCAATTATGCTGCTTACATCCATGACAACCTGGTGAAGATGGGAAACAGAAATCCCACCTATATTGTACCTGGTGAGCTGATAACAAAAGTGGTCTATGGAGCATTGCATGCCAAGGGAAACTGGCATGAACCTCCCTCACAGAACGATTGGCTAAAGCTAAAGGAAGATAAAGAAGAAGCACCCAGGGTAGCCACGCGATTAAAGCGCCGGTTAGAGACCGTGCTAGAAGAGCAGCCAGAATCAAAGAAAGGAAAGAAAGAAAGTCTACAAGTGCCGATCAAAGAAACCAAGTCACAAAAAGCGGCGTGGCTAGAAAGACTGATGGAAAGCTTCAGAGCCGAGAGAGCACTCAAAGGAGATTTAAGCGAGTTGTGGAAGCCATCCCTGGAAGCCATGTCGGGATCATCTCGAAGGGTTCACCGGGATAGGTTCGAAGACTACATCAAAAACTTTGAGATCCTAGATGCTACAGCAGAAAATGTCCCGAATATCTCATTTACAGAAGAAGAAGTGGATGAAGTAAGACGGCAGTTGCTAGAAGAGAAGGAAGGCCAATAAAGAGAGAAAAAACAAGGCGGACAGAGATTTCAAGAAGAAGCCACCAACTCCACCGTCAAGCCGGGAATCCAGCCCACCCCCGTCACCACCTCCCCTTAGCCCTCCACAAACCCAACAAAAGGAGGAGCTGAATAGAACTAATGAACAAGAAGAGTCCAAGCAAGAGAAGAGCCAAGAGGAAGAGCAAAAGGTAGAAGCTAAGCCCAAAGAGGAGCAGCCAGATCCAGAAGAAAGAAATTTTAGAATATTTCTTGATCTACTAGCTACTGGGTATTCTCGAGAAGAGGCAGTTACGGTAGCCTTTGAGTTGACAAGCACAAGGCCCAAGGAACAGACGCAGAGCCTTCGGTTAGTAGAATTGAAACAGATGGCCACCGATACAGTGGACCTACAGCCACCGACCAATGATTGGGATGTGGTAATGCAAAAGCTAACCGGGCTCAGAGCAAGATCAATGGCCACTGAGAGTGAGATTGATACTCTCAAAACAAACGAAGTGCATATCAAGGCTGAAGTGGACTTACTTCAAAAACAGGGCCAAGAGAATATAGAGAAACAAACAAAGTTGCAAGCCAGTCTGGACACGGCATTACAAAGATGCCAGGAAATGGAACGACAGAATCAGGCAGCCGAACACAAGCTTCAGAGACCAAAAGAGGAATACAAGAAAATCAGGAAGTCACTGACAGATGCGGAAAAAGAAAGGGACAACCTGACTCTACAACTTTCTGATGAGTCCAAAGAGGTTGAAACCCCGAGGAATGCCAAGGAAAAGGCCGAGATAGAACATGAGGCAAGCCAGGATGAGGTAATAGAGTTAAAAGATCATATTAAAGTAAACGATCAGACTTCGGCCAGAGTCAGAGTTGCTAGCTCGACTGGCACAACTTTAGAGACTGATTTGTATGAAGAACAAATGAAGGAACTCCAAAAGGAGTTAACACTGGAGAAGAGGCAAAGACTAATGCTAGCCGAGGGATCTCTTGTAATGCAAAACCGCTTGGAAGAAGAGAACCAGGCCATGAAAAAAGAGGTAGAAGCCATCAAAAGAAAAATGGATGAGGAATTTCAAAGATGGCAAACAAAAAACGAAGCCGTCAAGAGAAAGCTTGAGGAGGCAGAAAAAATAAATGTAGATCTAAACGACCTCCTAGTAAACATGAGAGATCAAGCGAAAGAAGTAAAGAGGGCATTTCAACAGCAGATAGATGAGCTGAAAGGCCAACAAAAAACTGAAGATCCATAGTTTAGCACCGGGCCAGCAGCAACGGAAGGAATCGACATAGAAAATGTGTCAGATCCAGTGGACACCACCATGTAAGAGGACATCCTGGTGGGACCCTCACAAGAAACCCAGGATCTGACACAAGAGGAAGAGGAAAAGATGCAGAAGGCCATAGAAGCGGCAGTAAAAGACACAGCCAGAGAAGCATTAGAGTGGGAGCATAGAGTGTTTAAATCAATGACAATTCAGAAGATAGATGCCAGTATCCTTCGGCGTGAATGGCTACAGCCTTCTCTCCCATATCCTCTGTTAAAGTATGAAGCTGCTACGATCAACAAATGGAGAAAAGAGGAGCCAACAGTGCCATTGGACAAAGCAGATATCTCCAAACCTGAAGGAGTCAAGCTGATAGTGGATTCTCAACCCAGGTGGAGAAAGGCATGGCTCACAAAATATCCGCAATATCTAATTCGTCTGGTAGAGTCACCCAAAAGAATCAGAGACAACCTTAGTTTTTGTCCTCTACCAAGGATGAGGACATGGAAAGCCCAAGAGCTGTTGCAGAGAAGCCAACCCACATGGCTCAATTATTCGAAGCTGCCAGGCTTGAAGGCAGGCGAGAGAATGAGTGAGAAATACATGGTGAAAACCCTAACGGGCGCCATCAAATTGTTCACTGCCTCGCCTGACCTATCTTGCATCATGCTGAGAAAAATATGTAAAACCCTTATGGCAGTCTTCAAAACCTCAAATCTGGACAGGCGACAGACAGTATCTTTTTCTTCCAAGATACATACAGATGTGCATACGATCTATCTGCTCAGCCTTCTCACGAGGTGATACATGCGCTTTATCAGAGAATCATGTTTTTGCCTTCTTATCACCTCCAGGCCTTTGAAGAAGACTTCTACACCAGCTTCTTCACCATCAACACAGATATATTCAACCCGACGTTACTCGCCCAGCATGCGCGATATGAGTCCCTGCTAAAGATGCGTGAAAGCCTACATTAAAGAAGCAGCTCTACTGCCATGTCGGGGACGACATGAACTAGGAGGGGGGGAGTGTTAGCAGTTGGACACACCCTACGGAGAATGATTGCTCAGTGGAATATTATTTTTTGTAATTATTCTTTAATTAAGAAAAACCGACATTTTACCTTTGTAAATAGTGGGGCTTACAGAAGTTTCCAGATTGTATCCCATTTTTGACATTTAGATTGAGTAGATGGTTAAATTGGAACCTTAGGGTTTGAGATTGTAAGGTACTTATACCACTTTTGACCTTAATGAAAAAACCTTTTGTCATTTTAAAAAGTTATGTCTGTGTGAGTGAGCGTACTGTGTACGAGAGAGAGTGAGAGTTTCATCTTGACGCTACGCGTGCACCGATGGTCGGAATCGAGTGCGGAGAAGTGCATCGTGTTGCCCTCGACGAGAGCTACGCGCCAATACCTACATTGCGGGTGTACGGTCTGGTTTTGCGAACTCGACCCACGAGCTACATCTGGTGATTCGGTGAGCATACGTTATCCGTTTTTGCATTTCAACATATCCACGCGTTCGCTTTGAGTAGAGCTACACATTAGACAATTTAGTTTTTGGAAACGACGGCCTGCAAATTTCGACCAGACATCCTACGCGATTTACACCAGGTGTTTAGGGTTGGGGTTTTGGTTCATGGACCTTAGGGAGAGTGACCTATTGGTGTTAGTAGGGTCTCCTTCAAGTTTTGTGGCGTTTTGAGAATGTTTGATGGGTATTTGGCTCTTGGAAGCGTTGTAGGAAATCTCCTCTTATGTACTCCTGAAGGCTGTAGCTTAGACATTGGGTAGAGACCTCTGTAGGAAGTAGTCGAGAGTCAGTCGAGTGTAGGTTGACACCCTATGCTTGCTTCCACGCGCCTGCAGGTCGAGCTTCGTCCTTAGCTGACAAATCTTGTTAGGTGAGTTCTCGCTGTGCTGACATCGATCGCGACGTATCCGCTAACAGACGTTAACAATTTGTTGTCTATTTTGTCCACACACATTAAATGTGCCATCATAATGGGAGAATTTCTTTCAACCACACCTATGGAATGATATGCAAAATAGATTTGAGAAAATGGGAGTAAAAGGTTTAACAAAATAAGCAATTTTCCACACTTGAAAACTTGCCAAGAAGATAATCAAACACGTGCATGTAAACAAAAGTAGGAGATTAGTGCAAAGGTGAAGAAAGTAATACCATATTGCCTATTGAAAATGCTAGAGTCAAATCTCTTGCCATTCTAGACAATGGAGAAGGGATTGTCATTGCTACCAAACAAATTTGGGAAACATGGGAAAAATCGACAGTCTAAAAAAACTCAAATGAAATTATAACTTGAAGATGGGCATGAAGAAAGAACCTTGGTATTGCTAGAAAGTGTAAGTCACATGCTATGGGATTGCCTATGACCATACTTTTGCCATTGTCAAATTTGGAACCAAAACTATGAAATCATGTTGAGAAGACCTTTTATGAGACAAATATAAATGATTTAGAATTGGGGCTATTATGCCATATATCTTAGGCAATTTGGGGCTATAAAAAAGGTGAGTTTAGTGGACCATTTCTAAGGTATGTACGTAGGCTCCAATAAAGGATTTGGATATTGAGTCATTGGCCTCTAGCAATATTGAGCTACCATCATGGCTTAAGGATGATACTTCTATGTGGATGTATGCAGCCTCAAAACACAATAGCCTCCAAAAGGAAGATTCTATTCTAGAGAGGATGTGGCAGATGATGCATATATTCATGAACTCTTTCAAGAAGGGAGGTTTCATCTTCCCAAGTGGCATCTTCGGTGGGATAATCTTTCCACTTACCCAATGTTCCCTGATTACTCTATTTCTAAGAGTTCTTTCTCTAGTTTCCAGGATACAATCTGGCTGAAGTTCAGGCACTCCTTGCTGTTGCATTACAATCTGTTCATCCTCCAATGCATGATTGGGATTTGGGATGTAGGGTTTTAATAGGCTAACGTGAAATACATCATGAACTTTGATATGTTTGGGCAACTTTAATTTGTATGCTTGATCACTGAAGACCTTGATTATTTCATAAGGACCAAAATAATGAGGACTAAGCTTTTTGAATTTTCCCAGAGATAGATTGCTTCTTTTTGGATGCACTCAAAGAAAAACCTTGTCTCCTTGTTTGAAGATTTGATCGTATCGTTTTTGGTCTGTATAATGCTTTTGACGATCCTTAGCTGCCTGAATATCTTATCGTATGGCTTTGGTCGGGCTTCCATTTCCTCCAGCATTTTCTTTGAGGCCTCTACCCTTATAGTAGGGAAAAAAAAATTCAATGGTGATATGAATTCATGCCCATATAGAGCATTGAAAGGTGACATCCAAATGCTTTTATGGAAAGCGGAGTTATAGGCAAATTCTACAGAGGGAAGAAATTGAATCTACTTGCGGGGTTCTCTAGTGCAATAAGCTTGAATGATATCTTCAATTACTTGGTTTATCCGTTTTGTCTGTCCGTCTGTCTGAGGATGATATGCCAAGCTAAAGCATAGTTGTGTTCCTAAAGCTTCAAATAGAGCCTTCCAAAACTTGGAAGTGAACTTTGCATCCCTGTCACACTGATAATTTTCTTTGGAGGCCCATGTAGTCTAAAGATCTCTTTAACAAAGATCTGGCTTATATCTGATGTGGTGTATGTGGTTTTTACTGGTATTAGATGAGATGCTTTAGTAAGCATATCCAAAACTACCATTAGGGAGTCATACCCGCCCTGAACCTTGGGAAGACCCGTGAAAAAATCCATGCTAATGAATTCTCACGTCATTTGAGGTATGTCTAAGGGTTGCAGCTTTCCTTGCATCATCACTCGTTCAGCCTTGTTTCTCTGATAAGAGAGGCATTGTCTGATGTATCAAAGTACATCCCTTTTCATTCCGATCCAGAAGTAGCTTTTCTTCAAGGTATTATGAGTTTTTGCATATCTCAGGTGTCCTGATACAGGGATATCATGACCTTCATGAAGAATTAACTGCTTTAGGGAGGTATTCTTAGGAATCTAAAGTAGATGTCTCTAGTAAAGAAGACCATCCTCTATAGAATGGTCCTTAACTAGGGATTTTTCTTTTTTCTGTTGCATCTTCCTGGCTGAGAATTTGAATGATTTGAAGATAGGCTTCATCTTTCTCTGAGCATTCCCTCACCTTATCCAATATTGGGTTGTTGGCCATTCTCTACAGAATGGTCCTTAACTAGGGATTTTTCTTTTTCTGTTGCATCTTCTTGGCTGAGAATTTGAATGATTTAAAGATAGGCTTCATCTTTCTATGAGGATTCCCTCACCCAATCCAATATTGGATTGTTGGCCATGGAGATGGCTCCAAGGAAGGATTTTTTGCTAAGGGCATCGACAACCACATTTTCCTTTCCGAGTCTGTATTTTATTTGAAAATTGTATTGTTGAAGATGTTCTATCTAGCATCTTTGTCTCATGTTAATGGCTGGTTGGAAAAAAATCCATTTTAGACTCTGGTGATCAATGATCAGCTGAAATTGGTGTCATAAAATCTAATATCTAACTAACCCAAATGATTTTCTCATATTAAATTGATCACTTAATGTGGGAGAATAAACGCGAACAAGTGTTAAGATATAGGTATGTGCTTTTAGATCTATCTCAACACGGGGCCAATGTAAAGGGGCCCAAAAGGGAGATGGTCTATCAAAGAGCAAGGCTAACCAATGGAGCATAAGACCTTAGGGTTAGCTTCATTGAAGACCTCCAATAAATGTGTGTAAAAGTCCTTTTGACCTTAAGTAAGCTAGGGCTGAGCTTGAGGTGGGAACCCGGCCCAAGCTCGAGGTGCTTGTCCTGCTTGAGGTTCTTGTCATGCTTGAGGTGTTTTTCATGCTTGAGGTGCTTGATTAAGATGCTTGAGGTGCTTGACTGGCTCCATGCTTGAGGTGCTTGACTTGCTGCATGATTAAAGTACTTGAGGTGCCTTGAGAAGCTTGCCTGAGATGCTTGTGGGAACCCCCCCTAGTTCAAGTGCTTTGTCATGCTTGGTGAGTAAGGTGCTTGATCACCTAAAAGTCAAAAGCATTCCTACAAGAGGGGGGGGCAAGCCCTTTTCCTAGGGCCTAGAGAGAGAACACCCACTCACACACACAAGGGAAGCCCATCTTGAAGAGGCAGCAAGGACACATGTCAGGCCCCTACCCATGTTACCTTCATGTGTTGCTTGAAGCCTATTGGCTAGGCTTCAAAGGGGTCCAATGATAAATTACATGAATTATCTAATTGTTTTAGCATTTATCAAGTCCTCTCTCTCAAAGGGGAAAGGGGGACACTTGTCCCAAGGCTACCCATGTTGCTTGTAATGGCTCCTGCTTGTGATTGGCTAGGCCTGGAGGGGTCCAATGAGCTTCAGGCATGAGCTACAAGGGGGGTTGACCCAAGCAAGCTAGGGGGGTGCCTAGGGGGTATACTCACCCACACACACTCACAAGCACTCTCATTGTGTGATATGCAAAGGGCAAGAGCTCCCTCTCCAAGCAAGTAGAGGTTGAGAGCCTACACCAACACTCTTGGCTATGGAGTGCAAATCCAACCAAGAGCCATGCTTCAATGATTAAGCTTGCCATCTCCTTCTTCTTCATTACTATGCTATTATGTATGCTAGCAACAAGAGTATGATAAGTGAGGAACTAATTCTTTCTCCTACGAAATGTTTCTTCTTCCTCTTCCCTACCCTCATTCCCTGCTAGCTCTCTCCACCTTCGAAGGTGTTTGAGGTCTTGGGACTGAGGCTTGGGATAGTTAAAGCTTTCTTCAAGTTTATGTTATGTTTGTGGTGCATGAAGCCTTCCATCTTCATGGCATCACCTAGGTCACAAGGAACACAAAGACTGTATTGTAACAAGTCTCTCTTTATGGGAGAAATCATAATACAAATGCCTATTGGAGGGGGGACCGGCTCCACATAAATCCGGTCCTCAATTGTTGTCATGTTCTCTAAACTCTCTCTCTTGCAAAAGTATTGTCTATGCCAAGTTAACTAATTGCTATGATTATGTTGCTATCTTCAATTATGTATACCCGCTATGCTCACAAAATCATTTCTTGAAAGTACTCTCATTAAATTCCGCTATTCTCAAATTGAATAGGCAAATTCCATTACAATTGGCGTCCCAATAGATAATGTCTCCATAACTTGAGGGCATGAGTAACAACTAATAACTCTAGGTCATGAGTTGGATAGTTCAACTCATGAAGCCTAAATTTTTTGAAAGTGTAGGCAATTGGTCAGCCTTCCTGTGTTAAGACTCCTCCTACAGTGAGTCTGCTTGCATTTGTTACTACCTCAAAATCTTGAGTAAAATTGGGTAGCTTGAGTAAAATCTCTCCCATGTAAGCTTGGAGGATTTCTTAAGTAGCTAAGTCAAGGGTGCAACAATGAGTGCATAATCTTTGACGAATATTCTATGCCATCATGTAATACCTAGAAACCCTCTAATTTCACTGATAGTTTTGGGTTGTGGACATTCTATTAGGTCCTTGAGCTTTGCAAGATCCATTGAGATCCCCTTAGAAGATATGATAAATCCAAGATAGCTAACTTCAGGAGTTATGCCTTTCTTGCATTGAGTCATTACTATGTAATTAGTCTCTCTAGTTACTTTGATTATATCTACATCATGAATGGTACAATGGGTTATCCACCATAGTTGTTGTACCAAAAATTGGTAACAAATCCATAATGGTGATTACATTCTCCTAATCATCCTAATTGATCCACATCTATTCATCCCCTTTGTGCTAGATTTTGTGAGTCTCCTTCTTGCTCGATCAAATTTCTTTTCATTTGCATTTAGTTTAGTAAAAATATAGTTATTAATTATAGAATTTTTTGGGTTAAGCTACTACCCTTGCTATATTAGTTAATGGTGCTATCATTTAACGAGCGATGAAAAGTGAGCAAGGGGAAAAAGCGAGCGGCAAGCAGTGACTAAGTTTTCCAATACCTTGATCACTACCCTTGCTAGATTAGTTACGGGTGCTATCATTTGGGATATGTAAGCAATACGAAAAGCTTCAAGGATACTCTAGCCATCACATTATTAAAGTTGAGCAAAGGTAACACTAAGCTCCATAGATGGAAAGTGACACATTGAAAACAAAAGCAATGACAAGGTTACATATGACCCATTCCAATCAAGATGTTCTAAGAGTATGTGAAGATTTTATGTAGGATAACACAAATGACATTGAAAAGTTGGAAATAGATCTAGACCGAGTAGGGGATTGGAGGAAGCTTTTCGAGGGAGATTTTGAGAAAGCTTTTCTTAAAAAATAGAATACTTGATTATTTTTTTGAAAAAACTTTCTCTATGCTTGTTTTAGTGGATTGAGTCAAAAAGACAAAAAAGATCCCTCTTTGCTCTACATAGTACCTACTTAGGACAACCATAGTGATTAATTGTGCTTACAAGATAGCCAAAAATACACATAGTATCCAAGAAACAAAAAACAGACAAGTTTGTACATTCTCTTTCACTATAAATGATCTGATTTATGACAACAAGCAAAAGCCATCTTTACAAGTATTTGCGAGAAAACAAAACACATCTATTTATTTAAAGAATGTTCAAAGCATGTGTATAAAGTGGCAGACCATAAACAGCATCGTCTACAAAATGAGAGGTATCTTGTTGTTAGTCTACTCTATGGGATGGGCTGGTGGATCCAATTCCACAATGTTTGGATGCGGCTCCACAAGAGATGCTGCCTTCAGGGAACGCTCGACCTCATCTGCTAGTCTCTTGTCTCGCTCCTGAATATCTTGCAGTCTATACGCTTGCATCTATAAAACATTGTTTAGTCTGCTGGAGACATCCTCATTGCTCTCAAACACTCTCATCATACAACCCATGTGCATACCCATTAAGGCCAATGCGTTGCAATCACCCCCATATTGAACGACAATGCCGTTCTCATTGGTGTATTGTGCAAGTAATTGCCAAAGGAACCAATGCCCACTTTCCATACCCCCTACACAATAGTGATATCCAATTCTCTCAATCCTTGTAGCTATGAGTGACTTGCATCACTTTGTAACTTCTTTTTGAGACAAAATTTTCTTTAATTCAAAATCTAGTTTTGAAGCAAATGGTAGTTATCTTCAATTGATCCTCTTTTTCTAAAAGAAAATTTGCCAAAATCAAGATGTGTTATGTGTTCTTCTCTTCATGTTTGGTCATGATTATTCCTTGGATATGTTGCAAAAATCTATTGTTCAACTTATAGTGGAATATATTGAGAGGCATAATGAAGAAACTTTCAATGTATGGTTCAAATTTTGGGATAATGATTGCATGGTTTAACCTCCTAATGAAGTTGGACTAAAGTCTATTTTGCACACAATAGATAGTAGGGGGCATGGGAGCCTATTTGTTCCCCTCATTATAGCTTTGTCCCCTAGAAAGAGAGAGCAGGGGGAAAAGGGGGGGGGGGGGGGGGGGGGGGGTTCCCTCCATTTTCATGGGTGCCCATAGAGTAACCCTAAAATTTTAAATTTTTTTGAAAATCTCTAAATCACACTTTTCACTCTCCAAAATCTCTCATGACCAAATACATGGTCAAAAAACTATTTTCTTTGGCCAAAATCTGCATTTGCCAGCAATACCCTCTATTCTACCCCTTCTCTCTTCTCTTTCTCCTTCTGCCTCCAAGCTTTCCATAGCTGCAGCACATGAGGAATCTTTCCATAGTTGCACCACTTGTCTCCCCCTTTCATCCACACCATCCCTTAGAACTACTTCTTCTCTCCTTGCTCCCCCAATAGCCACTTCTCCCCCTCCCGCCAAGCTTTCCATAGCTGCATCACAAATGGAATCTTTCCATAGTTGCACGACCTGTCTCCCCCTTTCATCCACACCATCCATTTGAACTACTTCTTCTTCCCTTTGTTTCCTAGTCAACCATTCCTTCTCATTTCATTCCTGAAACAACAGGCCTCTTTCTCTAACACCACAACTCTTCTTCTTCTAGTGCTACCATGTTAACCCCCTCCACTTCAAGGAAGCCAAAGGATGAGATAGAGACATTTTGCTTGCATAACACTAGGGATTCTTATGGGGAATGCATGCCGCATGTGTTTTCTAAAGGATCTTGGATCTTCATGCAACCTGCAGCTATCGGGCCTCATCGAGTTCGAAATCGCGGCAACCTTGACGAACATTGGGAGGGGAGACCCCCCAATACATGGTCGAAAAACTATTTTCTTTGACCAAAATCTGCATTTGCCAGCAATACCCTCTATTCTACCCCTTCTCTCTTCTCTTTCTCCTTCTGCCTCCAAGCTTTCCATAGCTACAGCACATGAGGAATCTTTCCATAGTTGCACCACTTGTCTCCCCCTTTCATCCACACCATCCTTTGAACTACTTCTTCTCTCCTTGCTCCCCCAATAGCCACTTCTCCCCCTCCCGCCAAGCTTTCCATAGCTGCATCACAAATGAAAGCTTTCCATAGTTGCACGACCTGTCTCCCCTTTCATCCACACCATCCATTTGAACTACTTTTTCTCCCCTTTGTTTCCCATTCAACCATTCCTTCTCATTTCATTTCTGAAACAACGGGCCTCTCTCTTTAACACCACAACTCTTCTTCTTTTGGTGCTACCATGTCAACCCCCTCCACTTCAAGGAAGCCAAAGGATGAGATAGAGGCAGTTTGCTTGCATAACACTAGGGACTCTGATGGGGAATGCATGTCGCAGGTGTTTTCTAAAGGATCTTGGACCTTCATGCAACCTGCAACTATTGGGCCTCATCGAGTTCCATATGGTGGCAACCTTGATAAACATTGGGAGGGGAGACTTCTTGGTTTCAAAAACCATAGAGTCAATGGCAAAAAAAGCCAGTATCCAAGAAGTTACAGGGGAGAGGAGTATGTGTGCATGCAAATGCGAGGGCTAGGGGGAGAGAGGGGGGGAGTTATATCAAGAGGACGATAGGTCTGCAAGATTGGTCTTCAAGTAGAAGGGAGTAGCAAACGAAGCTACGATCGCAAGAATTAAGCATGTGGAAGTGGGCGTGAGTTAATGCCATGCTATGAAGTATGAAGCCACTTGGTAGGTGTGAGTATAAAAGTTTAAGGAAAAGGTCCCACAAATGGGAGAAAATCCCAATTAGGGGATAAGTCATACATAATAATAAGGTTTTTAGGCTAAGGGGTAGAAGCCCAAAGTAATCCCAAAGGTAAATGGATTTTTTTGTTTTAGACCAAAAAATCCAAGTGATAAGCAGAGGGAGTTTTAAGAGATTGACCCTGCTACTAGTAGTTATTAAACCATTAGTTCAATCAAGTTAAAAAAGGCAATAACAATAGTTGCCAGATAATAGGTAGAGGCAGCTTCAAAAAAATAGGGTAAGGAGATTTGGTATAGCAAGTGAGACCAAGTTTATCAGAGGTAAAACAAAATTGTGTGTGTGTGTCTCTCAGGGATAAAGCAATCAAGGCCAAGTATAGTGACCAATTGTGTGTGTGTGTGTGTGTGTGTGTGTGTGTGTGTGTGTGTGTGTGTGTGTGTGTGTGTGTGTGTGTGTGTGTGTGTGTGTGTGTGTGTGTGTGTGTGTGTGTGTGTGTGTGTGTGTGTGTGTGTGTGTGTAGTAGTTTTTAATCTATATATATATATACGCAAACGAACACTAATTGTTCACAGACTAACAATTCTAGAAAAGTACAGTGGCTTTGCACAATAATTTATTTGCATTTGAAAATAAATTTTGTACAAGGTAATGAAGATAACAAGATACAGCTCAAGAATCCATAAACCCAAAGTCTGGGAAAATTTGTGTCACACTAAGAGATCCACCATTTGTTAAGAACTGGACATTTTAATCAAGGAAGGTAGCCCTCACGTGCACCCATAACCACAAGAAAACAATTCGTTAGCACGTGATTGTACGCAAATGATGCTGGGCATCCCAGTTGTTATCCATGTCACCATAAAAAAACATAGTTCTTAAATCGTAATTTGTTCTTTTTGATAAAGAAGGTTTTATTTTAAAAAAACAAAGCTCCATCTGATACAGACGGTACCTACCCCCATAGAGCAGCCATAAATTCTGATATATTTTTTCTCAAAAAGAATTTTAAAAAAAAACAATCTTAAGGTTTTTAAAGGAATTTATTTTTTTTTTTAATCAGAACTTCATCCTTAACTAGATAAGAGTGACTTATATCCCATTTGAAGTAGTCTCAAGCTAGATCAAAACTACCCATTTCCTTGTATATCTACAACATTTGTAATAGAACCTTTTATTCGGAACTAGCTTTTTTAATCAGGCTGGGATATCCCCAAAAAAAAACCATTTGTATTTACCACTTATTACCTAGAGGAGATACCCCTTTCTTAGAGAAATTTCATAACCATTATTCCCAAACAATCCTTACTATTATGTTATGTCACTCCTACTGCTACCATATGCCAGCTAACAAAAGTATACTACAATATATTGGACTACTTAGTCACAGTGAGCCAATTTAGACTCAGTCCGAAAAACAATTCCCGGTCATGCCCAGATAGAGGGAACCATATACCATACTCATATACCATATAATGCATTCATCAAATATCAGAAATTAGGGCAATAACTCCGAAGTAATCTGTAAATTCAGAGTATCATTTTAGTTACATCAGTAAAATAAAAACGTCTGTAATTTAACAACCTCAGATTAACCAACCAGGATCCCCTTAAGGTCACTATATGATTTACCCTATAGTATCGAGATCAAACCTACTAGCAAGATGGTAGGTAAGGACAAGTGCCTATATATTTTGAATAAGAAAAAGAAGCCAGCAGAAGAAGGTGAGCATAAAGAATTGAGTAGCCAAGGTTCGACCTAACCTCAAAAATATGTCACCACATTGAACTAGTGATAGGTTAGTTAGAACCTACAGCTATTCTTCCTAGCATATGATGATGATGAGAAAAACCAGTAAATTAGAAACTTGCTATTATTCAACCTCGGTCCGGTATGTGCAGTCAGTATATAGGGCACCATACCAGAAGCCAGTACTCAGTATATATACAAAATAACCTTTTTAGCCGATTCAGTCCAATAGGAAATTGGTAAAAAAGATCAGTCTATCTTTAAAAAATGGTCGAGTTAAGTTGAAAAAACATTATTTACTCCTACAATCGGGTATGCGAAACTAGTAACCAGTAAATTCAGAGTAACCTTTTGTTGATTTAGTAAGATCAACCAAATCAGTCCAGGATTTGTAACCTTACATAGAGCACTACATCACATCGGTATTCCAACTTACCAAGGTAACAGAACTTTCAGCACACTGTTTTGTGTTTTAATTTATAAGTATACTTTTATGCTTATTTAAAAAAAAACACACACAAGGTCAAACAGTCTCAGCCAGCAAAAATCTGTAAATAGATTGAATCTGTGATTAGCAAAGGGAACTTACACTCATCTTCCATCTTGTGCAGTAATACGGAAAAGACGAGCGAGTAAAAAACACTTATAATACCTCCAGAGTATCATCCAATATGGTCAGCAAATCTGAAAACAGTCTTCCGTTTATTCAAAGTCTCTTTAGACAATTCCAAAAATTCGGTACCAGTACTATGAGTTGAATCAGTCTAAGGTCAGCACATGTACATAGTGTACTCCGACCTCCTTAGTATTACCGCAGACATAGGTCTCCGACATTACATGCTCACTATTTTTTAGCTTTTTTTTAAATATTTGTGAATTTTTGGCTCTATGCAAAGACCAGCTATACATACATCAAATAATTGAATAATCCAGCTAACTTTACCATTTCCAAACAAACATAATGCAGTCCGATCCTCAATCATGCCATTAGACACGCTCAAGTCATATTATTCCTTAGCCGATAGGGTCAGACTAATCCTCTCCAAAAAAAAATATAGCTTATAGAACCGGTTTTTTATTTCCCATTCCACTTATTTCACGGACCTTTACAACATAAGTCAAAGAGAACCATAACTTGCATCAATCCCTAAGCAAACCAATCTTACAGCTCATCTTACACCCCATACACAAGAATGGTCAGTATCCAATATGGTCAGCAAATCTGAAAACAGTCTTCCGTTTATTCAAAGTCTCTTTAGACAATTCCAAAAATTCGGTACCACTATGAGTTGAATCAGTCTGAGGTCAGCACATGTACATAGTGTACTCCGAACTCCTTAGTATTACAGCAGACATAGGTCTCCGACATTACATGCTCACTGTTTATTAGCTTTTTTTAAAATATTTGTGAATTTCTGGCTCTATACAAAGACCAACTATACATACATCAAACAATTGAATAATCCCAGCTAACTTTACCATTTCCAAACAAACATAATGCATTCCGATCCTCAATCATGCCATTAGACATGCTCAAGTCATATTAGGGGTCAGACTAATCCCCTCCAAAAATTATAGCTTACAGAACCAATTTTTTATTTCCCATTCCACTTCTTTCACGGACCCTTACAACATAAGTCAAAGAGAACCAAAACTTGCATCAATCCCTAAGAAAACCAATCTTACAGCTCATCTTACACCCCATACACAAGAAAGGTTAGTATCCGGAAAAGAATTTACTAGTTTTTTTTTAAGCTTTCTCAAAACAGTCTCAGCAAAGCTTCACAGTATTTATAGAAATTCTCTAGAGCAAGATAGAAATTTTGTTTAACCTGTAGATTAGGAGACGACGATGCGTCCACAATCTCCTTCCCATTCTTTTTCGGCATGATTGAGCACACAGTAGAAAAATATCTTCTAACCCACACAATATAGAATGCACACAGGTGAATACAGCACGATGCTAAGTGAGTAAGAGTACTCACTTTTTTAAGAGGCATTTATACTTGCTGAAGAAAATCGGGAGCAGATCTGCCACTGACTCGGACCAGCTACCGCACTAGAGGGCGCCCATACGGGCTAGATACTCCGGGATTATCCCAGCCGACGATCCGGTTTGATCTAGATCAAGTCGCCCCAATATTCGCTGCTACACTCACCTGCCAACTCAACCCTAGCATAGGCAGTGGCGTGTTGCAGGCAGCCCGACACAACAGAGAAGCTTAAAAAATGCTACTGAGTGTATAAAGAGAGAGAGAGAGAGAGAGAGAGATTTTATTTAATTTAAAGCAAGGCCAAGCCCAATAATACCAAGTCACATTATGCCTACCAACCAAAAAAAACCAATGCGGTCGATACCCGGTTCGAATCACCTTACGAGTTTTTTGTACCTGGCACAGGTTGATCCCACACACCCCGTTACCAATTCAACAGAACCTTACAATCAGCTTAAGTCATGCAGCCATCCACTAGGGTACAATATACCAGCCATGATCTTAACGGTGTGCGATACACTACATAGCAACAACACTTTTTTGTGATTATTTATTACTTCCAATTCCGAGTCAAAGTCAAAATGTGGGTCTATAAAAGCCGGATGACACTTATACATAAACACGTCCAAGGTAACATTAAGGAGTAAGTGTACTCAAGTAATTTACATATCCGTATATTTGCTCCTCATGTGTGTTAATCCAATAATGGCCTACAATCGAGAACTGGTTTTTTCCATAGCAACAGCACACCTTTATCAATCAGGTGAATCTACTTAGAGAGTTACTTTACTCCGTTATGAACTTCATCTATTCCCGCAATTAGGAACCTCTGTTTCCCAGACTAAATGGTGGTCATATCAGAATCGAGTGACTCGTGTAACCCTTTGGGGTCGCGAGCATTTTAGGAACAATATCAATTGGCGATGGTAATTGAGGCTCTGGGCCTAGGGCCACAGTATTATTACATAGAACATTCATTGAAGCTAGGTTTTTCTGAGCGGTTATACCTGCTAGCCCAATTTCTTCCACCTCATAAGATTTTTTTGTATCGTAGTTATGGTCATCTATTAAGAGGATATTTTAACAGTACTCCACGCACCCGGCAGTATGGGTTAGTCTTGGCGACTCGTATCTTGCCTTTAGTTAGCAGAGCGTCCAAACACCTGCTTTTACTGCGGTAGCTGTTTGTGTGATCATGTAATGGGCGGTTTAATAGAGATGTAGATGAGGGGCTCCCAAAATACTTATCAGCCCTGCTTCTTTTTGTCCCATTTAATAGAAGAGTCAGTTGCAAGACCTCATGTTATATTGTGTGTGTGTCTGTGTGCCCACCCATTCCCAGGCATCTAATCCTATGAGGTAGTAGACCCCATAGAATAGGGGCCTACAACCTCAAGAAGTGTTTGTATTAGTTTGCACTAGGCTATGCTGAGGTTAGATTCAATCTGATTTAAGTAGACTAATCAGATTTTGTAAGTCAAACTTAAGGTAGGTCCAGTTGTGTTTTTCTAAGGAGTTGCAGATGCATGCAACCAGGTCTTTTTTTGTAAACCCGTTCTTAATGAACTTGGTAATCAAAGTTTCTATCTCTTCATATGCTCTAAAACAGCCGGAAGAGGCATACATTATAAGAAAAAGCATTCCTAGACAAGTGTGTAGAGAATTTTTGTACGGTCTATTGCTTTTTTTCTTCGTAAATTCAGAGGACACAAGCTTAAGCTTTTCTCTTTTCCAAAAAAAAACAAGTATAAAAGTTTCCCAAAAATGGGGAAATTAAAGTAAACTCAATATTCAGAAAATGTGTTCTAGAAACGATCCATTTATCCTGCCATAGTACTCTCTCAGAGAATGTAGGTTCAATACTTAAGCAAGGTGGATAAATATCTTTAAGAGTAGTCTCAAATATGGGGTTGTTGATGCTACATAGGTCATCCATAAATCTGAATGAATGTGCAAAGTGTGTGAGTAACGAATTACTTGCTGGATTAGTTAATATTTTTAGGAGCCATTGATATTCGAAGTAACAGAGATAAAGATTACACATAATCGGAGAGCATGCAAAACCCATTGGGATCCCTAGAGTTTGTTTGTAGCAGGTATTACCTAATTGGATACAGCTGTTACTCAGTAGCCAAAAGATATACTTATATAGATCTTCCTCTTTAAAGATGAAGGTGCAGATTTATTCGATTTTTTAACCCATCCTTTATTCCTTTTTTGTGAGATGCATGTATACCCAAGTTCCTTTCTGTGGGCAAAGGCAATCTTTATAAGACACGATAAGGTATAAAAAAGCCCAAATGGCCCATCTAAAGGGATATTTTCATAGCATTGAGTTATGTCTGTCGTGAAGATAGAGTAAATGCTTTCTGGAAGGTTGATAAACACCTCAGCTGCGTTTTTTATGACCCAAAAAGGGCAATAATCTACATTTCTGAATCTCTTTATATCTCTGTGTTTGATGGCACATATATTTTTGATTTCTAGTAGGACAAAGTTTAAGCAGTGGGTGATATCATTCGTAACACAAGAGAACAGGCTTTTTGAAGCGTCAGAGATCCATCTGAATTTATGCTTATGATTCTTATATGTTGGGAAGAGTACAGGAATTTTCAGAGATTCAGGACTATAACCGAGTCCTGATAATTCATTGTTTAATGTTGTAGCTACGCAAAGTGGAGAGTAATCAAGTTCATTACTATTAAGTCTTGAACTGGCAGCCTCAAATGCCAATTTTTTACATATAAAGGATGCAGTGTTTGATGCTTTATCTAGGCCAATAATGAGCCATTTCTTTTTAATATCATAGATAGAGGTCTTTATTTTTGCCGTAAGCCAGGTAGTATCAGTGCTTAGCCATACTTGTGGCAAAAGACTGATCTTTTTCCAAAAAATTCTTTTGAGTGTTGATGTAAGTTGGAAGTGAACTTCCTCCTCCAGTTGGAGTTTTAAGGCCAAGTCGGCGAGGCATTCAAGTAGTGCTTATAAGACACATTGAGGATTTAGTGGTAAAGGAGGAATATGATTCAAGCCATTACTGAAGAGACTCCTTACTTGAGGATCCGAAATGATTTCTAAGTTAGATGTACAAACGTGTAAACCGAAATATGTGAAGTTTTTACAGAATTTTTGAAATAGATGACAAGAGCAGATAGGTATCTCATTATTATGGAGAAACTCATTGGAATAAAATAGATTCTTAATAGGCGGCGAGTATTTCCAACCAATCATCACATCCTTTAGCGATAAATTCGACCCAAAAATATGTCCAAAACATTCTGAAAAGACAGCTTGGGGAGTAAAGAAATCCAAAATTTTGCTTGTAAACAAGCAATGTGAGAAAATCCTATTACACACTTCATCCTTTGGAGGTAGGTAACGTCTTCCACAAGCAATCCTTTGATCCTGTAGATTAGGAGACGACGATGCTTCCACAATCTCCTTCCCATTCTTTTTCGGCATGATTGAGCACACAGTAGAAAAATATCTTCTAACCCACACAGTATAGAATGCACACAGGTGAATATAGCACGATGCACATAGACACACACACACACACACACTATTATAAAAGGGGGAGGTATAAAATCATTCAAAAAGAGAATGCCAACTCTAGTACACCTCCAAGCCAAATCATGGTCAGCAAGGCAGTTCAACCAATGGCTCAGCAAGTACCGAAGTCTAAACTAAAGAAAGCTCCAGATAAAAGAAAAGAAAAGCACAAAAAATGAAGTCATACCAACTATTTGAAATTTTGGAATAGACCAAAATTCAATAGAGGAGGAGAAAGTAGAGGACCTGCCCTTGGAGATAGTCTACATGGGAGAAAACTCTACGAGTTACCTGACAAATTTACCAGTAGTTACCAATTACTCTATGGTTTGACAACTAGTAGTTACTTGACGGATTTACCAATGGTTAGCAGTTGTTCTATGGCCATACAATCAACAAAAACCTAATATAGGCACCTAAACCCATTACTTCTATTTTGGGGGTCTATTTGTATCTATCTCGTTCCATAAATCTCGGTCTAGCACAAAGAATTGGATTTCTTGTATCATCTTTTAACTAAGCACTATGTGCAATATCATTTTTACTTCTAGATTTGTAATTATGCACCCATCTAAATCTGAACATCTAATTCAAGTTGTCTTAGTTCATGTCATGTGAATTCAGTCTTTTAGTTCAAATCAGTTATCTATCTCACTTTCTCATGTGGTCTTCTAAAGTCTGATGCTATTCATCTCATCTAATTTGATTTTTGGAATCTGACTCTATAATTTCAACCTAGAATAGCTGCCAAGTGAGCAACTCATTCCATGGATAATAGGCATCTCTATGGAGACTTTAGAAACTTCGATGAGCTTAATCATTCCCCACCTTGTCAGTAAAGATTTATCCTCATCCTTAAATACATATTTACAAATGGGCTAATAGGACGTGTTAGACCCTTCTTCCTCCGTAACAAGCTTCACAACCTTGGTGTTATTGGGGCTCTGGGAGAATGCCACCATATGCATATGGTTCTACTTTAAGCGTCTCATCCATGAGATTTACAAACACATGTTATTTAGGCACCGAATAAGAATCAGGAAACAAACAGGTTACTGCACCGCGACTGACAACAGATTAATTAAGAATACCATGAATACACAGTGCGCGGGGCTTCAACCTCTTCCTTCCACTTCATTGAAAACATTAAAACTTCTTGGGATAACTCTAGAATCTGATTAGGAGAGGTTCCACCCTTTTACTTACAAAATTACGGAATAATGCTTGAACCTACAAACACTTGACTTAAAGTAAGAACGATATTAAATATGGCTTTAACACGTGGCACAACCCGGTGGTGGAAAGTTTTTCCTTGCAAAAAACTTTTGACTTGGACCCACAAAATCCCTTATTAAAAAAATCCAATGCCCATACAGCAACATGATGCAAAGTGTAGTGCGTGCTATCTAAACCAAGATACACAAAATACACCATAGTAGACTATGACACACTTCCCATTTCAGTGTTAAAAAACACTCTTTAATCTATCATCTCAAATGTTGAACACTTTGGAAACTCCCCTAAGGGAAACTCCAAAGCATTCACTAGTTCGGACATCTTTTCATAAACTTGTCTAATTTTTCTTGGTCCTCCAAATACTGTCTTTTCCTGACTTTGCTCCTCCTTCTGAGTAACATCAAACTGGAGCAACAGATTCCTCTATTGGTCTAGTTTCCCCAAGTATTTCCTGAACAACTTTTGCAATAGTACCCCCAAATTAGACTTGCTTTTCATATCAATGTGTAACATTATCTCCAATTTCTTGCACTTTTTGTTCTTCTTCCATACTTTTGTGGATCTCTACAGCTTTGGCCAATGTAAACAAGTCCTCCTATGCTTCGGTTTCCTTACCAACTCCTACAACTGACTCCACTTCCTGAATCTACAGCTTTGGCCAATGTAAACAAGTCCTCCTATGCTTCGGTTTCCTTACCAACTCCTGCCAGCTGACTCCACTTCATGAATCTGCACTTGAACTTTTCCTGCAACCACTCTCTCCCTCAACTCAACCATCTCCTTCTCTAATTCTTCAAATTTTCTTTGCAACAACACATATTCCGCATTTTGGTACTCTTTAGCAAATGCCTAATAAGGAATACTAGACATTCTTTTCCTCAATTCCAACCATACTTGTTCTCCTTGCTTTCTCACCTCAGGCTTCAACACTTCTACATCTTGGCTTGACATATACCAACCATCCAAGTCAAGATCGTCATTTGACAAGTCTCTCAATTTTCCCTCTAATTCTTTGCATGCTTGAACTCTGCTCATGAGATTACTAATTTTTAATTGGATCTTGGAGTAATCATACTACAACAACTCCACCTCCTCAGTCATATTTGTTGGGGTGGTAAAGCCCACTGTGCCGCGCCTAAGTGTTGGGCGGCAGGAGACTAATCAGGATTCTACATAAAACAATAAGGACTCATAAGCCTAACACTATTGTGTTTGGAGTTCACCCAAACATGTTTCTCCTCTCTTCTTCTCTCTTCTTCATTGTTGTACACACACACACACATGCTCTTGCACGTGCACTTCAACTGGTATCAAAGCTCAAGGATTGGGAGCACCATTGGAGCTCAGCGGGGAAGCAGGCAGAGACGCATCAAAAACTGCAACACATTGTTGCATATCTATTTTGGCCCATCAAAACGTCTTAGTTCAAGTTGATTCTCTTTCATGTTAACCGGTTTTTGTCCTCTTCAACTTTGCAGACGAAAGTTTTCATAAAATCCTCACCAATTTTGAGATATGTCACTTAGACTGCTTGTAGGTCGTGAAGTACAAGCCGCAAATTTTTACATATCTATTTTGACCTGTAAAAACAACTTATTTCATGTTCATTCCCTCTTTTCCCAACCATTTTCGCGTGGTCTACAACTTTGCAAAAGGAAGTTTCTGCAAATTTTGCACGGTTTGAGAGATATTCAGTTCAGATAGGAGGGTGGTCTACCTTCATCGGTTCTTCTGCGTATAGGTTTTTGTTGCAGACTCTTTCTACAATCTCTGTCACATGCATATTTGATGTAAGATCTTAAGGGTCTATTAAATCAGACAAACCGCCGCAGGGGTTACAGAAAAGGGTTTTTGTGGTTGATGTAATATCTTATGCGGTTTATGTATTGTGATGGAAAGATGCAAAGCCTATTGTTGAGGGTCGTGGTAAGGTTTTATTGGGCTGGGGGATTCTCAAATGTGAAGATCCTTTCAGTGATACAGGTTTTGGAGCAAGCCCTTGACATCCCCATAGTTCCGGCATCGACATAGGATGTATGTTTATGTGGTTAGTGTAGTATTGGTGTGCATTTGCTGACCCACCATTGTTGGCATTGCTTGGCATATTTATGCGTATGCGTATGCGTTTGACAGTGTTCAATTGGTCAGAGACACTCTTCTAGAGTTGAAGACACTGAGAGTGACAGTTCTTTGAGATTTTGTCTTGCCAGTTTAGCCACTTTGATCAGTGTTTCGGTCATTGTACACATTTATTTTGCGTTCAGAAGTCAGTTTTGCAAGGGAGACTCTACCGAAATTTTTCAAATTTTCTATCATCTTCTTTATTGTAGCGGATCTATCATTTTTGTTCCTTGTTGAGTGATGGCTTCATCATCGCAGAACTCTTTGTTCAACATTGAGAAGTTAGATGGCACTAACTTCCCATTTTGGAAGGAACAAATTTACAATGTCTTAGTACAAAAGAAGCAAATCCGACCGATAATGATGAAGGGGATAAAGCCTGAGGATATGGATGAGTATGATTGGCAGGAGTTGGATGAGCTTGCCAGGTCCATCATCATGCCGACTTTGTCAAAGAATGTGTACTTCAATGTGAACATGGCAAAGACTAGCTATGAGTTGTGAAAGTAGTTATGTGACATGTATGAGAAGCTAAGTGCAACATCACACATTTATTGACTGAAAAAGTTAGTTGATTTGAATATGGATGAGGGCACACCCATGTGCAACCATCTCAATAAGTTCAACACAATTTTTAGTAAGCTTTCTGCACAAGGAGTCAATCTCGACGATTCGGTCAAAGCAATGTTCTTGCTAGTTACGTTGCCAGAAAGTTGGGATACTTTTCGCACAACCATAAGTAACTAAGCACCTCCTGATGGTTTAACATGTGCTGATGTTGAGGGCAGTTTGATTACTAAAGAGGTTAGCATGAAGAATCTTGACGCTTCTCGTGCTACTAGCAATGCTCTTGTGTTCGTGGTCGATCATAGGAAAAGGGCAAGCAGAATCAGAGAGGAAAATCTCGTGGCCAAAAAGACATTGAGTGCTATCATTGTCACAAAAAGGGTCATATGAAGAAAGATTGTCGAAAGTGGAAACAAGAGAAAGGTAAAGTCAAGAAGCAGGAAGAACGCAAGACTAAGGAAAGCAGTTAAAGATTGAAGAGATCAACAATGTTTTTCTTGAAGATTCTGATGGAGAAATTTATCTCACACCTGCCATGGATTTAACATTTTTGGTTGCCACTGAGAGGACTATGCTTTACAAGATTGGGTTCTTGACTTAGGTGCACCGTTTCATGTGACTCCTCACAGAGAGTGGTTCAGTACATATGATGCAGCCCATAAAGGTCGTGTTTGTCTTGGCAATTCTTTTTCTTGCGACATAGTTGTTGTTGGTGATGTGCAGCTGAAATTTCAAAATGGCTCTTCATTCATGCTCAAGAATGTGAGACATATGCCGAAGCTTACCGAAAGCTTGAATATACAGGACAATTGGATGAGACAGGATATTATTGCACATTTGGTGATAGTTCATGGAAGATCACCAAAGGTTCTTCAGTGGTAGCACATTGTTCAAAGTCTGGGACTTTGTACATGCTGCATGTATCCAATGTTAAAAACCATGTAATTTGTGTAATTGAGCAGCCAAGTGTTTCTTTGTGGCATCACCGGTTAGGACATATGTATCAACAGGGAATGAGAATCTTGTCTCATTTTGGTTATGTTCATGGCTTCAATTTCTCAAACTTTTCAGTGAGCATTGTCTTTATGGTAAACAAACACAATCACCACACAAAAGGGAAACCACTCAAAAAAGTGAGCCATTAGAGTTAGTGCATAGTGATTTGTGTGGATTTATGCCTAACGTATCCATGGGAGGTTCATTGTACTTTGTTACATTCATTGATGACTTCTCAAGGAAAGTGTGGGTATATCCTCTCAGAAAGAAGGATGAAGTTCTTTCAAATTTTCAAAAATTTGTGGCATTAGTGGAGAATCGGTCTGGCAAGAAAGTCAAGTGCTTAAGGTCAGACAATGGTGGTGAGTATGTTACTAAAGCCTGTCAAAGTTTTTGTGATTCCAAAGACATCAAAAGAGAGTTGACTACTCCATATAACCCTCCACAAAATGGTGTTGCTAAGAGGATGAACCATACCATACAAGAGAAATTATGTAGCATGTTGTCTAATGTAGAGTTGCCTAATGGATTTTGGGCAGAAGCATTAGCAATTGTTGTCCATCTCCTAACAAGGCTTTAGATGAGAAGGTACCTAAAGAGATTTGGCATGGGAAGCCACCTTCTTACAAGCATCTTAGAGTCTTTGGCTGTGAAACATATTGCCATGTTCCAAAGGAGTTTCGAAGCAACTTGGCTCCTAAGTCAAAGAAATGCATATTTCTTGACTAGCAATCCTGGCGAGATTGGATTTCGGTTATGGGATCCTGAAGCTAAAAAGATAGTTCGCAGCAATGACATATACTTCAATGAAGAAAAGATGCATAAGAATCCTGTGCATACAGTGGAGGTCAGGAGAGTTATCTTCCAAGAAGATGGAGTTGTCCACAATAGGATTGAAGTGCCTAATGTCAGACAACAAGTACAGAATCCTCATGTAGTACAAGATGTTGCTGAGCGACAACCGGCTCAAGCAGTTATTAGAAGGTCTGCAAGAGTTTCAAGGCCTCCTAATAGATTTACTTTCTCATCGGACTACATTATGTTGATAGTTGCGGAGAGCCTTCGTGCTATAACGAAGCCATGTCAATGGATGACAAGGCAAAGTGGGAGAAAGCTATGCAATAAAAAATGGACTCGTTGCATAAGAATCAAACTTGGAAGCTGGTTTGGTTGCCTAAAGGTAAAAAAGGCATTACCATGCAAATGGGTGTATAAGCAAAAAATTACACCTCATGATAATAAACCCAAGTACAAGGCACGACTTGTTGCTAAAGGATTTAAGCGACAACATGGTATTGACTTTGATGAGATCTTTTCTCCGGTTGTCAAGATGACTACTCTGCGGTGTGTACTTGCATTGGTTGCTACAAAAAACATGGAACTTGAACAGATGGATGTCAAGACGGCATTCTTGCATGGTGATCTGCATGGTGATCTTCAAGAAGAAGTTTATATGCAGCAACCAGAAAGTTTTGTTGAGAAGGACGATGAAGACTTGGTGTGTAAGTTAGAAAAGAATCTTTATGGTCTAAAACAATCATCAAGGGAGTGCTATCGTAAATTCTACTTGCTCATGCTCTCTCAAGGACACAAACATAACGATATGGATCATTACCTTTACACTAAGCGGGCTAAAGATGGTAGTTTGCTGATTTTGGTCCTTTATGTGGATGATATGTTAATTGCCGGGAAATGCAGGGATGAGATTTCAGCCTTGAAGTCAAAGTTACATGCAAACTTTAAAATGAAAGACATGGGTGAAGCAAGCCATATTGGCATGCGCATTAGGCAAGACAGATGCAAGAAATTGTTCTATTTGTCTCAATCTGAGTATTTTGCTAAAGTGCTCAAGCGTTTCAATATGGAGAGGGGGAAGACATTGAGTTCTTCATTGCCTCCATATGTGAAACTTTCTAAAAATGATTACCCTTAGTCTAAAGAGGAAAAGGCTGAAATGGCACAAGTGCCTTATTCATCGGCAATTGGGAGTTTGATGTATGCTATGATTGCTACACGTCCTGATACTGCTTTTGCAATAGGAATTGTTAGCAGATATTTGTCAAATCCAGGCAAGAAACATTGGGAGGCAGTGAAAGGGGCTATGCAATATTTGAATGGTACAAAAGACATGTGCATTTGCTTTGGAAGAAAGGAAGCATGTGTAATGGATTACACGTATGTAGATTATGTAGGAGACTTGGACAAGAGAAGGTCCACTTCAGGCTATGTTTTTGAATTTACCAGAGGTGCAGTTTCATGGCGATCTCGTTTGCAAGATTGTGTTACCTTGTCTACTACAGAGGCTAAATATGTTGCAGCTTCAAAATCTTGCAAGGAAGCTATATGGCTTGGTTGGTTGGTGGGAGACTTGGGAGTCAATGTTGAGATGCCTCTGTTACATTGTGATACCAAAGTGCTTAGGAGCTGCTAACAGTGTTTCCATATCAACATTAAATTCTTCACCTAAAGATTTCCAAATGCCCTCTTGATCTTGCAGACTAACTGAACATGTTGCTTGACCTTGATTTACATCCTACAGACTCTTCTTTATGAGTTCCTTCTTTTCTCTTTCAAATTGTACATCCTTACTTCCCCTAGGTGCACTCTCTGACATTGAAGAAGCCTTACCTACCAACAACTACAATTCCATCTTCACAGGAGTGCTCCCCCCAAAGAGGTCATACTGATGGCATGTATTTGCAGGGCTATTAAAAACGCTCCAATCTTGGTAGTCCCATCCCTCGTCTTTCTTTTTTATGAATTTTAGTATTTAACCCGTTGAATAACAAATTGGCCCATCTTATACGCCTCCCAGGTTCAACAACATTGGCATGATTTAAGCTCATTAGGGGCCTTACCAATTTGGTTTTATTCCTCCACATGCAGGTTAAACACATTTTTCACCAATTCGGGAGTGAACCAGTAACTCCCAAATATGTTGCCCTTAATATCATGTACATGGGTAAGAATGTTCATCAATTCCTCCAATGTTTCCATGGAATCATAGCATAATCCACAAGACCAATTTTTTGTAGCCACTCCTTGTGTACAATGACCTGGAAGTCAATGTTCTATTTCATTTCCAAGAAGTTGTACTCAACTGGCCCCATCTCCATTGCTAAAGGAGACTCTTCCAAAGGTGTGGACAATCATCACTTCTTGTGATGATGGCATTGCTTGAGCAACAACTTTAGAGTGACATGTAGACCTTCTTACCTTCATGGCTTCTGATTGTTCCTGGTTAGGAGATGCAAGACTAGACTATGCCACCTCAATGGCTAATGGTTGTTTAGACATGGCTGTAGAAAAAGAGCACGCACAGAGCTTTAGAGATTACAAATGCACGCTTAAGAACAATGAGAGTTGAGAGACGAAGGGTACGTTTAAACCCTCTTGCTTGCCCAATTTTGAAATGATGGGATGTGACATATCCCCCCTACTTGCATAAGCTTCTCCACAAATTTCCCTTGATTTAAGGAACTTGTCTCATCTCCCTTAAAATGATCACCTCTTCTCACAAAAGGTTTCAAACATCTTGATAATGATCAGAAGATATTTAATCAACCTCTTGATTACTTTATTTATGAAATGGACTCTTTGATCAGAGACTAATTCCACCAGACACCCAAATTTGGTCATTATATTCTTGTACAAGAACATTGCTACAGTCTCTGCTTTATAGTCTTTCATTGCTTGTGCCTCTACCCACTTAGTGCAATAATCAGCTACCACTAAAATATATCGGTTACCTGTAAACTTTGCGGTTGGTTTGACATGACCCACAAAGTCAAGACCCCACTTCTGAAAAGGTTCTAAAGAACAAACTAGTTGTAAAGGCATCATGTCTACATCCATTGGTCTATCATCCCTTTGATAAGTTTGTCATAAAATCTAATATCTAACTAACCCAAATGATTTTCTCATATTAAATTGATCACTTAATGTGGGAGAATAAACGGGAACAAGTGTTAAGATATAGGTATGTGCTTTTAGATCTATCTCAACACGGGGCCAATGGTAAAGGGGCCCAAAGGGGAGATGGTCTATCAAAGAGCAAGGCTAACCAATGGAGCATAAGACCTTAGGGTTAGCTTCATTGAAGACCTCCAATAAATGTGTGTAAAAGTCCTTTGACCTTAAGTAAGCTAGGGCTGAGCTTGAGGTGGGAACCCGGCCCAAGCTCGAGGTGCTTGTCATGCTTGAGGTGCTTGTCATGCTTGAGGTGTTTTTCATGCTTGAGGTGCTTGATTAAGATGCTTGAGGTGCTTGACTGGCTCCATGCTTGAGGTGCTTGACTTGCTGCATGATTAAAGTACTTGAGGTGCCTTGAGAAGCTTGCCTGAGATGCTTGTGGGAACACCCCCTAGTTCAAGTGCTTTGTCATGCTTGGTGAGTAAGGTGCTTGATCACCTAAAAGTCAAAAGCATTCCTACAAGAGGGGGGGCAAGCCCTTTTCCTAGGGCCTAGAGAGAGAACACCCACTCACACACACAAGGGAAGCCCATCTTGAAGAGGCAGCAAGGACACATGTCAGGCCCCTACCCATGTTACCTTCATGTGTTGCTTGAAGCCTATTGGCTAGGCTTCAAAGGGGTCCAATGATAAATTACATGAATTATCTAATTGTTTTAGCATTTATCAAGTCCTCTCTCTCAAAGGGGAAAGGGGGACACTTGTCCCAAGGCTACCCATGTTGCTTGTAATGGCTCCTGCTTGTGATTGGCTAGGCCTGGAGGGGTCCAATGAGCTTCAGGCATGAGCTACAAGGGGGGGTCGACCCAAGCAAGCTAGGGGGGTGCCTAGGGGGTATACTCACCCACACACACTCAGAAGCACTCTCATTGTGTGATATGCAAAGTGCAAGAGCTCCCTCTCCAAGCAAGTAGAGGTTGAGAGCCTACACCAACACTCTTGGCTATGGAGTGCAAATCCAACCAAGAGCCATGCTTCAATGCTTAAGCTTGCCATATCCTTCTTCTTCATTACTATGCTATTATGTATGCTAGCAACAAGAGTATGATAAGTGAGGAACTAATTCTTTCTCCTACGAAATGTTTCTTCTTCCTCTTCCCTACCCTCATTCCCTGCTAGCTCTCTCCACCTTCGAAGGTGTTTGAGGTCTTGGGACTGAGGCTTGGGATAGTTAAAGCTTTCTTCAAGTTTATGTTATGTTTGTGGTGCATGAAGCCTTCCATCTTCATGGCATCACCTAGGTCACAAGGAACACAAAGACTGTATTGTAACAAGTCTCTCTTTATGGGAGAAATCATAATACAAATGCCTATTGGAGGGGGGACCGGCTCCACATAAATCCGGTCCTCAATTGTTGTCATGTTCTCTAAACTCTCTCTCTTGCAAAAGTATTGTCTATGCCAAGTTAACTAATTGCTATGATTATGTTGCTATCTTCAATTAAGTCTACCCGCTATGCTCACAAAATCATTTCTTGAAAGTACTCTCATTAACTTCCGCTATTCTCAAATTGAATAGGCAAATTCCATTACAAGTTAGACAAGTTTTGACAATCTTATGAGCATTCTTGGAAATTGATGGCCACCACAAACCTACTTGAAAAATTTTCTTTGTCATAATGTCCCCTGAAAATGGCCACCAGCATCACCTGCATGCTCTTCATCCAAGTGTTACCATATACATGTGGTAGTGATGTGTGTGAACACACTAGGACCGCCGGGGCATTTTTTCCCTCTTTAGGAGGTTTTTTCCCCCGTGCATTGTATATACGCCCATCACTCTAGGGCTATCTATCTTTCCATTGCACACTAAGTAACACACTCTCTATTGTGTGCCTTGAGCTTCCTTCGTCTTCTCCAAGCTGTGTGTGTTTCTCTGCAACCCTAATTCCAACAATTGGTATCAGAGCAGGTCACGTCCTCCCAGGCTTAGTCGCCAGCTGCTCCAGCACACGCCTGCTCACTTTCTCCGATTTCAGTGAGCTTTGGCGAGTGTTCGCAGGTCGACAAATATTTTGGGAGAACTCAAAGAGCTCGGTCTGCTCAGAATTTTGATTTGGGCTCATTTCGGCCTCCGTTTCCACTACGGGCAGTTCTGCACAGGCTATTTTGTCATTTTGTGCAGATTTTCTGTCAGTGCCGTTTTCTGCATAACAGGTGCCTTATAGTCTTCTACGGTTTGTGCTATATAGCACAAGTTGTTCCCGCTCCATTTCTCCTATTTTCGGGCAGTTTTCACATCAGGTGCAGCATTTACCATGGCTGACAACAACAACACAGATGTGTTCAAGATGTTTGTTGCTGAGGACAGGTTGGATGGGGACAACTACCCTATGTGGGCTTATATGATGCAACATGTTCTTGTGTCAAAAGGTGTCTGGAACATTGTGCAGGGCATTGATGTACGTCCTGGTTCTGAAGATGTAGGCGATATTGAGGATGTTGCAGGTCTTGCTGCAAGGATTGCAGCTGTTAGAGTTGTTTTGCCTACGGCAGAACAAGCTCGTTGGGATGTTAAGGATGCACACGCTCATGCATTGATTGCGTTGTCTGTGAAGCGCACCATTATTCCTCACATCCGTTCAGCAAAAGCTGCAAAACAGGCTTGGGATATTCTAGCAGGTCTTTATGCAAGCCGCAATGAGGCTAAAATTGCTTTGCTGCGTAAAGAGCTAGAGTCGAAGATTATGCATGAGGAAGATGATATGGACACTTTCCTTGCTAGTGTCAAGGATATCAATGAGAAACTCATTTCTGCAGGTGAAGTCATTTCGGACAGTTCCCTTGTGCAGACTGTTCTTGATGCCTTACCAGATTCCTACCAGACTTTTGCTAGTACTTGGAGACTCATGACCCAAGGAAATCCTGAAGTTGTCAAGTTTGATGCATTATGCACATTGTTGTTGCAAGAGTCACTTTCTAGAAAAAACAGGACTAGGCAGCGTGCAGTTGAACAGGCTTTTATTGCTTCTCAAAGAAAGGGTGGTAACAGTAATGCAGCCACTTCTTATGGTTCTGCTGCGAGTGGCAAAAATTCTGTTCCTCATGCTTCTGCTGGCAGCACTTCGTCTGGCAATTCTGGTGATAAGGGCAAAAAGAAGATGCGTTGCCATTATTGTAAAGCCAATGATCACTTGATCAAGTCGTGTCCTAAGTTGAAGGCCAAAGAGGCTAAGAAGAAAGAGGGTGGTTCCACTGCAAATGTTGGTTCCACTACAAATGCAGCCATTGTTGAGTCTTCTGTGAAAGGAGATTGTGATGCTGATGTTGATGCAGAATGGGCTTTTAGCGCAGAGTGCACTTACAATCCTGCTGTCCATGATGCATGCTTGTCAGTTGCTGCAGATTCACATGTGTGGTATTTCGACAGTGGTGCTACAAAGCACATTACCTCACATCGTGAATTGTTTACCTCTCTCGAGTCTGTCCCTCATGGGAATTCAGTCACTTGTGCCAACAACGCCTCTTATCCAGTTCAAGGAGTTGGAAAGATTGTGCTCACTGCTGCTAATGGCAGTTCCTTCACACTTGTTGATGCACTTTATGTACCTGGGATCAAGAAGAATCTCTTGTCTGTATCCGCACTTGCTAGACTTGGACTTGTAGTCAAATTTGTGGATGACAGATGTACAGTTCATGATCTCAGTTTTGGTGATGAAATTGTTGCATCTGGGCTTTTGTGCCGTAGGCTGTATAAGCTCACTTTGTATGACAAGTGTGGACAAAATTTTGCAAATGCTGTTGCAGATTCAAGGGCTATTTCAGATGCAAAACTTTGGCATGCATGTTTTGGTCATCTGAATTTTGCCAGTTTGCTGCGTTTGCAGAAATCTCATATGGTTGCTTCTTTGCCGCCTCTTGAAGCACCTGTCAAACATGTTTGTGAAGGTTGTATTCTGGGTAAAATGCAGCGTTCTAAGTTTCCAAAGGATGGTTCAGTCAGGGCCACATGCAGGTTGCAGCTTGTGCATAGTGATGTTTGTGGGCCCATGCAAACTCCGTCCTTGGGCAATTACCTGTACTTCGTGACTTTCATTGATGATTACTCCAGGTATGCATGGGTATTTCCGCTTAAAGCGAAGTCCGAAGTTTTTATGTGCTTCAAACAATTTTTGGCTATGGCTGAAAATGTCTCAAAATGTACTATGGGCACCCTCCGTTCCGATCGAGGGGGGGAGTATATGTCTCATGAATTTAATGCATTTCTGGCTAGTCGTGGGATAAAACACCAATGTACAGTGCCTTATACACCTCAGCAAAATGGTGTTGCTGAGAGGAAAAACAGGTCACTAACGGAAGTGGCACGATGTATGGTCAAAAGTCAAGCTTTGCCGCATTCTTTTTGGCTTGAGGCCATCATGTGTGCCACTTATGTACTTAACAGGTGTCCTACGAAAGCTTTGCAGTCTATTACTCCATATGAAGCATGGCATGATAGAAAACCTTCTATTTAGCACATGCGTGTTTTTGGATGTTTGGCATATGCTTTGGTGCCACAAGTGCAGCGCAGAAAATTGGATGATAAGGCTGTCAAATGTATTTTTGTTGGTTATAGTGCTGAAAGCAAAGGTTACAGGTTGTATCATCCGCAAACAAAACGTATTCTGGTTTCACGGGATGTAGTGTTTGTGGAAGACTTTGTTCAGCCCTTACTGTCATGTACTAGAGACAGTAATGTAAGCTTACAGGACATTTATGACACTTTGCTGCCTCTTTTCAGTGGTGGAAATACGAATGTAAGTTCCAATGAGGCAAATGTACAGCCTATGGGGGTTTCTGAAAATGTTTTAGAACAGCCTATTACTGATGCAGATGTACATGATGTACTTGATGAGGAAAGGGCTGAAAATGAGCAGGCTAGAGGTATGCCAAAATGGTTGGTGCACACTTTGCGTGACAGTAAATTGGATGCACCTTTATCTAGTCGTACTCGTTCAGGCTCTCGCCATGCATCTTATGCATCAGATTGTTATGCTTTGGCTGTGTCTAGTTTACATGATGTTGAGGAGCCTCTGTCTTTTGATGAAGCACAGAATTCAGAAAATTGGATTGCTGCCATGAAATCAGAATATGATGCACTTATAGAGAATGACACATGGACTTTATGTGATTTGCCTCCTGGCAAAAAGGCCATTGGTACGAAGTGGGTTTACAAGTTGAAACGCAAGCCGAATGGTGAGATCGATCGCCATAAGGCTCGACTTGTTGCAAAGGGTTATGCACAACAAAAAGGCATAGATTATGAAGAGACTTTTGCTCCCACTTGTCGTATGACTACTGTGCGTTTTCTATGTGCATTGGCAGCTCATTTTGGTTGGGATGTACATCAATCAGACATTGTTACTGCTTTCTTGAATGGTGACATATTTGAGGAAGTTTATGTAACGCAACCTCGCGGTTTTGTGTGCAAATGTAAGAAGGCTTTGTATGGGTTGAAGCAATCTCCTCGTGCTTGGTATGAGAAAGCTGACACTCATTTGGTTAAACGAGGCTTTCGTAACAGTCCAACAGAAAGCACATTGTATGTAAAGCGTGAGGATGATGAATTTCTCATTGTGGTTCTTTATGTTGATGATTTGCTGATCACTGGACCAAATGAGAGACATATTGCTGAATTTAAGGCTGATTTGAATGCTACTTTCAAGATGAAAGATTTGGGGCTGTTGCATCATTACTTGGGTATACAGTTTAAGCAGTGTGATGGTGGTATTGCCTTGTGTCAGAAAAGTTACATAGAGACATTGCTATGTAAGTTTGGACTTGAGGATTGCAAACCTATTGCCACTCCCATGGAAATAGGTTTGAAGTTGAGTCTACATGATGCTGGCGATCCTGCTGATGTCACTCTTTACCAAACTGCTGTTGGCTGCCTCATTTATGTATGCAACACGAGGCCAGATATTCAGTTTGCAGTCTCGCAGGTCAGCAGATTTATGCATAGCCCAGGGTCTAAGCATTGGCAGGCTGTCAAGAGGATTTTCCGCTACCTTAGTGGCACTTTACATCTTGGCTTGTTTTATCCCAAGGGGGGATCATTGCCGCCAGACTTACATGCTTTTTCGGACTCAGATTGGGCTGGTTGTTTTGACACGCGAGTGTCCACAAGTGGTTTTTGTTTCATGCTTGGCAGTTCATGTATATCATGGTTGAGCAAGAAGCAACCTACTGTGGCCACTTCGAGTTGTGAGGCTGAGTACAGGGCAGTCTTCACAGCTACGGTTGAGTTGGTATGGCTCAGACGCCTTATGGCTGACTTGGGTGTTGGACAGGACACTGCCAACACTATCTACACTGACAGTCAGAGCGCATTGGCAGTTGCGAGGAACCCAGTTTTTCATGCTCGCACAAAGCACATTGAGGTGCATTACCACTATGTCAGGGAGAGGCTCTCAGCAGGAGAGATCAGCTTGGCTTATGTGCCAACACAGGACAACCTTGCAGATCTTTTCACAAAGGCATTGTCTCGTGAGAAGCTTGAAGCTTTCCGCAAAGCTTTGGGCTTACTCCCCTTTGTGGACTGATCCTGTCCTCAGGGCATGGCACTTCCCTTTACTCATGTGCCAGCTCTCGTTCACCGCATCACTCCAGGGTGGATTTGTTACCATATACATGTGGTAGTGATGTGTGTGAATACACTAGGACCGCCGGGGCATTTTTTCCCTCTTTAGGAGGTTTTTTCCCCCGTGCATTGTATATACGCCCATCACTCTAGGGCTATCTATCTTTCCATTGCACACTAAGTAACACACTCTCTATTGTGTGCCTTGAGCTTCCTTCGTCTTCTCCAAGTGTGTGTGTTTCTCTGCAACCCTAATTCCAACACCAAGTTCAATTTCTCTTCAAAATTTTGAACACACCTCGTTAAAACTTGGTCTATTCCTCTTTTGTAAAGAACACCCATAATCATTGTAAATGTTCTACTTCTCCTCCATGCCAATTTCCTCATTTTGACTATTGAAAATTCTTTTGGAAAAAATCCATGCAGTAAAAAATATAACATATCCTCATACCAAGAATCCTCAGCATCCACAAGGTCTATTGGAAACAGATTTACATCGGGCAATTCATCTATTACTTTAGTAGGTGCTTCCCCATTAGCTAACATGCTTAAAGTCAGTTATCACCTGTTCTTGACCTGGCATGTGTATAAGTGAATAATCAAACTTCCGCATCAATAGTACCCATCTAGCCAACCTTCTTGAAAGATGAGGTTTATGGACTAGATACACCAGAGCTTGATGATCCGCATGGATCACTACTTTATTTTCCAACAAGTAATGTCTGAACTTTTGCAATCCAATTCATCCCAAGACATTCTCTCTCGGTAACTGTGCAATTCTTTTTTGCAGGTGCTAGCACTCTACTAGCATAGTAAATTGGTTTGAACCAACCTTTCTCCACTTCTTGCATTACCAATGCTCCCATTGCAGTATGAGCAGCATCCACAAACTTATGAAAAGGCAACTTCCAATAAGGAGGAATCAGTCTAAGTGCAATCACCCCAACATCTTTTGCAGTAGGTTAAATGCAATATCCTGCTCTTCCTTCCGCACAAAATCTAAATTCTTCTTTGTCAAATTTGTAAGTGGTAAGTAAAAGTGTGCTAAATACAAAAATTTGCTATGCCACTTCACTTGACCTATAAACCTCATCAATTGCTTGAGGTTTTTTTTGGAGGTAAGGATTTTAGGATTGCTTCCACCTTCTTTGGATCAATGGCTATACTTGTCTTACTCACAATGTGGCCCAACAAAAATACCACTTTTGACAGCAAAAGCACATTTTGCAGGATTAACGGACAATCTGGATTCCCTGCACTTTTCAAAGCATAACCTCAAATGCTTGAGATGATCCTTTTTGTCTCTTGAAACACTAAAATCATCCAAAAACACCTTCATAATTGTGGTTAAGTAAGGAACAAACACCTCCATAACCCACTTCTGAAAAGTAGGTGGTGCATTCTTCAGTCCAAAGTTCATCACTGTAGAAACATATACTCCCCATTCAATGATGAAATTTGTTTTTTCCCTGTCCTTCAAATCCATTCTAATATGATTGTATCCATTGAAGCCATCTTAAAAGTTGTACATCTACTCTCCTACTATTGCATCCTGCTCTTCCTTCCACACAAAATCTACATTTTTCTTTGTCAAATTTGTAAGTGGTAAGCAAAAGTGTGCTAAATACCTCCAAAAATCTGCTATGCCACTTCACTTGACCTATAAACCTCATCAATTGCTTGAGGTTTTTTCTGGAGGTAAGGCTTTTAGGATTGCTTCCACCTTCTTTGGATCAATGGCTATACTTGTCTTACTCATAATGTGGCCCAACAAAATACCACTTTTGATAGCAAAAGCACAACGGACAATATGGATTCCCTGCACTTTTCAAAGCATAACCTCAAATACTTGAGATTATCCTTTTTGTCTCTTGAAACACTAAAATCATCCAAAAACACCTTCATAATTGTAGTTAAGTAAGGAACAAACACCTCCATAACCCACTTCTGAAAAGTAGGTGGTGCATTCTTCAGTCCAAAGTTTCATCATTGTAGAAACATATACTCCCCATTCAATGATGAAATTTGTTTTGTCCCTGTCCTTCAAATCCATTCTAATATGATTGTATCCATTGAAGCCATCTTAAAAGTTGTACATCTACTCTCCTGCTATTGCATCCAACATTGTATCACAATATGGCAAAGGAAATGGATCAGTAATTGTGGTAGCATTTAGTTTCCTGTAATCTACACAAACCCTGATTTTCCATTCTTGTTTGGGAAAACCACAATTGGTGATAACCAAGTAACTTTATCTACTGGGTAGATAAAACATGCTTCCAGTAAATTGTCAATCTCTTCCTTCACTTGTTTTGCATAATTTGGATTCATCATGTATCTTCATTGGCACTGCATCCGTTTTCAAATTTATAGTGTGCTGATATACAAGTGGGTATGCTCCCTTCATAAAAATATATGACCAAGAGAATACATCCCTAAATTCCAATAGCAAAGCCTTCAATGATTCTTAAACTCACTATCCAGTTCAGTGGATATTTTCACTATCTTTGGGTCATTTTCAGTTCCCAAATGCATATCTTCCAGCTCATCTTCTCTGACTCTTGAAGTGTTAGACATTTGTTCTTCAAAAATCTTCTTTGCATATTTGATTGGATCAATTACTTCCTTTTCCTCCTCCAATCTCTGCTCTTTGGCTATTTTACCTATTTTCTTCCCAATTTCTTTCAGTTCCAATTCAGGTAACTATTTCTGGTTTTCAACTGCATCTACAATCTTCTGCACATCAACCTCAACAATTGAAACTATTGTTGTATTTATTTGAAGAAACTCTTCTTCTTCATCTTCCTCAATAGATTGACCCATATTGATACCTTCTGTATACAAAGGTCTGAACCCATGTGGAATAGTCTTCTTTGGCACCATCTACATCGTTAGCTTTTTCCTCTTATGTTTGATCAAAATTGTATCTGCTCCCCATAACTAATTTACTTTAGCTACCCTGAGCCATGGCCTTTCCAAAATCATTGGGTAAGAGCATAATGATTCTTCAAGACAACAAAATTGGCCACAAAAGGTAGTCTTGCTACACTTATTGTCTGATTTTTTAGAATCCCCAAAGGTTGTAATCTCCTTTGGCCAACCATTTTAACTTGAAAATGTGATGGTTTCCACTTCAAGAGATTCAACTTCTTGTAAAATGATTCAAGGAGAATATTCACTCCTGAACCTCCATCCACCAACACATCAAAAAGGTACACCATTCCAATGCTAATATTTATCATAGGCACTTTGTAATCCACATCTACTAGAGCTACATCTCCACCATCAATATGGGATAGGTTAATTAAACTTTTTTTTCCCTTCTTCTTCTCCTCCTCGTCTTTGATTTGATTGACATTTTTCTTAAAAAAAGTCTGACTAAAATCAGGGACTTCATTAACTACCCCACCTTCAATGAAATGGGTGCTTCCAACAAGGCATCAAAAAGATTATATGATAGCCCCTTATAAGGTACATCCTTGGACATGAATGCCCCTGCTTAAAAATATGAACTTTCAGGTTCTGAAGATCTCATGCCTTTGTTTTTCCATAGTACATTCATCTTCCCTATTGGCCATGAATTTGGAACTTCATTGGTTTTCTGATTTAACTGAATATCTTTCAACACCCTTAACCTGATCTTGTCATGGGCCTTCTATTCAATAGCTCCTTTAGCTTCATTCCCTTGCTCTTCTTGATTTGTTTTTAGCTTTCCTTTTGACCTAGTGATGACTAGGTTTTCCACCTCCAGAGGTTTCTCCAACACCTCTTCAATTTTAATACATGAAGGGAAATCACATTGAAAACAATGCAAAGGATCACCTTCTGGTTTTTGTTAGTTTTGCATGTGGTTGCTCAATATACTGCTGCCAATTTCTACCTATTTCTTGATTGTCATGCTGGTCAATTGAATAAGGCATTTCTGCCAAAAGCAATGCATTCACTTGAGTAGGTGCCTTGACCACCTAGTTTCAAACTGTCCCACATGGCTGTCAACATCCTAGGAATCTTTTCCACTGAATTTTGTTGCCTCTACTTTAAGGTTGGGTGGTGGTTGAGCCATTACTAGTGGTTGGGGTGGTGGTGGACCTCCCAATGGATTAAAAACTAATGGTGGTAATCGTGGTAACTGAAGTGGGCGTGTCTGGAACCTTAATTGTCTTCTTGCTATAAAAAATTGATGGACAACCTAAACTCCAACCAGCTGATGGATAACCCTTTCAGGAGCTTCTGGGGTTCTTCCCTGCTCTCTTTGCTTAGGTGTAGAACTCTCCCCTACTTCATGTTCTTGGTCATCACTTGAAGTGTTGGAATCATGTGTCTTTGTCCTCTCAATAATTAGTTGAAAGCCTGTAATCACACCTACTTCACGGATGTCATCCTTGGAATTACCACCTGATCTCTGAATTTGAGATTCCAGCCAAGAATCCCATCTTCTCCTCTAAAATTTGTTGCCATAAGTAATATTTGGTGGTGGCTGCTCCCCCTGTTTCACTCATACATCTCTCCTTCTTCTACCACTTCTTCTTTGAGACCTCAGACATTGAATGACTTGATTTTTACAGTAGAATGATATGTATTCATGAGCATCGTAGGCACCAAATGGTACCCTACTGACTCTGTACTAATGGATCCTCAATGCAATGTTGAGCCTTATGTCATCAGGTAATGAATCAAAATAAGTATCCAAAAAGCTTTGTTATATTGTTCAATCTCCCCCTCCTCAGTAATCCGATTAGAAAATTCCTTAAGGAGCTCCTCAGGTTCAGTCTCCATGAGCCCCAATCAATCCCATTACCCAATTGGCCGACTAAATACTTTCCACAATCAACAAGGTCGCCAAGTGTTATTGGGGCTTTGGGAGAATGCCACACAAGCATATGCTTCTACTTTAAGTGTATCATCCATAAGATCTACAAATACATGTTATTCAAACACCAAATAAGAATCAAGAAACAAAAAGATTAATGCACCATGATTGACAACAAATTGTTACCATATACATGTGGTAGTGATGTGTGTGAACACACTAGGACCGCCGAGGCATTTTTTCCCTCTTTAGGAGGTTTTTTCCCCCGAGGATTGTATATACGCCCATCACTCTAGGGCTATCTATCTTTCCATTGCACACTAAGTAATACACTCTCTATTGTGTGCCTTGAGCTTCCTTCATCTTCTCCAAGCTATGTGTGTTTCTCTGCAACCCTAATTCCAACAATTGGTATCAGAGCAGGTTGCATCCTCCCGGGCTTAGTCGCCAGCTGCTCCAGCACATGCCTGCTCACTTTTTCCAATTTCAATGAGCTTTGGCAAGCGTTCGCAGATCGAAAAATTTCGGGAAAGCTCATAGAGCTAAGTCTGGTCAAATTTTTGATTCGGGCTAATTCGGCCTCCGTTTCCACTACAGGCAGTACTGCACGGGCTATTTTATCATTTTGTGCTGAATTTTTGTCAATGCCATTTTCTACATAATAGGTGCCTTACAGTCTTCAACGGTTTGTGCTATATAGAACATGTTGTTCCCTATTTCTCCTATTTTCGAGCAGTTTTCACATCAGGTGCAGCATTTACCATGGCTGACAACAACACAGATGTGTTCAAGATGTTTGTTGCTGAGGACAGGTTGGATGGGGACAATTACCCTATGTGGGCTTATATGATGCAACATGTTCTTGTGTCAAAGAGCGTCCGGAACATTGTGCAGGGCATTGATGTACGTCCTGGTTCTGAGGATGTAGGCGATGTTGAGGATGTTGCAGGTCTTGCTGCAAGGATTGCTGCTATTAGAGTTGTTTTGCCTACGGCAGAACAAGCTCGTTGGGATGTAAAGGATGCGCAATCTCATGCATTGATTGTGTTGTCTGTGAAGCACACCATTGTTCCTGACATTCGTTCAGCAAAATCTACAAAACAGGCTTGGGATATTCTAGCAGGTCTTTATGCAAGCTGCAATGAGGCTAAAATTGCCTTGCTGCGTAAAGAGCTGGAATCGAAGATTATGCATGAGTAATATGATATGGACACTTTCCTTGCTGGTGTCAAGGATATCAATGAGCAACTTATTTCTGCAGGTGAAGTCATTTCAGACAGTTCCCTAGTGCAGACTGTTCTTGATGCCTTACCAGATTCTTACCAGACTTTTGCTAGTACTTGGAGACTTATGACCCAAGGAAATCCTGAAGTTGTCAAGTTTTGATGGATTATGCACATTGTTGTTGCAAGAATCACTTTCCAAAAAAAATAGGACTAGGTAGTGTGCAGTTGAACAGGCTTTTATTGCTTCTCAGAGAAAGGGTGGTAACAGCAATACAGCCACTTCTTATGGTTCTACTGCGAGTGGAAAAAATTATGTTCCTAAAGCTTCTGCTGGCAGCAATTCGTCTAGAAATTCTAGTGATGAGGGCAAAAGAAAATGTGTTGCCATTATTGTAAAGCTAATGATCACTTGATCAAGTCGTGTCCTAAGTTGAAGGCCAAAGAGGCTAAGAAAAAAGAGGGTGGTTCCACTGCAAATGTTGGTTCCACTACAAATGCAGCCATTGTTGAGTCTTCTATGAAAGGAGACTGTGTTGCTGATATTGATGCAGAATGGGCTTTTAATGTAGAGTGCACTTACAATCCAGTGTCCATGATGCATGCATGTCAGTTGTTGCAGATTCACATGTATGGTATTTTGACAGTGGTGCTACAAAGCACATTACCTTACAGCGTGAATTGTTCACCTCTCTCGAGTTTGTCCCTCATGGGAATTCAATCACTTGTGCCAACAATGCCTCTTATCCGGTTCAGGGAGTTGGAAAGATTGTGCTTACTATTGCAAATGACAGTTCCTTCACACTTGTTGATGCACTCTATGTACCTGGGATCAAGAAGAATCTCTTGTATGTATCCGCACTTGCTAGACTTGGACTTGTAGTCAAATTTGTGGATGACAGATGTAAAGTTCATGATCTCAGTTTTGGTGATGAAATTGTTGTAGCTGGCCTTTTGTGCCGTGGGCTGTATAAGTTCACTTTGTATGACAAGTGTTGACAAAATTTTGCGAATGTTGTTGTAGATTCAAGGGCTATTTCAGATGCAAAACTTTGGCATGCACATTTTGGCCATCTGAATTTTGCCAGTTTGCTGCGTTTGCAGAAATCTGATATGGTTGCTTCTTTGCCGCCTCTTCAAGCACCTATCAAACATGTTTGTGAAGGCTGTATTCTGGGTAAAATGAAGTGTTCTAAGTTTCCAAGGGATGGTTTAGTTAGGGCCACATGCAGGTTGCAGCTTGTGCATAGTGATGTTTGTGGGCCCATGCAAACTCCGTCCTTGGGCAATTACCTGTACTTCTTGACTTTCATTGATGATTACTCTCGGAATGCATGGGTATTTCCGCTTAAAGAGAAGTCCGAAGTTTTTATGTGCTTCAAAAAATTTCTAGCTATGGTTGAAAATGTCTAGAAATGTACTATGGGCACCCTCCGTTCCGATTGAGGGGGGGAGTATATGTCTCATGAATTTAATGCATTTCTAGCTAGTCGTGGGATAAAGAACCAACATACACTGCCTTATACACCTCAACAAAATTGTGTTGCTGAGAGGAAAAACATGCCACTTACGAAAATGGCACAATGTATGGTCAAAAGTCAAGCTTTGCCGCATTCTTTTTGGCTTGAGGCCATCATGTGCGCCACTTATGTACTTAACATGTGTCCTACTAAAGCTTTGCAGTCTATTACTCCATATGAAGCATGGCATGATAGAAAGCCTTCTATTGAGCACATGCGTGTTTTTGGCTGTTTGGCATATGCTTTGGTGCCACAAACACAGTGCAGCAAATTGGATGATAAGGCTATCAAATGTATTTTTGTTGGTTATAGTGCTGAAAGCAAAGGTTATAGGTTGTATCATCCGCAAACAAAGCGTTTCCTGGTTTCACAGGATGTAGTGTTTGTGGAAGATTCTGTTCAGTCCTTGCTGTCATGTACTAGAGACAGTAATGTAAGCTCATTGGACATTTATGACACTTTGTTGCCTCTTTTCAGTGGTGGAAGTTTGAATGTAAATTCCAATGAGGCAAATGTACAGTCTATGGGGGTTTTCGAAAATGTTACAGAGCAGCCTACTGCTGATGCAGATGTACATGATGTACTTGATGAGGAAAGGGATGAAATTGTGCAGGCTAGAGGTATGCCAAAATGGTTGGTGCATACATTGCGTGATAGTAAATTGGATGCACCGTTTTCTAGTCATACTCGTTTAGGCTCTCACCATGCATCTTATGCATCAGATTGTTATGCTTTGGCTGTGTCTAGCTTACGTGATGTTGAGGACCCTCTCTCTTTTGATGAAGCACAAAATTCAAAAAATTGGATGGCTGCCATGCAATCAGAATATGATGCACTTATAGAAAATGACACATGGACTTTATGTGATTTGCCTCCTGGCAAAAAGGCCATTGGTACGAAGTGGGTTTACAAGTTGAAAACCAAGCCGGATGGTGAGATCGATCTCCATAAGGCTCAACTTGTTGCAAAGTGTTATGCAGAGCAAAAAGGCATAAATTATGAAGAGACTTTTGCTCCCACATGTTGTATGACTACTGTGCATTTTTTATGTGCATTGGCAGCTCATTTTGGTTGGGATGTACATCAATCAGACATTGTTACTACTTTCTTTAATGGTGATATATTTGAGGAAGTTTATGTAACGTAGCCTCAGGGCTTTGTCATAAAAGGACAAGAGGACAAAGTGTGCAAATGTAAGAAGGGTTTGTATGGGTTGAAGCAATCTCCACTTGCTTGGTATGAGAAAGTTGGCACTCATTTGGTCAAACGAGGCTTTCGTATATGTCCAACAGAAAGCACATTGTATGTAAAGCGTGAGGGTGATGTGCTTCTCATTGTGGTTCTCTATGTAGATGATTTGCTGATCACTAGACCAAATGAGAGACATATTGCTGAATTTAAGGCTGATTTGAATGCTACTTTCAAGATGAAATATTTGGGGCTATTGCATCATTACTTGGGTATACATTTTAAGCAATGTGATGGTGGTATTGCCTTGCGTCAGAAAAGTTACATAGAGACATTGCTATGTAAGTTTGGACTTGAGGATTGCAAACCTATTGCCACTCCCATGGAAACAAGTTTGAAGTTGAGTCTACATGATGCTCGCAATCCTGCTGATGTCACTCTTTACCAAACTGTTGTTGGCTGCCTCATTTATGTATGCAACACGAGGCCAAATATTCAATTTGCAGTCTCACAAGTCAGCAGATTTATGCATAGCCCAGGGTCTAAGCATTGGCAGGCTGTCAAGAGGATTTTTTGCTACCTTAGTGGCACTTGACATCTTGGCTTGTTTTATCCCAAGGGGGGATCATTGCCGCCAGACTTACATGCTTTTTCTTTTGACACGCGAGTGTCCAAGTGGTTTTTGTTTCATGCTTGGCAGTTCATGTATATCATGGTTGAGCAAGAAGCAACCTACTGTGGCCACTTCAATTTGAGAGGTTGCGTATAGGGTAGTCTTCACAGCTACGGTTGAGTGTGTATGGCTCAGACGCCTTATGGCTTATTTGGGTGTTGGACAGGACACTGCCAACACTATCTACACTGACAGTCAAAGCGCATTGGCAGTTGCGAGGAACCCAGTTTTTCATGCTTGCACAAAGCACATTGAGGTGCATTACCACTATGTCAGGGAGAGGCTCTCAGCAGGAGAGATCATCTTGGCTTATGTGCCAACATATGACAACCCTGCAGATCTTTTCACAAAGGCATTGTCTCGTGAGAAGCTTGAAGCTTTCTGCAAAGCTTTGGGCTTACTCCCCTTGCACTTCCCTTTACTCATGTTCCAGCTCTCATTCACTGCATCACTCCAGGGGGGATTTGTTACCATATACATGTGGTAGTGATGTGTGTGAACACACTAGGACCGCCGGGGCATTTTTTCCCTCTTTAGGAGGTTTTTTCCCCCGAGCATTGTATATACGCCCATCACTCTAGCGCTATCTATCTTTCCATTGCACACTAAGTAATTCACTCTCTATTGTGTGCCTTGAGCTTCCTTCGTCTTCTCCAAGCTGTGTGTGTTTCTCTGCAACCCTAATTCCAACACAAATTACTTAAGAATACCATGAATACACAGTGCGCGGGGCTTCAACCACTTCCTTCCACTTCATTCAACTTACTCTAAACATTACAACTTCTCAAGATAACTCCTGATTTTGATTTGAAGAGGTTCCACCCTTTTACATTAAAAAACTACTCAATAATGCCTGAACTCACAAACACTTTACTTAAAGTAAGAAAGATAATAAATATGGATTTAACACTTGGAAGCCTTTCCCTTAGCCATATATGTAGTTTGGTGTGAACCTTGATTAAAGGATGACAAATGACTTCAACTGCTTGTTGTGGTTGGAAGCAAGGTGGTGATAGACACGAGCTCTTGTGTGGTTGTTGAGAAGAAGGTAAATGCTCTTGTGTGGATGATACAAAGTGGAAAGATTGCATGGTGAAGGTGTATAAAGATAGTGAATTAGGGTCGTAAATGCTTTGCATAATGGTTCTAATTTGAGCTATTAAGACAACACTTTGTTCTTGCCTTAGGATAAAATTATTCTTTATGAACATGGAAAGCATGCATTGGTTGACTACATTAATGATTACATATAACCCCCATCTCCCCCCATAAGTTTCACATTTATTCCACCACCAGTCATAGCTAGAAGTATGGGTTTTGCTAGATCAAATCAATGAATACATGGCTGAGTTTCAGATTGTCTAGGTTCTAGGAGTTATGTTTAATATTCTCCATGTTATCTGAATTTTGGGAACTCTGTTTGCCCTTGTGTGGATCAGTCCCTACTAGGAATAATTCCATTGCTTAAGTCTCAAAGTTACATTGATCATTTACTTGTGCTGGAATTTTGGCTAGAGTTGAATAATATATTTTGATTTTTGAGCCATTATACGCTCAAGGTAATATTAGTCAAGTCCTTCGGCCTTATGGAAAATACCCAATCAACCTCATATGGTCCAAACCAAGAAATTTTTAGATTTTGCTTCTTATTTTGGATTGATAAAGTAAGACTACATCTCCCTTCTGAATTTCTTGAATCTATAGCTTATTGTCATGCAAGTGCTTTCGTCTTTGCTGCATCACCTCTTGTTGGAACATTGCTTGAGTAAATCCTCTAATCTTCTCTTTAAATTGGTGTTATAATCTAGACTATGCTCGGTAGCTACCCTTAAATTGGGAACTTAGAATTGTAATGGAAGCATTGTCTCTGTTTCATGAACCATTTTGAATGGTGTCGTTTCAGTAGTGATTTTGTAGGTTGTCCTATACTTCCACAACGTTGTCTGAAGCTTGAGATCCCAGCTATGAGATTCCTTCTGGTCCATTTTGGTCGAGATTGTTGATGGTTTTGTTACTACTTTTAGCTTGACCTTTACATCTAGGCTAGTAATTTGTTGATTTTTTATGCTTTATGGAAAATATTTCATTCCAAGTTTGAATAGTTTCATTGATGAAATGACTCCACTGATTTGTAACTATTCTAGAGGACATCCATACTGAAAACAAATGATGTTTTCATAAATGAACCAAGCTATGGATTCTGTAGTGTTATTTGGAAGTGATTTGGCTTCAACACACTTGCTTACATAGCATGTTGCCATGACTAAGTACTTGTTCTTTCCAGGTTACCTTCATGAAGGGTCCTATGAAGTCTAATCCCCACTTTATGAATACTTCTAAGGGTTGGATAGTAGTTAAGGGTGTCATATCTGCTACTACATTTGGTATGTCCATTCTTTGGAAAATATCACACGTTTTTGCAAAAAGTTTAAACATATGTCATTATGCTTTACTACCAGAATACAACTTGTAAGGCTTTCTTATGAGAGTAATTAGAGTGAAAGGCTCCCAATATGAGCTTCATTGATGATTTGTATTGTGGCTTAAATTGGTACACATCTCCTTAACACACCATCTATTCCCAATCTATAGAGACATCCTCCAGTTAATGTCAATTTCAAACTTTTGAGTATGAGTGCCTTTTTACAGGCCTGAGGATCGGTCTTTTGGAGGATCCTTTATTGCAAGAAATCATAAATCTCTTGCCATAATTTAGCATACATAGGGTCACCCCTTAGTGGTGTTGATGCTTATGATATATCTTGAACTCAAACTCCAATAGAAACATCATCCATCTTATTTGCTTTCTTGGATGATACTTTGTTGATTGAATATAGCAAGGCATAACGATCCACCTAGAAATGAAATAATTTGCTTAGCAAATAATTTTTGAACTTGATTGCACTGTAAACCATGGTAAACCATGCCCAAGGCTTCCCTCTCTGCGGTAGAGTACCCGTGATTTGCCTTGCTGAACCTTGCTTGCAAGTTATACTAGATAATAAATTCTACCTTTAGGTTGTACTAATATCATACCTGTCACCATTCTAAATGCATCAAATTGTACATGAAAAATCACTTCCTAGGTGGGTTGGCAAAGCACTGGTTTTATGCTAATCGTTGTTTTCAATTATTGCAAGGGCCTATAAGGATGCTTCACATTCTAGAGACCAAACATATTTTGCACCTTTTTGGGTTAATTTATATAAAGATAATGCTTTTGCTGCAAACATATGGACATATCTCTTGTAGAAATCAACACATCCTAGAAAAGGACTTAGTTCAGACACATTGGAAGGTGATATGGTTTGTTGGACACTTCCAATTTTGTCTTTAACCATCTCAATACCATTTCTAGAAACTATATGGCCTGATAGCTCTCCCTTCCATACCATAAATACATAATTAAAAGAGTTTATATCTTCTCCCTACATCTTCAAAAACTATTTCCAAAAATAATAGATACATTTCCTCTATTGAGTAGATAGTAAAGTCATTCACAAATATAGCCAAGAAAATGTGCAAAAATTCAATGAAAAGTTCCACCATGCATCTTCGAAGTGTTGTTGGAGCATTGCATAATCTGAATGGCATTGCAAAATACATAAAAGCTCTCCATTTAGTAATGAAAGCTATCTTTGCTCTAACTTCTGTGGCTATCTTCAATTCATTATAGCCACTATATCCATCTAGAAAACTATACATCTCATGACCAGTATTTTCATCTAACATCATGGTAAAGGAAATGGATCCTTGATTTTTTGAGCATTTAATTTCCTATAATCACATAGACTCTGAGCTTATCAGTCTTCCTTGGTACTACAACAATAGGGAACCACTAGTTGTTGCTTTTTACTTTTCTTATAAATCTAGCTTTTAGGAGGTTGTCAATTTCTTCTTGAACCTTCTTTGCATAATCGGTATCTCGGCAGTCTAATTGTTTGAGATTTAGGTTTTAGCAACATTCAATGACAAAATACCTCTTGATCTACTCCTTTCATATCTGTGTGTTCCCATGCAAAAACATCTTGATCTACTCCTTCATATCTGTGTGTTCCCATGCAAAAACATCTTTGTATTTATGAAAAAGTTTCTTAGCTTTTTTCTTGAATGTTGGTTTTAGATGTTTGTTGATTTTAATGATTGTGGATCCTGTTTCAATTCTCAAATTAAATTCTTCATCTTCTTTTCATTACATGTAAGTAGCAGGTTAGTAGCTCCTCTCCCTTCCTTCTTGCTAACTCCTGCTGATGTTGAATGACCATCTCCCTCTGGTGACTATGGATTCCTACTTCTTGATTCTGTGTTCACATTGTTTAAACTAGCCATTCCTAGTGCTTCATTCTTTGCTTCTTCTAAAGTTCTACCATTCTTGCATATCGATCTCTCCCCCAGGTTCATTTTTGTAAAGCTCTCAGGATACTGTTGTTGCTATTCTTGACTTTCTAGATCCATAAGGACAACATGCAGATCTATTTTTGCTTTTGGAACTATGTTCACAAAAGCAAACATTCTCTCTATTTTCTGTGTACCTGGTCTCATTGCCTTTTTCCAGGCTCTAGTGTAATTGGCTTGGATTTGAATTCTTTGAGGTGGTCCCTATAATGTGAATGTTTGGCCTACATAGTCATGAATGGCTCCAACATTCCTTAACTAAGGTCTTCGTAGCAGCATGGAATAGGCTCGTTGTACATCTATGACCAAAAAATTGGTTTTAAAATTTTCAGATCCTACCTTTTTTAGAAGGTTCTCTACTAGTCCAATGGCTTGCAGAGTTCTCTAATTAGCCATTTTGATTCGAAAAGGTGTTGGCTTCATCTCAAAATTCCCAATTTTTGCTTGGTGTGTTCTCCCACAATATTCACGTCGACTCTTCCATCCAATATGACTGAAGACAATGACTCCCATTTTTTCCTTACCTTGTAATCAAATTGTAACATTTAATGGCCTAGTAACTTGTGTGTAGCGGAAAATAGCATGAACATAGTGAGCATTTCATTAGAATAGATTCCTAATGAGAATAACAAGAGTGCTTGGGTGGAGAGAGCAACAAAAAATATAACACCTAGTTAGATAGCATGGAAAATACTTCAAAAGAGAGAGAAATAAGCAATTGACAACAGTTGAGGACCGGATTTGCATGGAGCCAATCCCCCCTCCAAAAGGCTTTGTATTATGGTTTCTCCCATCAAGAGAGACATTTTACAATACAATTCTTTGTGTTCCTTCAATACTAGCTAGTGCAATGAAGATGGAAACTTCAAGCACTAAGCAAAACACTTATCAAACACAACATCAATTCCCTCATGGTCTCGGACCCAAGACCTCACACACCTTCGAAGATGTTGAGAGCTAGCGGGGTATGAGAGTAGATTGAGAGGAAGAAGGAGTAGTCTTACGAGAAAGATGTACATCTCCTCACATAATCACTCATATTAGCATAGCTTAGCTTAGTAATTAGCATGGTAGAGGAGATGAGCATGCATTGAAGCTTGGCTCTTGGTTGGATTTTCATCACAAAGCCAAGAGTTGTTGGTGTAGGCCTCCCTTCTCACAAGCTTGGAGTAGGTGATAAGCTTTCCATTAAAGCTTGAGAAGAGAGAGAGAGAGAGTCTTCTTACTCCACACATGAGCTTGTGTGAGTGTGTGTGGATAATTGCCTTTGAAAAATCAGCCCCCCCTCTCTCTTGGTCGACCCCTCTTGCTATTTGCTCTTGCTAGCACCTCATTGGACCTCCCTAGGCTTAGTCAAATAGGATTTTAGGAGCATAAGTGATAGCCTTCTGACATGTGTCCCCCTTTCCCCTTTTGTGAGAGCTTTAGGTAATTAATAAACGCAATTAAACTCTCATTGGACCCCTTTGTCTCCTGGCCAATAGGAATCAGGCAAGCCATTGGGTTGTTGAATGCTCATCGGACCCCTTGGGAGACTGTCCAATAGTCTTCTAGAGAGCTTAATTCCTATTGGTTCTTTTATTAAGTGTTTTTAAATTGATTAAACTAGATTTACTCTAGCCTAATTCTCATTGGTCCACCTCTATGGCCATCCAAAAGGATTTGAGTACACCTTGTGGGCATCTGGGCTAGGGAGCTGACATGTGTCCCTCTTTCCCCTTGTGTACAAAGGAGATCCCTAGCATGCCTTGGTCAACCGCTCTCTCTCCTAGCACTAGCTTGCATCCCATTGGCTCATGCCAAGGTTGGCCAATCATAAGCTATGGTCAAATCAAGAAATGGAGGTAGCATTTGGACAAGTTTCCTTCTTTCCCCCTTTGAGAGAGAGAGAGAGAGAGCTTAATTAATTATTTACATGCATCTAAATTCTCATTGGACCTCCCTAAAGGCAATCCAATAGGATTCAAGCAGACCATGAGGGCAACAGGGCTAGGGGCTTGACATGTGTCATTAATGACTCTTGAGTCTTGGGCTTGCCTTGAGTGTGTGTGTGTTCTCTCTCATGCCCCTACCTTTACGGCTCACCCCCTCCTTTGTAGGGATCATCTTTGACTTGAACACCACAAGCACCTTGGTCATCAAGCACGACAAGCACCACAAGCACCTTATTCATTAAGCACCTCAAGAACCTCAAGCACTACAAGCATCTTAGTCAGCTCAAGCATGACAAGCACCTCAAGCACATGCCTAGCTTGCCTAAGGTCTAGAGTACCTAAAGGTCCTAGTTCTAAGTACTTTTAACACTAACTTTTGGAGGTCTTTAATGAAACTAACCCGAAGGTCTTTTAAGCTCCATTACCTACTCATTTCTCTTTGGTAGACCATCTCCATTTTGGACCTTTCATGAGATGTAACCTTCTCTCCTTGTGGTCCCGGGGGTTGAGATAAGTCTAAAAGCACATATCTATATTCTAACTCTTGTTCCCATTCACTTCTCCACATTAAATGATTAGTTCGATATAAGAAAATCATTTGGGATAGGTAGATATTAGATTTTATGACATTACCTCTCTCTTGAAACCATAGTCGTCCTCGACTATGAGGTAGAGAAGATAAAGCCTTAGTCATTAGTCTAAATTTCTTAGCAGGTAGAGGATCCCTTGACATCATTCCAAAATGGATGACTAGTCCATTTGGTGCTTGGGAGGCTCATAATTCAAAGTAGAGTGACAAAATCTACTTGGTGTTTGGGAGATGTCATCATCACAAACATGATTCTAAGCATGCATGCTACTTAAATTTGTGCACAATAAAATAAGAACTAGTCTTGTAAGACAAAAACATTGTTCATTTTATTTTAAAAAAATTTACATTTGCTTACTCTAGAGTAGCATTGCAAGCATTGACAAGGTTCATACTATCCTTAAATTGTGTTCCTTGCATCCATCCAGCATCTTCAAAAGTATAATTTTTGAACTTAATAAGATACCGTCGAATAATCTTACCATGTCTTAGTATCTTCTCTTCATGTTGAGGATGGATTTGGGCTGGAGCACCTCTTCTTGATCTTCGATCTCGGGCGGATCTTCAATTATTGGTTCTCTTGGTGGCTCTCCTTTGTAACGCTTAAATAAGCTCACATAAAAATCAATGTGTATGAGCTAATGATTGGGAAACTTCTATTGATAGGTCATATCATTGATTGGTTTTAAGATTTGAAAAGGACCATTGTATCTTTTTGCTAGCTTAGCAGAATACTTTTGGTGGCCCGTAGGATTTTTTCCTCAATCAAGCCTTGGGAAACTTGAGTAGGACCCAATCATTTTCCTTGAAGTTAAGGCCGTTATGTGCTTAATAGCAGCAAGTTTTTTTGTTTGTTGTGAGATGGATATAGCCTCCTTGATCTTTTGAAAAGATTCTTGTAGGTCTCGTCTATACTCATCAGCAGCGAAGATCCTCGCATGTACCTTAAGCAGCAAAGGACTTTTAGGTCTTCCCTCAATGATCTCAAAAGGTGTCTTCCCTGTAGTAGTATGGACAATGTAATTGTACGCATACTCTACAAGGGGTAGGCACTTCTCCCTTTGTGAGCGTTGATCTACTTCTGTAACATAGGTCTTGAGTTGATCTAGAATCGTAAGGTTAGCTATTTCACTTTGGCCATCTGTTTGTGGGTGATAGGCAAAGGAAAAATTTAGCTTTGTACCTAGATTCACAAGAGACCCTTCCAAAAATTACAAGTCATTTGAGGATCTCTATCCAACACTATTGATGTGGCAAGCCATGCTACTTGAAAATCTACGATATGAAGAGAGTTTCCATTTGATGTGCCTTAATAGTCTTTTTGACAGGTATAAAATATGCTTGTTTGCTAAACCTATTGACTACTGTCCACATTCTCATATTCCCATGGATAGACTTGGGTAATCCATGGATATACTCTCCCATGGTGAATTAGGAATTGGCAATGGCTGGAGTAACCCAGGTTGCTTTCCTCTATCATACTTTGCCTTTTGGCATACCATGCATTTTGAAACATACTCTCGTATGTCTACTTTCATGGTAGGCCAATAGAAATATGTTTCTACTCTTTGAAGAGTAGGTTGAATTCCTTGATGCCCCGCATAGGGAGAAGCATGAGATTCCTACATTACTTTCTCACGAAGGGAGTTAGTAACACATAGCCTATTGCCACGGAGAAAATAAACATCCTGCAAGGTGAACGGTTCTTCTTTCTTCTTTAAGGCAAGGGTTGAAATTATAACTTGAAATCGGGATCAACGGCATACTCATCTATCATAGAAGATATCATAAAATCTAATATCTAACCAACCCAAATGATTTTCTCATATTAAATTGATCATTTAATGTGGGAGAATAAACGAGAACAAGGGTTAGAATATAGACATGCGCTTATGGATCTGTCTCAGCACGGGGCCAAGGTTAAAGGGGTCCAAATGAGAGATGGTATGTTAAAGATCAATGCTACTTAATGGATCTTAAAGACCTTAGGGTTAGCTTCATTAAAGACCTCCAAAAGTTAGTGTTAAAAAGTCCTTTGACCTTAGGTAAGCTAGGGCTGACCTTGAGGTGGGAACGCTACCCAAGCATGAGGTGCTTGCTAACTAAAGTGCTTAAAGTGTTTGTGGGAACCTTGCCCAAAGCTTGAGGTGATTTTATGCTTAAAATGACTAAGGTTCTTGAAGTGTTCAATTCAAAGATAAACTCTCAAGAGGCATAAATTGTTTCCATGCTTGATTGACTAAGTGCTTGAAGTGTTCAATTCAAACCAAATGACTTAAGAACCATAAAAGACACATGGCAAAATTTTCCACATGTGGCCCTCATGATGTACTTGAATCCTATTGGATAGGCTTAAAAGGGGGTCCAATGAGAATTTAGATGCATAAAAATAAATGATTAAGTTCTTTCTCTCAAAGAGGAAAAAGAGGACACATGTCCCAAATGTTATAAAAATATTGAGAGAGAGAGAGAGAGAGAGAGAGAGAGAGAGAGAGAGAGGTGGACCAAGCATGAGAGGGGGTATACTCTCTCTCTCTCTCTCTCTCTCTCTCTCTCTCTCTCTCTCTCTCACACACACACACACACACACACACACACAGATTCTCTCATTGTGTGGAGTGCAAAGTGCAAGAGCTCCATCTCCTTCTCCAAGCTTGTTGAGAAGTGGAGAGACTACACCAACACTCTTGGCTATGGAATGCAAATCCAACCAAGAGCCATGCTTCAATGCTTAAGCTTGCCATCTTCTTCATCTTCATTACTATGCTATTATGTTATGCTAAGCAAGAAGAGTGATGATAAGTGAGAAACTATTTCTTTCTCCTATGGATGATTCTTCTTCCTCTTCCCTATCCTCATTCCCCGCTAGCTCTCTCCACCTTCGAAGGTGTTTAAAGCCTTGGTACTGAGGCTTGGGATAGTTAATGCTTTCTGCAAAGTTTATGTTATGCTCGTGATGCATGAAGCTTTCCATATTCATAGCATCACCAAGGTCACAAGGAACACAAAGATTGTATTGTAACAAGTCTCTCTTGATGGGAGAATCTATAATACAAATGCCTTTTGGAGGGGGGCCCAGCTCCAAGTAATTCCAGTCCTCAACTATTGGCATGTTCTCTAATACTCTCTCTACTGCAAAAGTATTGTTGATGCCAAGTTAATTAAGTACTATTTTTATGTTGCTACCATCAATTAAGTTCACCCCCTATGTTCTCAAAGTAATCTCACAAAAATGCTCACTCTAATTCTCTTAATTCTGCTGTTCCTCAAAGTTCAGAGGCCATTTCCATTACATTGGTTGTGATGGAATTGGCCTATTAACTTGAGAGTAGCGGAAATTAGAGAGAGTAGTTTTGTGAAATTACTTTGTGAGCATAACGCATAATTGATGGTAGCAACATAAACATAGCATTTAGTTAACTTGGCATGAACAATACTTTTGCAAGAGAGAGAATTTAGAGAACGTGACAACAATTGAGGACCGGATTTATGTGGAGGCGGTCCCCCCTCCAATAGGCATTTGTATTATGATTTCTCCCATCAAGAGAGACTTGATACAAAACAATCTGTGTTTTCCTTGTGACCTAGGTGATGCAATGAATATGGAAAGCTTCATGCATCACGAGCATAACATAAACTTTGACAAAAGCATTAACCATCCCAAGCCTGAGTCCCAAGACCTCAAACACCTTTGAAGGTGGAGAGAGCCAGCAGGGAATGAGGGTAAAGAAGAGGAAGAAGAAACATTTCATAGGAGAAAGACATAGTTCCTCACTTATTATCGCTCTTCTTGATAGTATACGTAATAGCATAGTAATGAAGATGGAGAAGATGGCAAGCTTAAGCATTGAAGCATGGCTCTTGGTTGGATTTGCATTGCATAGCCAAGAGTAATGGTGTAGGCTCTCAACCTCTCTACTTGCTTGGAGAAGGAGAGGGAGCTCTTGTACTTTGCACTTGACACAATGTGTGTGTGTGTGTGTGTGTGTGTGTGTGTGTGGGAGTGTATACCCCCCAAGCATGTCCCTAGATTCCTTGGCCGACCCCCCCTTGTAGCTCATGCTTGAGGCTCATTGGACCCCTCCATGCCTAGCCAATCACAAGTAGGAGGTAAATCAAGTACAATGGAGTCCCCAATAAATAGGGCTTCCATGTGTCTAGGGCATGTAGAACAGCTAAAAGCTCTTTCACATAAATGCCCAAGACTCGTTCATCGGTATTGAGCCTTCGGCTCTCATATGCTATGGCATGCCCTTCTTGAAGCAAAACTACTCCAAGGTATTGACCACAAGCATCACATTGGACCTCAAATGGCTTTGAGAGATCTGGAAGCACGATGACTGGTTGGGAGGTAAGATTTTCTTTGAGCTTATCAAAAGCATTTTTCTCTTTAGTAGTCCATACATACTTAACATTCTACTTAGTTAAGTCATGTAGTGGTCCTGCTATTTGAGAGAATTTTGCTGTGAAGCGTCTACAGTATACGCACATACCAATAAAGCTTCTTAGCTCATGTAGATTCCTTGGATTGGGCCATGCTTTTATTACCTCTAACTTCGATGAATCCATACGGATACCATCTTGAGAGATAATATGACCTAGGTATTGATTCTCTTGAAGGAAAAATTCACTTTTCTTTTGGTTGACAAAAAGCTTGTTCTCCCTCAATGCTTGAAAAATCACTTGGAGATGTTGCTTATGTTCCTCCAAAGACTTGGAGTAGATGATGATATCATCAAAGAACAATCCAGTGAATTTGGTAAGGTCTAAATTTTTTCTTTATTAGTTGATTGAACGTAGCTAGTGCATTAGTCAAGCCAAAAGGCATGACTAGATATTCATAAAGACCAAGCGTTGTACGAAACGCAGTCTTTAGGATATCTTCATCTACTATTGTTATTTGATGATAGCCACTTTTAAGGTCAATACTACTGAAGTAGGTAGAGCCTTGTAGGTTATCAAACAGATCTTCTACCCGAGGCACGGGAAATGTGTTTTTGATAGTGATATGGTTCCACACACATACGGTATGTACCATCTTTCTTTTGCACTAAAAGGGCTGGAGAACAAAATGGAGAGGAACTAGGACTCACCATCCCTTTGTCTACCAATTCCTGTACTTGCCTCATGATCTCCTCTTGTTGAACTTGAGAGACTCGATAAGGAGGCTTGTTAGGCGGTGAGCTTCCTGGAAGGAGCTCAATACGATGGTCATCATCCCCTCGTTTTGGTGATAAGTCCATAGGGATATCATTGATGAACACATCTTGGAATCCTTTTAGAAAATTAGACAAGCCTAACTCTTCTTCATTCCTATCATTTACATTTGATGAAACATTATGATCTTTTAGAGACTCTTTGACAAAAATCATGTACGCAGAAACTGAGCTCTCCATTGATTTATCAAAAGCAGGAGGATTTACAAGTGGAATAGTGCGACCACGCTCACTAGCATCTATATACATGTTCTTTCCCCTGTAGGTGAAGTAGATTCTCCTTTCAAGGAACTTCATATTAGCAGCCATGTGATCAAACCATGGCGTCCCTAGGATAGCATCCTCATGTTGAAGAGGAGAGATGAAAAAGTCTTCTTTGTCGACATAGCTTTGGACATGGAGTCTCAACTTCCCAATCAAGGGAGTAATGGAAGCTTGTTGTCCCTTGAAAGCTGTGTCAGCCATTACCATATCTCCCATCTCGAAAGCTTGAATGCCCAACTTGGTGGCCAACACCATTGATATGAAGTTGTGAGTAGAGCCAAGGTCAAAACAGTTGAAGGCATCATGCTCTCTTACCTTTCCCCAAGCATAGGAAAGTGATGATCCTTTGCAATGAACATCCTCTTTTGGAGCTTTGATGGTGGCACAAGAACGATAGCCATGTCCTTGCTCCCCACACTTGAAACACTTATGGTCCTTCCGAAAAGCTTCAAGATCTTCAGGAGAGAGTTTGTTTTTGCCTTTGTAAACTCCCTTCTCCTCGGAACGATTGTTGTTGTTGTTGTTGTTGTTCAAAGTGCCTTGGGAAGAATTTTGAGCATTGGGTTTCCCCTTTGCATCATTTTTGTCTTTGTTTTCCATGGGCTTGACATTCCATCTAGCCCCTTGATGGAAATTGATGCGTGAAGCAACCATGGTGTGATGGATTACTTCAGTGATAGAACCAGACCGTTGGGAGTTGATGTATTCGGCCATCTCTTTAGGTAATCCCGCATAGAATTATCGATTTTGCTCGGCAAAGTCTATCTTCTAAAAGACAGTAGCCTTGAGATGTAAATCCCAAAACTTGTCTATATACTTGTGGATAGACTCATGAGAGAGAAGCTTCAAGCTACACTATTCGGTAAACACTTTGTCCTTTGCATCGCTTGCAAGGAATTGCTTCATGATGGAAAATCATAGAGCTTTCCATGTCTTTGGGGATTCGTCGTTGCCAAGAAGGCTAGCCCACCATTGACGAGATGATTTTTGGAAGGGCATAGCTACATGGTGTAGCTTGGAGGACTCTATGAAGCCCTCGTCTCCAAAGGCCACATCAAATTGCTAGATGAAGGCCAACACTTTGTCAATAGCACCAAAGGTTCCACCATAGGTGAGAAAAGAGATACTCTTTGCTTCCTCCTTGAACTTCTTTAGCTTTTGTGACCTTTGCCATGTAGGGTATGATTTGTGATGTCCTCGCCTCCTGTATTCTCTAGGAAAACAGCTATAGATTTCTTCGAAAGAGGAGGAAGGTGAAGAAGAAGGAGAAGAGGGTGACCTCTTTCTTGCCCTTTTCTTCCTTTGTTTCCTCTCTTCCCTTTTGGAGTGATGAGGAGAAGGATTGTGTGTTGATATTTTCCTCTTGGGAGGAGTAGCGATCGTCTAGACCGCCGTCTTCATGGAGCCACATCTTTAGAGGAACTTAAAGAGTCATTGCTTTCTTGCTCTTTGGATTCCTCCTCTTGTATGGGAGAGAGTCTTCTTTTGCGGTCTCTTCAAGAGGCCTCCTAAGATCTCTCTCCTCTTGGAGAGGAAGGGAAATTCCATAAGCGCGAAGTTGTCGAGTAACTTCGGCTTGCAAAGCAGGGTTGCCCATAGCTTGCTGCAACCTAGTACCAAGATAATTAACAAACATGGGGGCATCATCATTAGCACCTTCATGTGCAAAATCAAAGCTATCAATGTTCATTCTAATCTCTTGGTTATTGTCAGCCATGTTAACAAAATTTGTGTATGTACTTAGTGTATGCTTTGGCAATTCAAAACCTTAGTTGCCACTCCTCTTAGCCTTTGAAAATCGGCTCTTAAGTATCTACACCCACGACTCGAAGTGGTTAATTATAGAGAGTAGTGGAGTAGGTCTAACATAGCAGAGTTACCGAGGGCTAGCTCCTTTCGGACTTCTTATGGCTCAATAATGGTAAAGTCGTAGGCAAGTCTAAAAAGACTCCGTTATTAAGTCCAAAGCTCCCAAGGTGTGCACCATATCCCACATAGTGGGCTCAACAAAATCGATAATAGATCCCAGTTCCACTTACCCTAATATAATTAACAAAATCAACTATTTATAGGCAACTTAAGGACCTCTCTTCTTAAGCAAGAAAAGAGAAACCAAATGCTTTGATACCAATGTAATGGAATTGGCCTATTAACTTGAGTGTAGCAGAAATTAGAGAGAGTACTTTTGTGAAATTACGTTGTGAGCATAGCGGGTGAACATAATTGATGGTAACAACATAAACATAGCATTTAGTTAACTTGGCATGAACAATAATTTTGCAAGAGAGAGAATTTAGAGAACATGACAACATTTGAGGACTGGATTTATGTGGAGCCGGTCCCCCCTCCAATAGGCATTTGTATTATGATTTCTCCCATTAAGAGAGACTTGTTATAATACAATCGTTGTGTTCCTTGTGACCTAGGTGATGCAATGAAGGTGGAAAGCTTCATGCATCACGAGTATAACATAAACTTTGAGAAAAGCATTAACTATCCCAAGCCTCAGTCCCAAGACCTCAAACACCTTCGAAGGTGGAGAGAGCTAACAAGGAATGAGGGTAGGGAAGAGAAAGAAGAAACATTTCATAGGAGAAAGAATTAGTTACTCACTTATAGTCATTCTTCTTGCTAGCATACATAATAGCATAGTAATGAACATGGAGAAGATGGCAAGCTTAAGCATTGAAGCATGGCTCTTGGTTGGATTTGCATTCCATAGCCAAGAGTGTTGGTGTAGGCTCTCTCAACCTCTCTACTTGCTTGGAAAAGGAGAGGGAGCTCTTGCACTTTGCACTTCACAGTATGAGGGTCTGTGTGTGTGGGAGAGTATACCCCCCAAGCATGCCCCTAGCTTCCTTGGTCGACCCCCCTTGTAGCTCATGCTTGAAGCTCATTGGACCCCTCCATGCCTAGCCAATCACAAGCAGGAGGTAAATCAAGTAACAAGGGTAGCCTTGGGACAAGTGTCCCCCTTTCCCCTTTGAGAGAGAGGACTTGATAAATGTTAAAAAAATTAATTAAATCTTCTAAATTATCATTGGACCCCTTGGGTGGCCAACCAATAGGCTTCAGGCACACCATGAGGGCAACATGAGGAGGAACTTGACAAGTGTACCTTTTGCTTTCTTTGTACCAAGCATGTCTTGTGTGAGTGGTGTGTGTGTTCTCTCTCATCCCTCCTCTTGTAGGGCTCGCCCCCTCCTTGTAGGGATTAGTGTTGACTTTTGCACACCTCAAGCCACTCAACTTTGGACCCGGTTCCCACCACAAGCCCAATTGGCCCTTAAGCCCCTCAAGCTTGGGCGAAGTTCCTACCTCAAGAGCAACCCTAGCATCTCAAGCATGACAAGCACCTCAAGCATCTCAGTCATCAAACACCTCAAGAATCTCAGTCATCAAGCACCTTAGTCATCAAGCACATCAAGCACCTTAAGGTCTCACCTCAAGCTCAGCCCTAGCTTACTTAAGGTCAAAGGACTTTTACACTAACTATTGGAGGTCTTCAATGAAGCTAACCCTAAGGTCTTTATGCTCCATTGATTAGCCTTGCTCTTTGATAGACCATCTCTCATTTGGGCCCCTTTACTATTGGCCCCGTGTTGAGATAGATCTATAAGCACATGTCTATATCTTAATTCTTGGTTCCATTTATTCTCCCACATTAAATGACCAGTTTAATATGACAAAATCGTTTGGGTTGGTTAGGTATTAGATTTTATGATATTGGTATCAGAGCATTTGGTTTCTCTTTTCTTGCTTAAGAAGAGAGGTCTTTACATAGCCTAGTAATGGTTGATTTTGTTAATTATATTAGGGTAAGTGAGATTGGGATCTATTATCGGTTTTGTTGAGCCCACTTTGTGGGATATGGTGCACACCTCAGGAGCTTTGGTCTTAATAATGGGGTCTTTTTAGACTTGCCTACGGCTTTACCATTATTGAGCCATAAGAAGTTTGAAAGCTCTCCGAAAGGAGCTATCCCTCGGCAACTCTGCTATGTTAGACCCACCCCACTACTCTCTATAATTAACCAATTCGAGCTGTGGGTGTAGATACTTAAGTGCTTATTTTCAAAGGCTAAGAGGAGTAGCAACTAAGGTTTTGAATTGCCAAAGAATACACTAAGTAAACGCATAAGTATAATTAGCATGGCTGAAAATAACCAAGAGACTAGAATAAACATTGATAACTTTGCTTTTGCACATGAAGGTGCTAATGATGATGCCCTTATGTTTATCGATTATCTTGTTACTAGGTTGCATCAAGCTATGGGAAACCCTACTTTTCAAGCCAAAGTTACTCAACAACTTCGTGCTTAAGGGATCTAACTTCCTCTCCAACAGGAGAGAGAGCTTAGGAGGCCTCTTGATGAGACCCCTAAAGAAGATTCTCTCCCATCTGAGAGGAGAAATCCAAAGAACAAGAAAATAATGAATCCCTAAGTTCCTCTAAAGATGTGGCTCCATGAAAACGATCCGCCAACTGCTCCCATGAGGAAACGGTCAACACACAATCCTTCTCCTCGTCACTCCGAAAGGGAAGAGAGGAAACAAAGGAAGAAAAGGTCAAGAAAGAGGTCACCCTCTTCTCCTTCTTCTTCACCTTCCTCCTCTCCCGACAAAAGCTATGGCTATTCTCCTAGAGAATACAGGAGGGGAGGACATCGCAAATCATACCCTGCATGGCGAAGGTCACAAAAGCTAAAGAAGTTCAAGGAGGGAGCAAAGAGTATCTCTTTTCTCACCTATGATGGCACCTTTGGTGCCAACGACAAAGTATTGACCTTCATCCAGCAATTTGATGCGGACTTTGGAGACGACGACTTCACGGAGTCCTCCAAGCTACACCATGTAGCTATGCACTTCCAAAAATCGGCTTGTCAATGGTGGGGTAGTCTTTGTGGCAACGATGAAGCCCCAAAGACATGGAAACTCTACGAGTTTCCATCATGAAGTAATTCCTTGCAAGCAACCCAAAGGACAAAGTACTTACCAAATGGCGCATGAGTCTATACACAAATATGTGGACAAGTTTTGGGATTTACATCTCAAGGCTATTGTCTTCCAAAAGATAGACTTTGTCGAGTAAGAGCAACAATTTTCTGCGGGATTACATGAAGAAATGGTTGAGTATGTCAACTCCCAACGGCTTGGCTCTATGACCGAAGTAATCCACCACACCATGGTTGCTTCTCGCATCAATTTCCAACAAGGGGCTAGACGGAATGTCAAGACCATGGAAAACAAAGACAAAAGTGATGCAAAGGGAAAAACCAATGCTCAAAATTCTTTCCAAAGCAATAACAATAACAACAACAATCAGTCCAAGAAGAAGGGAGTTTACAAAAGTAAAAACAAACTCTCTCATGAAGAGCTTGAAGCTTTTCGCAAGGACCATAAGTGTTTTAAGTATGGGGAGCAAGGACATGGCTATCGTTCTTGCCCCAAGAGAAATGCCTGCAGTGAGACTCCTAGAGCTTCCACCATCGAAGCTCCAAAAGAGGATGCTCAATGCAAAGGATCACCTCTCTCCGATTCTTGGGGAAAGGTAAGGGAACATGATGCCTTCATCTTGTTTGAACCTGGCTCTACTCACAACTTTATATCAATGGAGTTGGCCACCAAGTTGGGCATTCAATCTTTTGAGATGGGAGATACTGTAACTACTGACACAGCTTTCAAGGGACAACAAGCCTCCGTTACTCCCTCGATTTGGAAGTTGAGACTTCATGTCCAAAGCTATGTCAACAAAGAAAACTTTTTCATCTCTCCTCTCCAACATGAGGATGCTATCCTAGAGGCACCATGATTCAACCGCATGGCTGCCAACATGAAGTTCCTTGAAAGGAGAATCTACTTCACCTATAGGGAAAAGGGCATGTATATAGATGCTAATGAGTCTGGTTGTACCATACCACTTGTAAATTCACCAGCTTTTGATAAGTCAATGAAAAGCTCGATTTCTGCATACATGATTTTTCTTAAAGAATCCACTAATGACACTAATGGTTTATCAAATGAAAATGGTAGGAATCAAGAAGAGTAAAACTTGTCTACTTTTCTAAATGGATTCCAAGTGTGTTCATCGATGATATCCCTATGGGCTTACCTCCAAAACGAGGGGATGATGACCATCAAATTGAGCTCCTACCAGGAAGCTCACCGCCTAACAAGCCTCCTTATCGAGTTTCCCAAGCTCAACAAGAGGAGATCATGAGGTAAGTACAAGAATTGGTAGAGAAGGGATGGTGAGGCCTAGCTCCTCTCCCTTTTGTTCCCCGGTCCTTTTAGTGCAAAAGAAAGATGGTACATTTCGTATGTGTGTGGACTATGGAGCACTAAACCATATCACTATAAAAAATAGATTTCCCGTGCATCAGGTAGAAAATCTGTTTGATAAGCTACAAGGCTCTACCTACTTCAGTAGGATTGACCTTAAAAGTGGCTATCATCAAATAAGGATAGTGGATGAAGATATCCTAAAGACAGCGTTTCAAACAACGTTTGGTCTTTATGAATATCTATCTAGTCATGCCTTTTGGCTTGACCAATGCACTTGCCACATTCAATCATTTGATGAAGAAAATATTTAGACCCTACCGCAAGTTAACTGGAGTGTTCTTTGATGATATCATCTTCTGCTCCAAGTCCTTGAAGGAACACAAGCAACATCTCCACGTGATTTTTCAAGCATTGAGGGAGAACAAGTTTTTTCTCAAACAAAAGAAAAGCAAATTTTTCCTTCAAGAGATTCAGTACTTAGGTCATATTATCTCTCAAGATAGTATCGGTATGGATCCATCGAAGTTAGAGGTAATAAAAGCATGGCCTAATCCAAGGAATCTACATGAGCTAAGAAGCTTTATTGGTATGTGTGCATACTATAGACACTTCATAGCAAAATTTTCTCAAATAACAGGACCACCATTACATGACTTAACAAAGAAGAACGTTAAGTATTCATGAACTACTAAGGAGTAAAAAGCTTTTGACAAGCTCAAAGAGAAGCTTACATCTCAACCAGTTCTCATGCTTCCGGATCTCTCAAAGCCATTTGAGGTCCAATGTGATGCTTGTGGTGATTGCCTTGGAGCAGTTTTGCTTCAAGAAGGGCATGCCATAGCATATGAGAGTCGAAGGCTGAATACGGATGAACAGATCTTGGGCATTTATGAGAAAGAGCTTTTAGTTGTTCTACATACCCTAGACACATGGAAGCACTATTTATTGAGGACTCCATTCATTTTACGAACAGACCACCAAAGTCTCAAGTATTTGATGACGCAAAAACCAAGCTTTTCGACAAACAAATGAGATGGGCAAATTTTCTTTTGCAATTTTGTTTTCATATTGCTCACATTGTTGGTAAGCACAATCAAGTGGCTGATGCACTTTCACGACGACCAAAAGTCAATGCGGTGTCTATAGCAACTCACAATGATCTATCTTCTATGATAGATGGCTATGCTACTGACCTAGACTGTAAAGATGTAATGTCAGCCCTTGCTTTGGGGAAGAAAGAGGAACCATTCACTTTGCAGGATGGTTATCTTCTCCATGGCAATAGGCTATGTGTTACCCACTCTCTTCGTGAGAAAGTGTATGAATCCCATGCTCCTCCCTATGCGGGACATAGAGGCATTGAACCTACTCTTTGAGGAGTAGAGACGTACTTCTATTGGCCTACAATGAAAGTGGACATACAAGAGTATGTTTCGAAATGTGTGGTATGCCAAAAGACTAAGTATGATAGAGGGAAGAAACTTGGATTACTCCAGCCATTGCTAATCCCTAATTCACCATGGGAGAGTATACCCATGGATTTTATCTTTGGATTACCCAAGTCTATCCATGGAAATACGGAAATATGGACAATAGTCGACAGGTTTAGCAAGCAAGCACACTTTATTCCTGTCAAAAAGATTATTAAGGCACACCAAATGGCAACCATCTTCATATCTCAGATTTTCAAACACCATGGATTACCAACATCCAACGTGTTAGATAGAGATCCTAGAATGACCAGTAATTTTTGGAAATTTCTCTTCGAAAATATAGGTACAAGATTGAATTTCTCTTCGGCCTATCACCCACAAACGGATGGCCAAAGTGAGATAACCAATCTTACAGTACTCGATCTACTAAAGACTTATGTTATATAAGTAGATCAACGCTCACAATGGGAGAAGTACTTACCCTTGTAGAGTATGCGTACAATAATATTGTCCTTACTAGTACGGGAAAAGCACCTTTTGAGATCATTGACGGAAGCCCTAAAAGTCCCTTGTTACTAAAGTAAATGGAAAGATCTTTGCTGCTGTGATGAGTATAGCCATGACCTACAAGAATCTTTTCAAAAGATTAAGGAGGCTATATCCATCTCTCAACAAAGGCAAAAAGCTACTGCTAACAAGCACAGAAGGACCTTAACGTTCAAAGAAAATAATTGGGTCTTACTTAAGTTTCCCAAGGCTCGATTGAGGCAAACGATGGGCAAAAGTCCTACGGGCCATCAAAAGTATTATGCTAAATTGGCAAAAAGATACTATGATCCTTTTCAAATCTTGAACCCAGTCAATGACATGGCTTATCAAATCAAGTTGCCCAACCATTGGCTCATACACAATGCTTTTCATGTGAGCCTACTTAAGCCCAACAAAGGAGAGCAACCAAGAGAACCAATTATTGAAGACCCTCCAAAAATCGAAGACCAAGAAGAGGTGCTACAACCCGAAGCTATCCTTCGGCATGAAGGCAAGGTACTACGGCATGATAAGATTATCCGAAGGTATCTTATTAAGTTCAAAAATTATCCTTTTGAAGATTCTAGATGGATGCAAAGAATATAGCTTAAGGAGTATGAACCTTGTCAATGCTTACAATGTTGCACTAAATGAACAATTTTTTTGTCTTATAAGACTAGTCCTCTTTTGTGCACAAATTTAAATAGTATGCATGCTTAGAATCATGTTTGTGATGACGACGTCACTCAAACACCAAGTAGAATTTGTCACTCTACTTTGGGAGTATGATATGGACTAAAGAGAAGACATGCTTGCGGCACCTACGCCTCCCAAGCACCAAATGGACTAGTCATCCATTCTGGAATGATGTCGCAGGGTGAAAAGGGATCCTCTACCCGCTAAGAAACGTAGACTAATGACTAAAAGTTTATCTCTTCTACCTCATAGTCGAGGACGACTATGATTTCAAGAGAGAGGTAATGTCATAAAATCTAATATCTAACCAACCCAAATGATTTTCTCATATTAAAATGATCATTTAATGTGGGAGAATAAACGGGAACAAGGTTAGAATATAGACATATGCTTATGGATCTGTCTCAACACGGGGCCAAGGTTAAAGGGGTCCAAATGTGAGATGGTATGTTAAAGAGCAATGCTACCTAATGGAGCTTAAAGACCTTAGGGTTAGCTTCATTAAAGATCTCCAAAAGTTAGTGTTAAAGAGTCCTTTGACCTTAGGCAAGCTAGGGCTGACCTTGAGGTGGGAACCCTGCCCAAGCATGAGGGGCTTGTCGGCTTGCTATCTAAAGTGTTGTGTTTGTGGGAACCTTGCCCAAAGCTTGAGGTGATTTTTATGCTCAAAATGACAAAGGTTCTTGAAGTGTTCAATCCAAATATAAACTCTCAAGAGGCATAAAATGTTTCCATGCTTGATTGACTAAGTGCTTGAAGTGTTCAATTCAAACCAAATGACTCAAGAAGCATAAAAGACACATGGCAAAGTTCTCCACATATGGCCCTCATGATGTGCTTGAATCCTACTGGATAGGCTTTAAAGGGGGTCCAATGAGAATTTAGATGCATAAAAATAAATAATTAAGTTCTTTCTCTCAAAGAGGAAAAAGAGGACACATGTCCCAAATTATATAATTAAATATTACGAGCGAGCGAGAGAGAGAGAGAGAGAGAGAGAGAGAGAGAGAGAGAGAGAGAGAGAGAGAGAGAGAGGTGTGAACCAAGCATGGGCCAGGCACACACACACACATATTCTCTCATTGTGTGGAGTGCAAAGTGCAAGAGCTCCATCTCCTTCTCCAAGCTTGTTGAGAAGTAGAGAGCCTACACCAACACTCTTGGCTATGGAATGCAAACCCAACCAAGAATCATGCTTCAATGCTTAAGCTTGCCATCTTCTTCATCTTCATTACTATGCTATTATGCTATGCTAAGCAAGAAGAGTGATGATAAGTGAGGAACTATTTCTTTCTCCTATGGATGATTCTTCTTACTCCTACCCTCATTCCCCGCTAGCTCTCTCCACCTTCGAAGGTGTTTGAGGCCTTGGGACTGAGGCTTGGGATAGTTAATGCTTTTTTCAAAGTTTACGTTATGATCGTGATGCATGAAGCTTTCCATCTTAATAGCATCACCACGGTCTCAAGGAACACAAAGATTGTATTGTAACAAGTCTCTCTTGATGGGAGAATCTATAATACAAACGCCTTTTGGAGGGGGGACCGGGGCTCCAAGTAAATCGGGTCCTCAACTATTGTCATGTTCTCTAATACTCTCTCTCTTGCAAAAGTATTGTTCATGCCAAGTTAATTAAGTACTATGTTTATGTTGCTACCATCAATTAAGTTCACTCCCTATGTTCTCAAAGTAATCTCACAAAAATTCTCACTCTAATTGTCTTAATTCCGCTATTCTCAAAGTTCATAGGCCATTTCCATTACAGAAGATAGATCATTGTGAGTTGCTATAGACACTACATTTACTCTTTGTCGTCGTGATAGTGCATCGACCACTTGATTGTGCTTGCCAGCAAGAGCAATATGAAAATTAAATTACGAAAGAAAATTTTCCCACCTCATTTATTTGTCGAAAAGCTTGGTTTGCATCATAAAGTACTTAAGACTTTGGTCATCCATTTGTAGGATGAATGGAGTCCCCAAAAGATAATGCTTCCATGTGTCAATGGCATGTAGAATAGCTAGTAGCTCCTTTTTGTATATGTCCAACACTCGCTCATCGGAGTTGAGTCTTTGACTCTCTTATGCTATGGTATGCCCTTCTTGAAGCAAGACTGCTCCAAGGCAATCTCATCAAGCATCACATTGGACCTCAAATGGTTTTGAGAGATCCGGTAGGGTAAGCACATGTTGAGAGGTAAGCTTTTCTTTAAGCTTCTCAAAAGCATTTTGCTCTTTTGCAATCCATGTATACTTAACATTCTTCTTTGCTAAGTCATGTAATGGTCCTACTATTTGTGAATTTTTTTCTAAGAAGCATCTATAGTATGCACACATACCAATATTACCTTTATTACTTCTAACTTTTATTACCTCTAACTTTGTTGGATCCATATGGATACCATCTATCTTGAGAGATAATGTGACCTAAGTATTGAATCTCTTGAAGGAAAAATTCACTCTTCTTTTGATTAATAAAAATTTTATTCTCCCTCAAAGATTGAAAGATTATGTGGAGATGTTGCTTATGCTCCTCGAGAGAATTGGAGTAGATGATGGTATTATCAAAGAATACTCCAATGAACTTGGTCCTGTGAGTCTTTTTTTTTTTTCCATTAAGCGGTTGAATGTGGCCACCGGAGCATTCGTCAAGCCAAAAGGCATGACAATATATTCATAAAGACCAAATGTTGTACAAAAAGCGATCTTTACAATATCGTCCTTATTTGATGGTAGCCACTTTTAAGGTCAATCCTATTGAAGTAGGTAGAGCCTTGTAGCTTATCAAATAGATCTTCTACCCGCAGTATGAGAAATTTGCTCTTGGTAGTAATCTTGTTTAGTGCCCTATAATCAACACACATGTGGTATGTGCCATCTTTCTTTTGCACTAAAAGTACTAGGGAACAAAAGGGAGAGGAGCTAGGCCTCACCATCCTCTTATCCACCAGTTCATGCTCTTGCCTCATAATATCCTCTTGTTGAGCTTGGGAAACTCTATAAGGAGGCTTATTAGGTGGTGAGCTCCCACGTAGAAGCTCTATTCAATGATCATCATCCCCTCGTTTTGGAGGTAACTCTCCAAGGATGTCGTCAATAAAAACTTCTTGGAATCTATTTAGGAAATTAGACAATTCTAATCCTCTTGATTCCTACCATTTCCATTGGATAAAACATTAGGATCAAACACACTTATCAAAAGCAAGTGTGTTTACAAGAGGTATAGTACGACTCGACTCATTAGCATCTATGTACATGTTCTTTTCCCCGTATTTGAAATAAGTTATCCTTTCACATAACTTCATATTGGCAACCATGCGATTGAACCATGGTGCCCCTAGGATAACATCCTCATGTTGGAGAGGGGAGATGCAAAATTCCTATTTGTCGACGTAGCTTTGGACATGAAGCCTCAATTTTCCAATCAAGGAGTAACGGAGGCTTGTTGTCCCTTGAAAGCTCCATCGACAATCACAATATCTCCCATCTCGAAAGCTTGTATGCCCAACTTAGTGTCCAACTTCGTTGATATGAAGTTGTGAGTAGAGCCATGGTCAAAAAGGATAAAGGCATCATGCTCCCTCACCTTTTCCCAGCATAGGAAAGGGATGATCCTTTGTAATGAGTATCCTCTTTTGGAGCTTCGTGGAGAGAGTTTATTTTTACTTTGTAAACTCCTTTCTCCTTGGTCTTATTGTTGTTGTTGTTGCTAGAATTGCCTTGGGAAGAATTTTGAGCATTGTTATTCCCTCTAGGTTCATTTTGGTCTCTAGTTCCCATGGGCTTAAAATTCCTCGTAGCCCCTTGTTGGAACTTGATTTGTGAAGCGACCATATATGGTGAATCACTTTAGTGATGGTCCTCATAATATTTTTTCTTTTGTTCAGCAAAGTCTATCTTTTGGTAGAATGAAGCTTTGAGATGTAAATCCCAAAACTTGTCCACATACTTGTGGATAGACTCATTGGGAGACAACTTCAAACTTCGCCATCCGATAGGCACTTTGTCTTTGGCATGGCTTGCAAGAAACTGCTTCATTATGGAAACTTATAGAGTTTTCCATGTCTTTGGAGCTTCGCCATTACCTCTTTGACTAGTCCACCATTGTCAGGCAGTCTTTTGAAAATGCATAGCTACATGACATAGCTTAGAGGAATTTGTGAAGCCCTCATCTCCAAAGGCCGCATCAAATTGTCGGATGAAAGCCAAAACTTTGTTTGTAGCACCAAAGGTGCCATCATAGGTGAGAAAAGAGATGCTCTTTCCTCTCTCCTTGAACTTCTTAAGCTTGTAGGACCTTTTCCAAGCAGCATAGGATTTGAGATGTCCTCCCCTCTTGTAATCTCTAGGGGAAAAACCGCTACTTTCATCAGAAGAGGAGGAAGATGATGAAGATGGAGAAGAGGGTGACCTCTTTCTCGTCTTTTTCTTCTTTTGATTCCTCTCTTTCTTTTCAGAATGACGAGGAGAAGGACTATATGACGATCTTTTCCTTTTAGGAGGAGTTGGGCGTCATCGAGACCGCCGTCTTCATAGAGCCACATCTTTCAAAAAACTTGGAGATTCACTTCTTTCTCTTTTATTGGATTTGTCCTCTTCTCTCACTGAAGAGAGTCTTCTTTTGGAAGTCTCAATAAGAGGCCTCCTAAGATCTCTCTCTTCTTGGAGAGCTTGGAGAATCCCATGTGCACGAAGTTGTTGGGAAACTTCGGCTTGTAAAGCGAGGTTGGTCATGGCTTGCAACCTAGTGACAAGATAGTTCACAAACACGGTGGCATCATTAGTAACACGTTCATGTCAAAAATCAAAGTTATCAATATTCATTCTACTCTCTTTATTATTGTCAGCCATGCTAACTAAATTTACATATATGCTACTTTGTGCTTTGGCAACCTCAAAACTTTAGTTGCTACTCTTCTTAACTTTTGAAAATTAGCTCTCAAACAGCCACACCCATGGTTTAGAGACTGTTGATTGCAAAGAGTAGTGGAGAGGGTCTAACAAAATAATGGTTGAGCCAACGGTAAGCCCCCGAAAGACTCCATTATCAAGTCTATAATTCCCAACGGTGTACCTCGAACTTAGTTCATTCCAACCGGAATAATAAATCCTTGCCCCACTTATCCTCTTGCAATGAACAACTCCAACCTTTCATGGACAACTTAAGGACCTCTCTTCTTAAGCAAGAAAAGAGAAACCATTAGCTATGAGACCAATGTAATGGAATATGGCTACCAACATTGATTGTAGTGGAATTAAAGTAACAATAGTGAGCATTTCCTTAAGAGGATTCTTAATAAACATAAGGAGAGCACTTGTTTGAAGGTAGCAAAATAAACATTATGCCTGGTTAGCTTGGCATGAACAATACTTGCAAAAGAGAGAGAGAATTAGAGATTGACAACAGTTGAGGATCAGATGTACTTGGAGCCCTGTCCCCCCTCCAACAAGCTTTTATATTATAGATTCTCCCTTGAAGAGAGACATGGTACAATACATGCTTTGTGTTCATTGAGACCTTGTTGATGCCATTAATATGGTAAGTTTTATGCACGAATATTATGCCCGAAACTAACTTGCAAAACATTAACTTGTCCCCGGCCTCAATCCCAAGACCTCAAACACCTTCAAAGGTGGAGAGAGCTAGTAGGGAGTGAGGGAAGGGAAGAGGAAGAAGAAGTATCATATGAGAAAGAAGTACTTTCCTAACCATAGATTACTCTTGGAGATTAGCTTAGCATAGTAATATAGATGGAAAAGAAGATGAGCATGCCATTAAAGCTTGACTTTTGGTTGGATTTTCATTCCATAGCTAAGAGGTTTTGGTGTAGGCTCTCTACTTCTCAAGCTTGGAGAAGGAAATGGAGTTCTTGCTCAACACATGAGGGATTGTGAGAGTGTGTGGGAGAATGTGCCACAAAGGAGATCCCTAGCATGCCTTGGTCAACCGCTCTCTCTCCTAGCACTAGCTTGCATCCCATTGGCTCATGCCAAGGTTGGCCAATTATAAGCTATGGTCAAATCAAGAAATGGAGGTAGCATTTGGACAAGTTTCCTTCTTTCCCCCTTTGAGAGAGAGAGAGAGAGAGAGAGAGAGAGAGAGAGAGAGAGTGAGAGAGAGAGCTAAAATAATTATTTATATGCATCTAAATTCTCATTGGACCTCCCTAAAGGCCATCCAATAGGATTCAGGCACACCATGAGGGCGACATGGCTAGGGGATTGACATGTGTCCTTAATGCCTTTTGAGTTTTGGGCTTGCCTTGAGTGTGTGTGTGTGTGTGTGTGTGTGTGTAACTTACCGGTTCACCCCCTCCTTTGTACGGATCATCTTTGACTTAAACACCACAAGCACCTTGGTCATCAAGCATGACAATCACCTCAAGCACCTTAGTCATCAAGCACGACAAGCACCTCAAGCACCTGAGTCATTAAGCATGACATGCACCTCAAGCACTTTAGTCATTAAGCACGACATGCACCTCAAGCACTTTAGTCAGCTCAAGCACCTCAAGCACCTGAGTCATTAAGCACGACATGCACCTCAAGCACTTTAGCCAGCTCAAGCACCTTAGTCAGCTCAAGCACAATAAGGACCTCAAGCACATGCCTAGCTTGCCTAAGGTCTAGAGTACCTAAAGGTCCTAAGTCTAAGGACTTGTAACACTGAACTTTGGAGGTCTTTAATGAAGCTAACCCTAAGGTCTTTTAAGGTCCATTACCTGTTCATTGCTCTTTGGTAGACCATCTCCCTTTTGGACCCTTCATGAGATGTAACCTTCTCTCCCTTTGGTTCTTTGATGAGATAGGTCTAAAAGCATATCTCTATATGCTACTCTTGTTCTCATTCATTTTCTCACATTAAATGACCAGTTCAATATGAGAAAATCATTTGGGATAGGTAGATATTAGATTTTATGATAGACGACAACAAAGCTCCTCTTAACAATCTCGCTGGTACATATCTTTAAAAAAATTGCATTCAAAAGCTTGATTTCAAGATTATCTTTTAGAGCCAAGGCAACGCCTTTACAATCAAATGACCGTTGCCACAAAGAAGGTGTTTTCAATGTTCAAAATTACAAAACTTGTTTCGATTTATGTTTTGGATTGACTACATGTCTTTATGTCCCTTGAGACAACTCTTCCCAAAGTAAGCAGCCACCCTCTGGCTAATGACAACCATGTGACAATAATTAGGGCTAATATCAATTAGGTATTCGTATACTAACATCAAGTAGATATTAGTATTAGTTCCTCTCTCACCATGTGACGGTAATTAGGGCTAATGTCAATTAGATATTTGTGGACTTGCATTTCGATCAAAGTTGCTCGATAAAACCCTCACCAGAGCGGCCGGGATGTTGAATCGACGGTCCTCTGTGTGTGGGCTTGTGGAGTGGAGTTTGTCATGAGGGCAGTGTCTGCAGGTCGCGTCTTGTCTGGTGAGCTTTTGTGGTGGGAGCTGTTGGTCGACGCTTCGGAATGCTGTGCTAGTCGTTTGAAGAAGGTAATGGGTTTGAGTCCTGACCGGTTTTCGATAGGGTTTTGATGTTCTTGACACAGACTGCGCGTATTACATCTGTTTGTGCGTGCGCGCGCGCTGGCTTTGGTAACATTTCTTCAGTGCCTCATTTTACAGAGCTTTTGGGGATCGGGAACAGGCGCAATGAAGAACATTGCAGTGCAACGTAGACAGGCTCAGGCAGTCTGTCTCCTAGATAGTACCATGTGGAGGTAATCAGAATTGCTATTTGCATTTGGCATGGTCTATAATTTGTCCAGTATGGTTTCTCAAATTTGTTTTGCAGCATGGGCAAGGAAGCATATGCTGCCCTTGTCCTAAACATGAAGAAGCTGTTATTGGAGGCTAGATGTACCTACGGACCTGTTTCTGCTAGCACAGGGGAATGCTGCAGCACCTTTTCTGATTTTTTTTCAAGAGGCGTTGCAGGGAGAAGTCAAATTTCGTCACCTTTTCACAAGTTGATGTCCTTGGATGCCTTACCTAGTGATGGGTTTTCTGCAATGAAACTCCTTAAGAAAATGCAGCAGAGCTGTGGTACAACCTTCTGCAGTGTCTCTTCCCATGGTTTGCCAGAGAAGAACAGGAACGTTTATGACAAGGTTTACACAGATATCTACCAGGGGCCTGGAACTGACGCCTATCAAGCACAGGCAGACCAAGGATCAAAGTCAAACGGTAAGCATTTTGTAAACAGGGCCTGCCTTTCTGGATCTCGCAGTTGCCTGAAGGAAATTCATAGGAACAGGCATGCACTGCCTGTTTCTTTATCTGGAAGAGCATTCTCAACATCTACTGAGAAGCAGTTTGATGATGAAATTGGAGATTCGCAGAGCTCAGGTTCAGGTCAGCAGCATACTTTATTTGGAGGCCAGCAGAGTTCACCTGGAGACCAACAGAGCTCATTAGGAGGCCAACAGAGTTCACTTGAGGTTCCGGAATCTAAGCCTGCTGGCGGACCCTCATGGCCTAATCCTGATAATGCTGCCAGCTATGTGCTCATGTCAAACATATATGCAGATGGTGATAGGTGGGATGAAGTGAAGCGGATTAATGAAATGCGATTAAAAGCACGGGCATGGAAAAAGCCAGGAAAGGCTTATATAGAGATTCAGGCAAAGGTGCATGAGTTTATTGTGGGTGATCGAACTCATCAAGACAGTATCAACATATATGAGAAGCTAAGAAAGATCAAAAGACACATGGGCCACATAGGCTATGTGCCTTACGTGGACTTGGTTTTGGAGAATAGGAGCTATCATGACCCGTATTCCAAACCACGGTGAGGCTTCATTTCTACAACCTATCTATGGTAAGGCTTGAGTATCTGCATGCCCATCATTTGAAGCTGGTGTTAGGTGTGGACACTATGTATTGCAAGTGGTTGTTGACAAGGTACATAATTCTATGGGGACTTAACATGAGTTGTGTTCACCAGCCTACTAGATTTTACTTTTGATTAGGCAACTGTAACTTGGAGTACAATTGCTGATAAGGGGCTGAAGAGTTTGTGGTTTTGTTCCTGTCTTCAGTCTGCCTCTCTATGGCCGCGGCTGCTTTTAATGTTGATGTATTATTGAGGCAAAAGTTTTCTAGCGGCTCTCAAAGAACACTTGTGCTCATGGTATCTTCAAAAAACACTCACTGTTTTAGTTTCTTGACTTTGCTCACAAGTTTCCTTCCAACGAAATAGGGCTTCTAGAAGTTTATGCTGTTGTGGAAAATTTTCAGTACATCTTGTAGTTTTTCAGAAAGTAGGTTTTTTAGAGGTCCACCCTTGCAAGGCAGTTAGTTACCTGCCGTACCAAAAGATGAGGCTAGATTATGCATGGCCATATTTTGAACCAGTCTGTTCATGTGGGTAAGGTGTGTGTTGAATTTTCGTAGTCCTTAGCATGTATGCAGCACTGAGGTTGCTCAGTCCCTGCCTTCATGTTGGAATTTTTTTGCTGGTGGCAGATGTAGGCTTAGTACTTCCATGTTGTAGCCCTTACCAATAGCTACAAGTTCTAGTCGTAAACATTTTGCTGTAGGTGTGATTGAGGAGTGCCTATGTCATTGCATAAGGATTGTCCACATCATGGAGCAGTCAGAGAAATTGGTTTGGTAAAATTTTGTTGATATTTGTTCAGCACAATGTCTGGGACAATGTTTTTGTGAACATATGATTCTCATTTTGTGTCCTGAGACAAGGGGTTCAGGTTATGAATGGGAATTGGAGCTGGTTGAGCTTTAGAGTTGAGGACAGGACATCGAGTTATTATCATGCATACAGGTAATCTTGATGGAAGCAGGTTGTTGAACCACAAACTCTGTGCTGCATTGGTATCATGCTTATGACATAGATGATATCATACTTACAAAGTCACTTTGATGAACTGAGTCTCTTCCGCTAGGTCTTCAGTGGTTATTTAGTTTGCCCCTTTCCTATTCTTTTACTTCTGTTCCTGAAGCTCTATACACCCATTGTGTCACTAGGTAGTCATTCTGAGTTCGGATTCCCAAGAAGCTGTCATTATGATTTACTAATGTCGGTCAAGATGGGACATGGGACAAAAGCCATGGTGCTAGTTTGAGTACTATAAATGGTGTACTGAGGCAAGAGGATGAATATAAAACTTTTGCAACATGGAATCTATTGAAAGTGAGATTGTTGTGAGGATGGATGGTGTCCTGCAGTGCTTTTTTTGGGATGATACGAGCTGCCTGGATGTTGGCAAATGTTAGTAATGATTTAATCGTTTGTGCTACAAGGCCTGGATTACGCCAATGACTTCTGAGAGGTGCACTTCAGACAATTTTGGATTCTATGGACTACGTGAGCTTTGCTTAGATCCAAAGGGTCACCTATCATGGATCCTGTTTCAAGGGCTTGGGCTAGGCTACTTCGATGGGACCATGTGTTTTGAGTTCATGTCAACGAAGAGAGAACTTGCCTCTTTATTGTAAAGACTGATTTATTGGGACACTTATATTTAATAAGCATTATTGGGTGCTAGATGATACGTTACCAGAGCAATGTCAAACTAGCATGAGTGGACTAAGACTCATGGTCAATGGAGTGCCCTCGTTGGAACTTGGGTTGTTGGATTTGTGATGTAAAGAAGTAAGCCTGGACTGCAACTTTTAAGCAATTAGAGAGTTACTATTTCATATGAAGGCTAGTTGTAAATAAATCATTTTGTACACATTTCCATCTCGTGATGTAAGAACGCATGTCAGTATCTGGATACATTAAGGGATTTGGTAGAAGGCCCAGAGTGTTTCAAAGGTAGTGGTCTCAGTAGGGCTGCTCAAAATTTTGACCAAGATATTGACTGTTACAGCTAGAGGTTGATGAGCTTGTGGGCAACTCTTAATGTGGGGTACAGGACAAAATTATTAGACTTGCCCATTGAAATGTACTTGCAATAGACAAGGAAACAATTGAAAGTGAAACGTTTTTTGAAGATAAATAGAAACTGAACTAAAAAAAGAAGCAACAAGGTTTCGAAGGTGGGGAAAGAGGCATCTCAAAAGTGAAATGTTATGAACAAATGTACGTTATGAAATTGTCACTGCATTTAAAAGGGAGTCTCAATGTGAAATAATGCTTTATGGTACATCATGAGATGGATTGGGTTATGATGGAGGATTGGGGTATTGTGGAAAGTTTTGTTTGTTTGTTTTTATTTTTTTTGGGGGAGGGGGGGGGAGGATTTGGGGTCGATGTGCACCCTTATTGATTGGACAATGTGATGGCTATGCAAAGCAGATTGAGTGGCTCATTTAAGTGCTCCCACCTTGCAGTTGTTCGAAGCCGCTCAATTTTACTGAGTACTGGAGGATTAGTTTGAAGCGTATTGGGCTTAGAATGTACAAATTGGATGGGTCCTCGACACTTGATAGTGTTGTGTAGACCAAACCGTGCTATCATATGCCAACAAGATCGAATGCTACAAAGTCACTGTTAGGCCTTGCGAGCCATGGATTGTGCGTGCATTGGAAGGTTGTATTGGAAGTAAGACCAATCTAGGAAATTTGCAAGAAAATCAAAAATTTTGAATAATTCATGGAGCTAGATGAGATGCTTATGAGTTGGAGTGGTGCAATACAATGTAGTCGTCTTACTTATCTTGCACAATCGACGCAAAGAGCTTGCATTTGTAAAAGCACAATCTAGATCTTTGCCTTTAAAAAACATTTCCTTCTTTGAAACAATGATTCCATACCCATTACATGAAAATAAGTTTGTTTACTTGATCTCTAAAAAATAACAAAGGGGGGTTCTAAAGAGGTTTGTATTTTCAATTGGTTGATTGGCCATGGCCTTGGTTTATTGTGGATTGATCTTTATCCTTCTACATGAGGAGAGAACATTGCATGTGGATCATTTCAAGAGAAGACCATATGATGGTGAGGATTTAGGAAATATAAACTAGATAGAAGACATAACATTGGAATTTTTGGGATAGACACAAGTGCTCACTCCATGGATATAATTTTTCATAGACTGGATAGAGAATGTAGTGCTTGAAGTTTGGTGGATAGACACAAGTGCCCACTACATAGAGATAACATACCTCATGCACAAAATAACATATGGAGGAAGCAACGGGAAAGCGGTTTGAGTAAATCTTCTTTGAGCTCTATCCAGTGGAAGTCAAGAGATAGGAAGTCTCTTAACAGAATGGAGATTTTGATATCGATATAAAGAATTAAGGCTTGCAGGTGCTAAAGTTAGTAGAAATGTTGAAGGTTACATTCAACTATATATGGGTATGCTTAGATATGTCATAAAATCTAATATCTAACCAACCCAAATGATTTTCTCATATTAAACTGATCATTTATGTGGGAGAATAAACGGGAACAAGGGTTAGAATACAGACATGTGCTTACAGATCTATCTCAACACAGGGCCAATGGTAAAGGGGTCCAAATGAGAGATGGTCTCTCAAAGAGCAAGGCTAGTCAATGGACCTTAAAGACCTTAGGGTTAGCTTCATTGAAGATCTCCAATGGTTAGTGTTATAAGTCCTTTGACCTTAGGTAAGCTAGGGTTGTGCTTGAGGTGGGAACCTAACCCAAGCTTGAGGTGCTTGTTGTGCTTGTTGACTAAGGTGCTTGAGGTGCTTGTCATGCTTGCTGACTAAGGTGCTTGAGGTGCTTGTCGTGCTTCTTGACTAAGGCGCTTGAGGTGCTTAATGACTAAGGTGCTAAGGTACTCCATGACTAAGGTGCTTGAGGGGGTAAGGTATTCCACAAAGTCAACATGATCCCTACTCAAGGGGGGCGAGCCCTCATTCTAGGGGCTAAAGAGAGAACACACACACCCTCACACAAGGCAAGCTTGGTACCAAGAAGGCAAATAGGACACTTGCCAAGCTCCTCTTCATGTTTCCCTCATGGTGTGCCTAAAGCCTATTGGTTAGCCTCCCAAGGAATCCAATGATAATTTAGTTGATTTAATTAATTGTCTATGCATTTATCAAGTCCTCTCTCTCAAAGGGAAAGGGGACCCTTGTCCCAGGGCTAACTTTGTTGCTTGATATGCACTAAGCCTCTGATTGGCCAAGCTTGAGGAGGTCCAATAAAATGCCAAAAAGTGCTAGAAGAGGGGGTCGACCAAAGCAAGAAGGCGGACTAGCTTGGGGGGTATACTCTCTCTCTCTCTCTCTCTCTCTCTCTCTCTCTCTCTCTCTCTCTCTCTCTCACATTGTGTGAAGTGCAACGTGCAAGAGCTCCATCTCCTTCTTCAAGCTAGTAGAGAAGTTGAGAGCCTTCACCAACATGTTGGCTATCGAATGCAAATCCAACCAAGAGCCATGCTTCAATGCTTAAGCTTGCCATCTTCTCCATCTTCATTACTATGCTATTATGTATGCTAGCAAGAAGCGTGATGATAAGTTGGAAACTATTTCTTTCTCCTATGAATGTTTCTTCTTCCTCTTCCCTACCCTCATTCCTCGCTAGCTCTCTCCACCTTTGAAGGTGTTTGAGGCATCAAGACTGAGGTTGGGGATAGATAATGCTTTTTACAAAGTCTATGTTATCCTCGTGATGCATGCAACTTTCCATGTTCATGGCATCACCTAGGTCGCAAGGAACACAAAGGTTGCATTATACCAAGTCTCTCTTGATTGAGAATCTATAATACAAAAGCCTATTGGAGGGGAGACCGGCTCTACATAAATCTGGTCGTCAATTGTTGTCAAGTTCTCTAAACTGTTTCTCTTGCAAAAGTATTGTTCATGCCAAGTTAATTAAGTACTATGATTATGTTGCTACTATCAATTAAGTTTACCTTCTATGTTCTCAAAGTAGTCTACCAAAAATGATCTATCATAACATCTAATATCTAACAAACCCAAATGATTTTCTCATATTAAACTGATCATTTAATATGGCAGAATAAACAAGAACAAGAGTTAAGATACAGACACGTGCTTGTAGATCTATCTCAACACGGGGCCAATGGTAAAGGGACCCAAATGAGAGATGGTTTATCAAAGAGCAAGGCTAACCAATGGAGCATAATATTTTAGGGTTAGCTTCATTGAAGACCTCCAATAATTAGTGTAAAAGTCCTTTGACCTTAGATCAGCTAGGGTTGAGCTTGAGGTGGGAACCTGGCCCAAGCTTAAGGTGCTTGCGGTGCTTGTCGTGCTTGCCTAAGGTGCTTGAGGTGCCTGATGATTGAGATGCTTGAGGTGCTTGATGATTGAGATGCTTGAGGTGCTTGTCATGCTTGAGATGCTAGGACTGTACTTGAGGTGAGAACCCAACCCAAGCTTGAGGGGCTTAAGGGCCAAGCTTGTGTTGAGTGGCTTGAGGTGTGCAAAAAAGTCAAGATTCAATCCCTACAAGGAGGGGGCGAGCCCTACAAGAGAGGGGATGAGAGAGAACACACACACATACACTCACACAAGGTATGCTTGGTACAAAGAAAACAAAAGGGACACTTGTCAAGTTCCTCCTCATGTTGCCCTCATTGTGTACATGAAGCCTATTGGTTGGCCACCCAAGGGGTCCAATGATAATTTAAGAGATTTAATTAATTGATTTTGTATTTATCAAGTCCTCTCTCTCAAAGGGGAATGGGGGACACTTGTCCCAAGGCTACCCTTGTTGCTTGATATGACTCATGCTTATGATTGGCTAGGCCTGGAGGGGTCCAATGAGCTTCAAGCATAGCTACAAGGGGGGGTCGACCAAAGCAAGTAGGGGGCTTGCTTAGGGGGTATACTCTCCCACACACTCACACACATTCTCATTGTGTGAAGTGCAAAGTGCAAGAGCTCCCTCTCCTTCTCCAAGCAGGTAGAGAGGTTGAGAGCCTACACCAACACTCTTGGCTATGGAATGCAAATCCAACCAAGAACCATGCTTCAATGCTTAAGCTTGCCACGTTCTCCATGTTCATTACTATGCTATTATGTATGCTAGAAAGAAGAGTGATGATAAGTGAGGAACTAATTTTTTCTCCTATGAAATGTTTCTTCTTCCTCTTCCCTCCCTCGGGATAGTTAATGCTTTCCTCAAAGTTTATTTTTTGCTCATGATGCATGAAGCTTTCCATCTTCATTGCATCACCTAGGCCATAAGGAACACAAAGATTGTATTGTACCAAGTCTCTCTTGATGGGAGAAATCATAATACAAATGCCTATTGGAGGGGGGACATGCTCCATATAAATCCGGTCCTCAACTCTTGTCATGTTCTCTAAATTCCTTCTCTTGCAAAAGTATTGTTCATGTAGAGTTAACTAATTACTATGTTTATGTTGCTTTCTTCAATTATGATCACCCGTTATGCTCATAAAGTAATTTTCAAAAGTACTCTCATTAATTTCCACTATTCTGAAGTTAATAGGCCAATTCCATTACATTGGTATTAGAGCATTTGGTTTCTCTTTTCTTGATTAAGAAGAGAGGTCCTTAAGTAGCTTATAGATGGTTGATTTTGTTAATTATAATAGGGTAAGTGGAACTGGGATCTATTATCGGTTTTGTTGAGCCTAAGGCTTTGGAATTAATAATGGAGTACTTTTAGACTTGCCTAAGGCTTTACCATTATTGAGCCATAAGAAGTCTGAAAGGAGCTAGCCCTCGGCAACTCTGCTATGTTAGACCTACTCCACTACTCTATAACTAACCACTTTGAGCCGTGGGTGTAGATACTTAAGAGTCAATTTTCAAATGCTAAGAGAAGTGGCAACTAAGGTTTTGAATTGCCGAAGCATACACTAAGTACGTACACAAATTTGATTAACATGGCTAGAAATAAACAAGAGAGTAGAATATACATTGATAGCTTTGATTTTGCACATGACGGTGCTAATGATGATGCCCCCATGTTTGTGAATTATCTCGTAACTAGGTTGCAGCAAGCTATGTGCAACCCTGCATTGCAAGCCAAAGTTGCTCAACAACTTCGCGCTTAAGGGATCTCCCTTCCTCTTCAAGGGGAGAGAGCGCTTAGGAGGTCTCTTGAAGAGACCCCCAAAAGAAGACTCTCTCCCATTCGAGAGGAGGAATCCAAAGAGCAAGAAAGCAATGAAACTTTAAGTTCCTCTGAAGACGTGGCTCCACGAAGACGGCGGTCTATACGATCGCCAACTCCTCCCAAGAGGAAAAGATCAACAAACAATCCTTCTCCTCGTCACTCCAAAAAGGAAGATAGGAAACAAAGGAAGAAAAGGGCAAGAAATAGGTTACCCTCTTCTCCTTCTTCTTCACCTTCCTCCTCTTCCAGCGAAAGTTATGGCTATTCTCCTAGAGAATACAGGAGGGGAGGACATCGCAAATCCTACCCTGCATGGCGAGGGTCACAAAAGCTAAAGAAGTTCAAGGAGGGAGGAAATAGTATCTCTTTTCTCACCTATGATGGCACCTTTGGTGCTACTGACAAAGTGTTGGCCTTCATCTAGTGATTTGATGCAACCTTTGGAGACAAGGGCTTCATAGAGTCCTCCAAGCTACGCCATTTAGCTATGCACTTCCAAAAATCAGCTCATCAATGGTGGGCTAGCCTTCGTGGTGGTAAACGGTGAAGCCCCAAAGACATGGAAAACTCTACGAGTTTCCATCATGAAGCAATTCCTTGCAAGCGATGCAAAGGACAAAATGGTGTAGCTTGAAGCTTCTCTTTCATGAGTCTATCCACAAGTATGTAGACAAGTTTAGGGATTTACATCTCAAGGCTACTGTCTTTCAAAAGATAGACTTTGCCGAGCAAAAGCAACAATTCTGTGCAGGATTACTTGAAGAGATGGCCGAATACATCAACTCTCAACGGCCTCGTTCTATCACCGAAGTAATCCATCACACCATGGTTGCTTCACGCATCAATTTCCATCAAGGGGCTAGATGGAATGTCAAGCCCATGGAAAACAAAGATAAAAATGATGCAAAGGAGAAAACCAATGCTTAAAATTCTTCCAAGGCACTTCCAACAATAAGAACAACAATCGGTTAAAGGAGAAGGGAGTTTACAAAGGCAAAAACAAACTCTCTTGTGAAGAGCTTGAAGCTTTTTGCAAGGAACATAAGTGTTTGAAGTGTGGGGAGCAAGGAAATGGCTATCGTTCTTGCCCCAAGAAGAATGCTCGCAATGAGACTCCTAGGGATTCCACCATCAAAGCTCCAAGAGAGGATGTTCATTGCAAAGGATCATCACTTTCCTATGCTTGGGGAAAGGTAAGAGAGCATGATGCCTTCATCTTGTTTGATCCTGGCTCTACTCACAACTTTATATCAACGGAGTTGGCCACCAAGTTGGGCATTCAAGATTTTGAGATAGGAGATAAGGTAATGGATGACACAACTTTCAAGGGATAGCAAGCCTCCGTTACTCCCTTGATTGGGAAGTTGAGGCTTCATGTCCAAAGTTATGTCGACAAAGAAAACTTTTTCATCTCTCCTCTCCAACATGAGGATGCTATCCTAGGGGTGCCGTGGTTCGACGCATGGATGCCAATATGAAGTTCCCTGAAAGGAGAATCTACTTCACCTAAAGGGGAAAGTACATGTATATAGATGCTAGTGATCATGGTTGCACTATTCCACTTGTAAATCCTCCTACTCTTGATAAATCAATAAAGAGCTCAGTTTCTGCGTACATGATTTTTGTCAAGTAGACTCTCAAAGATCCTAATGTTTCATCAAATGTAAATGGTAGGAATCAAGAATAGTTAGACTTGTATACTTTTCTAGAAGGATTCCAAGATGTGTTCATCGATAATATCCCTATGGACTTACCTCCAAAATGAGGGGACGATGACCATCGCATTGAGCTCCTTCTAGGAAGCTAACCGCCTAACAAGCCTCCTTATTGAGTCTCACAAGCTCAACAAGAGGGGATCATGAGGCAAGTACAGGAATTGGTAGACAAAGGGATGGTGAGACCTAGTTCCTCTCTCTTTTGTTCTCCAGTCCTTTTAGCGCAAAAGAAAGATGGTACATACCGTATGTGTGTGGACTATCGAGCACTAAACCATATCACTATCAAAAACAAATTTTTCGTGCCTCGTGTAGAAGATTTGTTTGATAAGCTACAAGGCTCTACCTGCTTCAGTAGGATTGACCTTAAAAGTGGCTATCATCAAATAAGGATAGTGGATGAAGATATCCTAAAGACCGTTTTTCACACAACGTTTGGTCTTTATGAATATCTAGTCATGCATTTTGGGTTGACTAATGCACCATCTACGTTCAATCGTCTAATGGAAATTTTTTTTAGACCTTATCGCAAATTCAATGGAGTGTTCTTTGATGATATCATCATCTCCTCCAAGTCTTTGGAGGAACATAAGCAACATCTCCAAGTGTTTTTTCAAGCATTGAGGGAGAATAAGTTTTTTCTTAACCAAAAGAAAATCAATTTTTTTCTTCAAGAGATTCAATACCTAGGTCATATCATCTCTCAAAATGGTATCCATATGGATCCATCAAAGTTAGAGGTAATAAAAGCATGGCCTAATCCAAGGAATCTACATGAGCTAAGAAGCTTTATTGGTATGTGCACATACTATAGACGCTTCATAGAAAAATTCTCTCAAATAGCAGGACCACTACATGACTTAACTAAGAAGAATGTTAAGTATGTATGGACTACTAAGGAGCAAAATGCTTTTGACAAAAGCTGAAGGAAAAGCTTACCTCTCAACCATTCCTCATGCTTCTTGATCTCTCAAAGCTATTTGATCCAATGTGATGCTTGTGGTGATTACCTTGGAGCAGTTTTGCTTCAATACCGAAGGCTCAATACAGATGAACGAGTCTTGGGCATTTATGAGAAAGAGCTTTTAGCTATTCTACATGCCCTAGACACATGGAAGCACTATTTATTGGGGACTCCATTTATTCTACGAACCGACCACCAAAGTCTCAAGTATTTCATGACACAATCCAAGCTTTTCGACAAACAAATGAGGTGGGAAAATTTTCTTTCGCAATTTAATTTCCATATTGCTCACATTACTGGTAAGCACAATCAAGTGGCCAATGCACTTTCACGACGACCAAAAGTTAATGCGGTGTCTATAGCTACTCACACAATGATCTATCTTCTATGATAGATGAGTATGCTACTAACCCTGATTTAAGAGACATAATGTCAGCCCTTGCTTTGGGGAAGAAAGAGGAACCATTCACTTTGCAACATGGTTATCTTCTCCAAGGAAATAGGCTATGTGCTACCCATTCCCTTCGTGAGAAAGTTATGTATGAATCCCATGCTCCTCCCTATGCGGGACATAGAGGTATTTGACATATTCTTCGAGGAGTAGAGACGTATTTCTATTGGCCTACCATGAAAGTGGACATACAAGAGTATGTTTCAAAATGTGTAGTATGCCAAAAGATCAAGTTTGATAGAGGGAAGCAACCTGGATTACTCCAGCCATTGCCTATCCCAAATTCACCATGGGAGAGTATATCCATGGATTTCATCTTTGGATTTCCTAAGTCTATCCATGGGAATAGGGGAATATGGACAATAGTCGACAAGTTTAGCAAGCAAGCACACTTTATTCCTGTTAAAAAGACTATAAGGCACACCAAATGGCAACTCTCTTCATATCACAAATTTTCAAATACCATGCATTACCGACATCCATCGTGTCAGATAGAGATCCTACAATGACCAGTAATATCTGGAAAGGTCTCTTTGAAAATCTAGGAACAAGATTGAATTTCTCTTCGTCCTATCACCCACAAATGGATGGCCAAAGTGAGATAGAGTATCTTACGATACTTGATCTACTCAAGACTTATGTTAGTGAAGTAGATCAATGCTCACAATAGGAAAAGTACTTACCTCTTGTAGAGTATTCCTACAATAATAGCGCACATACTTCTACGGGAAAAGTTCCTTTTGAGATCATTGAGGGAAGACCTACAATTACCTTGCTACTCAAAGTACATGGGAAGATATTCACTGCCAATGAGTATAGCCGTGACCTGCAAGAATCTTCTCAAATGATTAAGGAGGCTATATCCATCTCTCAACAAAGGCAAAAAGCTGTTGACAAGCACAGAAGGGCCTTAATGTTCAAAGAAAATGATTGGGTCTTACTTAAGTTTCCTAAGGCTCAATTAAGGCAAATGACAGGCCATCAAAAGTATTATGCTAAGCTAGCAAAAAGAAACTATGGTCCTTTCCGGATCTTGAACCCTATCAATGAGACGGCTTACCAACTCAAGTTGCCCAACCATTGGCTCATACACAATGCTTTTCATGTGAGCCTATTGAAGCCCTACAAAGGAGAGCCACCAAGTGAACCAATTAATGAAGACCCTCCCGAAGTTGAAGACCAAGAAGAGGTGCTACAAACCGAGGCTATCCTTCCGCATGAAGACAAGGTACTACATCATGATCCGATGGTATCTTATTAAGTTCAAAAATTATTCTTTTGAAGATGCTAGATGGATGCAAGGAATACACCTTAAGGATAGTATAAACCTTTTCAATGCTTACAATGCTACATTAGAGTAAGAAAATGTACAAATTTCTTTTAAATGACCCATGTTTTTGTCTTATAAGACTAGTTCTCTTTTTAATTGTGCAAAAATTTAAATAGTATGCATGCTTAGAATCAAGTTTGTGATGACAACGTCTCTCAAACACCAAGTAGAATTTGTCACTCTACTTGAAATGGACTAAGGAGTAGACATGCTTGCGGCAGCAACATCTCCCAAGCACTAAATGGATTGGTCATCGATCTTAGAAAGATGTCGTAGGGTAAAAAGGGATCCTCTACCTGCTAAGTAAGATTGACTAATGACTAAGGCTTTATCTCTTCTACCTTATAGTCGAGGACGACTATGATTTCAAGAGAGAGGTAATGTCATAAAATCTAATATCTAACCAACCCAAATGATTTTCTCATATTAATTTGATCATTTAATGTGGGAGAATAAACGAGAACAAGGGTTAAGATATAGACGTGTGCTTATAGATCTATCTCATCACGAGGCCAATGGTAAAGGGGCCCAAATGAGAGATTGTCTATCAACGGCCAAGGCTAACCAATGGAGCATAAGACCTTAGGGTTAGCTTCAATGAAGACCTCCGATAATTAGTGTAAAAGTCCTTTGACCTTAGGTAAGCTAGGGCTGAGCTTGAGGTGGGAACCCAGCCCAAGCTTAAGGTGCTTGAGGTGCTTGTCGTGATTGATGACTAAGGTGCTTGAGATGCCTGATGACTGAGATGCTTGAGATGCATGAGGTGCTTGTCATGCTTGAGATGCTAGGGCTGTACTTGAGGTGAGAACCCAGCCCAAGCTTGAGGGGCCTAAGAGCCAAGCTTGTGGTGAGAACTAGGCCCAAGGTTGAGTGGCTTGAGGTGTGCAAAAGTCAAGATTCTATCTCTACAAGGAGGGGGCGAGCCCTACTAGAGGGGGGATGAGAGAGAACACACACACACACACACTCACACAAGGCATGATTGGTACAAAGAGAGCAAAAGGAACACTTGTCAAGTTCCTCCTCATGTTTCCCTCATGGTGTGCCTGAAGCCTATTGGTTGGCCACCCAAGGGGTCCAATGATAATTTAGGAGATTTAATTAATTGATTTTGCATTTATCAAGTATTCTCTCTCAAAGGGGAAAGGGGTACACTTGTCCCAAGGCTACCCTTGTTGCTTGGTATGACTCATGCTTATGATTAGCTAGGCCTGGAGCTGTCCAATGAGATTCAAGCATGAGCTACAAGGGGGGTTCGACCAAAGCAAGTAGGGGGACTTGCTTAGGGGGTATACTCTCCCACACACACTCACACACACTCTCATTGTGTGAAGTGCAAAGTGCAAGATCTCTCTCTCCTTCTACAAGCAAGTAGAGAGGTTGAGAGCCTACACCAACACTCTTGGCTATGGAATGCAAATCCAACCAAGAGTTATGATTCAATGGTTAAGCTTGCCACCTTCTCCATCTTCATTAATATGCTATTATGTATGCTAGCAAGAAGAGTGATGATAAGTGAGGAACTAATTCTTTCCCCTATGAAATGTTTCTTCTTTCTCTTCCCTACCCTCATTCCCTGCTAGCTCTCTCCACCTTCAAAGGTGTTTGAGGTCTTGGGACAGAGGCTTGGGATAGTTAATGCTTTCCTCAAATTTTATGTTATGCTCGTGATGCATGACGCTTTTCATCTTCATTGCATCACCTAGGTCACAAGGAACACAAAGATTGTATTGTAACAAGTCTCTCTTGATGGGAGAAATCATAATATGAATGCCTATTGGAAGGGGGAATAGCTCCACATAAATCCGGTCCTTAACTGTTTTCATGCTCTCTAAATTCTCTCTCTTGCAAAAGTATTGTTCATGCCAAGTTAACTAATTGCGATGTTTATGTTGCTTCTTCAATTATGATCACCCGCTATGCTCACAAAGTAATTTCTTAAAAGTACTCTCATTAATTTCCGCTATTCTCAAGTTAATAGGACAATTCCATTACATGCTCTCTTTAATTCTCCTAATCCACTATTCTAAAAGTTCATAGGCCATTTCCATTACGTTGGTATCAGAGCTATTGGTTTCTCTTTTCTTGCTGAAGAAGAAGGTCCTGAAGTTGTCCATGAAAGGTTGGGTCTATTAATTGCAATAGGGTATGTGGGACAGGGATCTATTATCTTGGTTGAGAAGGACTTAGTTTGAGGTACACCATTGGGAACTATAGTCTTAATAATGGCGCCTCTCGGGGCTTGCCTTTGGCTTTACCATTATTGAGCTACTAGCAATCTCAATAGGAACCATAATCAACCGAGCAATGTTAGACCCTCTCCACTAGTCTTAGCAATCAATAGTGACTAAACCACGGATGTGACTGCTTGAGGACTGATTTTCAAAGGTAAAGAAGAGTAGCAACTAAGGTTTTTGAGGGTACCAAAGCAACAACTTTGCGCTTATGGGATTTACCTTTCTCTCCAAGAGGAGAGAGAGCTTAGAGGGCCTCTAAAGGAGACCCCCAAAAGAAGAATCTCTTACATACAGAGGAGGAATCCAAAGAGCGAGAAAGTAATGAATCCCTAAGCTCCTCTGAAGATGTAGCTCCACAAAGACAACAGTCTAGACGGTCTCCAACTCCTCCCAAGAGGAAACCGTCAACCCACAGTCCTTCTCCTTGTCACTCGAAAAGGGACGTGAGGAAACAAAGGAAGAAAAGGTCAAGAAAGAGGTCACCCTCTTCTCCTTCTTCTTCACCTTCCTCCTCTTCCGACGAAAGCTATGGCTATTCTCCTAGAGAATACAAGAGGAAAGGACATTGCAAATCTTACCTTGCATGGTGAAGGTCCTAAAAGCTCAAGAAGTTCAAACAGAGAGGAGCGAGTAGCTATTTTCTCACCTATGATGGCACCTTTGGTGCTACTGACGAAGTATTGGCCTTTATCCAGCAATTTGATGCGGTCTTTGGAGACGAGGGCTTCATGGAGTTCTCCAAGCTACACCATGTAGCTATGCACTTTCAAAAATCTGCTCGTCAATGGTGGGCTAGCATTCATGGCAACGATGAAGCCCTAAAGACATGGAAAACTCTACGAGTTTCCATCATGAAGAAATCCCTTGCAAGCAATGCAAAGGAAAAAGTGCTTACCGAATGGCGGAGTTTGAAGCTTCTCTCCCATGAGTCTATCCCACAAATATGTAAACAAGTTCTGGGATTTACATCTCAAGGCTACTATCTGTCAAAAGATAGACTTTGCCGAGCAAAAGCAACAATTCTTTGCCATATCACCTGAAGAGATGGCCGAGTACGTCAACTCCCAACTGCCTGGCTCTATCACCGAAGTAATCCACCACACTATGGTTGATTCACGCATCAATTTCCAACAAGGGGCTAGACGGAATGTCAAGCCCCTGGAAAGCAAAGAAGAAAGTGATGCAAAGGGGGAAATCAATGCCCAAAATTACTCCCAAGGAAATTCTAAAAACAACAATAACCGGTCCAAGGAAAAGGGAGTTTACAAGGTAAAGAGCTTGTGGCTTTTTGCAAGGACCACAAATGTTTGAAGTGTGGGGAGCAAGGACATGGCTATCGTTCTTGCCCCAAGAGAAATGCCAGCACTGAGACTCATAGAGCTTCCACTATCGAAGCTCCAAAAGAGGATGCTCATTGCAAAGGATCACCTCTCTACTATGCTTGGGGAAAGGTAAGGGAGCATGATGCATTCATCTTGTTTGACCCTGGATCTACTCACAACTTCATATCAACAGATTTGGCCACCAAGTTGGGCATTCAAGCTTTTGAGATGGGAGATACCGTAATAATCAACACTGCTTTCAAGGGACAACAAGCCTTCGTTACTCCCTTGATTGGGAAGTTGAGGCTTTATGTCCAAAGCTATGTCGACAAAGAATACATTTTCATCTCTCCTCTTCATCATGAGGATGCTATCCTAAGGGCACCATGGTTCAACCACATGGCTGCCAACATGAAGTTTCTTAAAAGGAGAATCTACTTTACTTACAAGAAAAAGAGCATATATATAGATGCTAGTGAGTATGTTTGTACTATACCACTTGTAAATCCGCCTGCTTTTGATAGTTCAATAAAGAGCTTAGTTTCTGCATACATGATTTTTGTCAAAGAGTCCCTAAAAGGTCCTAACGTTTCATCAAATGTAAATGGTAGGAATCAATAAGAGTTAGACTTGTCTAATTTTCTAAAAGGATTCCAAGATGTGTTCATCGATGATATCCCTATGGACTTACCTCCAAAACGAGGGGATGATGACCATCAAATTGAGCTCCTACCAGGAAGCTCACCGCCTAACAAGCCTCCTTATGGCGTTTCCCAAGCTCAACAAGAGGAGATCATGAGGCAAGTACAAGAATTGGTAGACAAAGGGATGGTGAGGCATAGCTCCTCTTCCTTTTGTTCTCCAATCCTGTTAGTACAAAAGAAAGATGGTACATACCGTATGTATGTGGACTATCAAGCACTAAACCATATCACTATCAAAAACATATTTCTTGTGCCTCAGGTAGAAGATATGTTTGAGAAGCTACAAGGCTCTATTCTACTCCAATAGGATTGACCTTCAAAGTGGCTATCATCAATAAGGATACTGGACGAAGATATCCAAAAGACCACGTTTTGTACAACGTTTGGTCTTTAAATGAACATCTAGTCATGCCTTTTGGCTTGACTAATGCACCAACCACGTTCAATAGTTTAACGGAGAAAATATTTAGACCCTACTGCAAATTCATTGGAGTGTTCTTTGATGATATCATCATCTACTCCAAGTCCTTGGAGGAACACAAGCAACATCTTCAGGTGATTTTTCAAGAATTGAGGGAGAACAAGCCTTTTATCAATCAAAAGAAAATCCAAAATTTTCCTTCAAGAGATTCAATACTTAGGTAATATTATCTCTCAAGATGGTATTCGTATGGATCCATCAAAGTTAGAGGTAATAAAAGCATGGCCTAATCCAAGGAATCTACATGAGCTAATAAGCTTTATTGGTATGTGTGCATACTATAGATGCTTCATAATTTTTTTTTCCTCAAATAGCAAGACCTTTACATGACTTAACAAAGAAGAAAATTAAGTACTTAATCATGGACTGCTAAGGAGCAAAATGCTTTTGACAAGCTCAAAGAGAAGCTTACCTCTCAACCAGTCCTTATGCTTCTGGATCTCTCAAAGCCATTTGAGGTCCAATGTGATGCTTGTGGTGATTGCCTTGGAGAAATCTTGCTTCAAGAAGGGAATGCCATAGCATATGAGAGCCAAAGGCTCAATACGGATGAACGGATCTTAGACATTTATGAGAAAGAGATTTTAGCTATTCAACATGCCCTAGACACATGGAAGCACTATCTATTGGGGACTCCATTTATTCTACGAACTGACCACCAAAGACTCAAGTACTTCATGACCTAAACCAAGCTCTCGGACAAACAAATGAGGTGGGTATATTTTCTTTGTATTTTTATTTTAATATTGCTCACATTGTTGGTAAGCACAATCAAGTGGCCCTATGCACTTTCACGAGATGACCAAAAGTTAATGCATTCTCTATAGCTACTCACAATGATCTATCTTCTATGATAGATGAGTATGCTACTGACCCTGATGTCAGCCCTTGATTTAGGGAAGAAAGAGGAACCATTCACCTTGCAGGATGGTTATCTTCTCCATGGCAATAGGCTATGTGTTACCCACTCCCTTCGTGAGAAAGTTATGATTGAATCTCATGCTCCTCCCTTTGTGGGGCATAGAGGCATTCAACCTACTCTTTGAGGAGGAGAGACGTACTTCTATTGGCCTACCATGAAAGTATACAAGAGTATGTTTCAAAATGTGTGGTATGCCAAAAGACTAAGTATGATAGAGGGAGGAAACGTGGATTACTCTAGCCATAGCCAATCCCTAATTCACCATGGGAGAGTATATCCATGGATTTTATCTTTTGATTACTCAAGTCTATCCATGGAAATATGGACAATAGTTGACAGGTTTAGCAAGCAAGCACACTTTATTCCTGACAAAAAGACTATCAAGGCACACCAAATGGCAACTCTCTTCATATCCTAGATTTTGAAACACCATAGATTGCCAACATCCATCGTGTCAGCTAGGGACCCCAACGTGAAAGAGCTCCATCTCCGTCTCCAAGCTAGTAGAGAAGTTGAGAGCCTTCACCAACACTCTTGGCTATGGAATGCAAATCGAACCAAGAGCCATGCTTCAATGCTTAAGCTTGCCAACCTTTCCATCTTTACTATGCTATTATGTATTCTAGCAAGAAGAGTGATGATAAGTGAGGAAATATTTTTCTCCTATGAATGTTTCTTCTTCCTCTTCCCTACCCTCATTCCCCGCTAGCTCTCTCCACCTTTGAAGGTGTTTGAGGCCTTGGGACTAAGGCTAGGGATAGTTAATGTTTTTTACAAAGTCTATGTTATGCTTGTGATGCATGAAGGTTTCCATCTTCATTGCATCACCTAGGTCACAAGGAACACAAAGGTTGTATTGTACCAAGTCTCTCTTGATGGGAGAATCTATAATACAAAAGCCTATTGGAGGGGGAACGGCTCCACATAAATACGATCCTCAATTGTTGTCAAGTTCTCTAAACTCTCTCCCTTGCAAAAGTATTGTTCATGCCAAGTTAATTAAGTACTATGATTATGTTGCTACCATTAATTAAGTTCACCCTCTTTGTTCTCAAAGTAGTCTCACAAAAATGCTCTCTTTAATTTTCCTAATTCCACTATTCTCAAATTTCATAGGCCATTTCCATTACAAGATACAAAATAAGAATGATTCCAATCTAAAGTGTAGTGGCACTTGAGTTGTTGATAGGGAAACATACCAATTCTTGATAGCTCAGACTTGAGTTTGACCTACATGCTTTAAAAAAATAAATCTTAATGACTACTACCTCCACCTTGAATTTAAGTAATACACATCTCAGTTCAATAGTGCTACAAGATCAAACTCAATGACTAGCTAACATACGAAGCACCAGTGATAGCTCGAGCAACTTAAGCCCAAGTTACATGGCTTACAAAAAAGGCTCAATTACTACGTCAACATTGTGCTCAAGTGAAACACACTTACTTACAATACTACTACAAGACCAAGCTTAATGATTGGCTACATATGGTCAGTTGCAATTGTCTACAAACCAAAAATTGAAGACTGGTACATAGGTGGTTTGGAAGGGGGTCTTGAGATATTCTTGGATGTTTCTGTACATTCAATACAAGGATTGCAATGCATGCTGTTGTTGGAGTTTCACAAAAGAGTGATGGTTGAAGTGACTTCCATCTTTGAAGCCTCAAACCTTACATAGAGCCTCAAACTTCAGGTATGCTCCATTGAAAACAAAAAATAAAATTGGGCTAAATGGTCAGTTGGCAACTCACAAGTTCACCATCAAACCGTTAGCTAGCAAGGAAAAATTAAATCAGGTTGAATGGTTAGAACTTAGTAAGCCAGGTCCACCTAAAAAGCACCGTTAAATTCAAAATTCAAAACTGACAAAAAATTTGATGACAAACTTGAACTAGTGGGAAACCATAACTTTGCAAAAGACATCAAGATGCCGGTACAAACATTGTTTATGCTATTGGGCAATGGCTCACAGAACCGACTTCCCCATGTTTCTTGCATGCAATACACCCAATATTTCCATCGGCGGATCCATGGCCAGCACTAGCTCCCTAGACTACTTCTTCCTTCTTGCTTATGTACCAATTTTCTCGAAAGGTCATAGAACAATTGGTGCAATTTCTTTATCATTCTGGATTTTTGGCAAGTTCATAATCTCTATCTGTATTGTGTGTGTGTGTGTGTGTGTGTGTGTGTGTGTGTGTGTGTGTGTGTGTGTGTGTGTGTGTGTGTGTGTGTGTGTGTGTGTGTGTGTGTGTGTGTGTGTGTGTGTGTGTGTGTGTGTGTGTGTGTGTGTGTGTGAGAGAGAGAGAGAGAGAGAGAGAGAGAGAGAGAGATTTGACCTTGTAGTATCTGCTTCCTTGTTGTTGAGGAATGGGGAACAGGGAGGTGCTTGGGCAAGAAAATATTCTGGTGCAACTTAACTATTAGCAACCACATTGCTGACTAAAGTTAAAGATGAAGACTGCTGCACTATCACATTAATGGACTAGTTGCTCGATACGTAGAAGATGTAATCATTGGATAAAATCCCCACTGATATAGAGCTACATGACATGACTAATGATGTTGATGCAAATGGAAATGGAAGTATTGATGTTGTTGTACTTCTGAACCTCATGCACCACAAAATGAACTACAAAGAATCACAGAATGTGAGAGAGTTGAATCACTAATCAAAGAGGACTTTCATGTTATTCTATATCCCATTCCTATAATTATATATTTTTTGGCTTTGAAATACTTTCACTATTACTATCTACTGAGTGTATCCAGATAGATTTGGGGGGGGGGGGGGGGGGAAAGAGAGAGAGAGAGAGAGAGAAAGAGAGAGAGCTCATTGAGAGCTTCTAGGAGAAAGAAACTAGCATCATAATATTTGTTATTATTGAGGAGGAAGATGAGAAGCCTTATCATGATAGAGGCTAGAACTTAAGTTCTACCATGCTAAGGATTAAGTTTGAGCCTCTAGTTAGCACATTAGAGGCTCAAATGTAAAGATTAGCATGGTAGAGGATCTAACATAAGTTGGAATCTCTAATGTGCAAAGGCTTAATTTTTAACCTTTGCCCTTTGCATGGTACAGGCTCAAACTCAAGTTTGAGCTTCTACCATGGCAAGGATCAAGTGAACGTCTATTGTGTGAAGGTTTAAATTTTTATCTTTTCTATATGTGGATTCAAACGTTTGCATGATAGAGGTTCAAACTTAAGTTCAAGTCTCTACACATCTTTTCTATTTGTTGATCCAAAAGTTTGCATGGTAGAGGTTCAAACTCAAGTTGGAGCTTCTACAATGATAAGGCTTAAGTTTGAGTCCCTGCTACTTCTAGAGTGAAGCCATAGCATGGTAGAGGTTCAAACTTAAGTTCGAGCCTCTACACATCTAAGGCTTAAGTTTGAGTCTCTATTATTTATAGAACTAAGACTTAGTGCAACAAAAAAATTAGCTTAAGTTCAAGCCTCTATCACCATAAGGCTTATTTCAACCTCTACCATTTGTAGATTTATTATTCCTTAACATGGTAGAGGCTTGAACTTAAGCTTGAGCCTCTACCATGATAAAGATCAAGTTCGAGACTCTACTATTTATTAAGTTGGCACTGTGGAGGCTTGAAGTTTAAATTGAGCCAATTGAGCCTTATCCATGGTTTGAGCCTCTACAATGCTAAGGCTCAAACTTGAGCCTTATCCATGTTTTGAACCTCTATCATTTGTCAGGGTTGAGGCTTAGAATGGTATATTGATCTCTGCTATTTGCAAAGTTGAGCCTTAGCACAACATAGGTTTAGACTCTATCATGCTAAGGCTTATATTGGGCCTCTAATACTTCTAAACTTAAGACTTAGCCTATACTATTTGTAGAGGTAAGCCTTAGCACAGTAGAGGCTCAAACTTAATATTGAGCCTCTATAGTGCTAAGGCTTGAGTTTACCTCTCTCACATATGGCAATTGAAGGAAGAGGCTCAACCATCTAACTCAATGGAAAAGTTGTCCAATTATATCTTTCCATTAGGAAAAATATGAACCCCAAAAAAGCCTTGTAAGGATCCCTAATTTTAAGGGATTAAGGCTAAAGTGTGTGTGGTTTAGGAGACAAGGCCATTGAATGAGGGTATTCTCATAGGCTTTTTTAAAGGCTGTCATAGGTTTTTTGTAGGTTGAAATAGAGGCTAAGGAGGGAGGATAGGTACATTCTCTCTCTACCCAAAAGAGTGGTGGTCCTTATGACAATAACTACCCTCCCCCGCTTTCTTTTGTCACATCATCAAAGAGTGTCCATAGCCTTAGCCCAAAAAAACATTTTTTTCAAAAGCTCAAACTTCTCCCCAACCTATATATATACACTCAAAAATCAATTTTCTCTCTCAAAATCTCACAGCTAGACGTGTAAAATATGAAACTTCCCACCTTTTTTATTTCCCTCCAAAATCATTCCTCTCTGTCTCTTCTCTCTCCTACTTTTAGGCACACACTCTACCTCCTTCCCTCTCTCACTCCTCTCCCTCCCTCTTCTCTCTCTTACTTTTCAACACACACTTCCTCCTTCCCTCTCTTTGTTGTCCACTCCATAGCTTTGCTGCAGCTCGCCCCCCCATGGCTCTCCACTCCATAGCTTCATCCTTCCCTCTCTTTGTTGTAGGTCCACTCCATAGCTTTGCTGCAGCTCTCCCCCCCCATGTCTCTCCACTCCATAGCTTCCTCCTTCCCTCTCTTTGATGCAAATCTACTCCATAGCTTTGTTGTAGCTCTCCCCCCCATGGCTCTCCACTCCATGGCCCTCCTCTCCACTCCATAGCTCTGCTGCAGCACTCCACTCCATAGATCTCATCTCCACTCCATAGCTCTCCTAAATCTCTCCATCCCATAGCTCTTCACTCCATCCCTAAAGCTCTCCATCCCATAGCTCTTCACTCAGTGCCTCTACTGCAGTTCTCCACTCTTTCTTGAGGCCAACTTTATTCTCCTTGCCATGGAGCTAGGCAACATTACAAACCTCCCATCCACAACCAGATTGTCAAGTTTGAAAACGGTTTCTCTACATGTTCGGTTGCCAAAGGACTTCGCACCCTCAAAGCGTCGTTACTTGCAAACTACACAACAACGTCGTGTTGTAGGTCACACCAATGTGGACCTTTGGGTGCATGGTTGCCTCTACCCTAATGATCCAGCCATCAATGTGTACCCAAAATTCAATAGCCTTGCTTCATACTTACAATATGTAGGTAGAGGGGAGCAAGGTCTTCTTGGATACTACAAGCGATTGTCGACTATTGGAGCTGATAGTGCACAATGGTCTTTGCATCAATGTCAACTTCTTTCCCATATCACTAGTGGATTGTGCGAAAGGATCTTTCATGCGGAGGAGGAAGTGGAAACTCTTAAGCTATAGGTGGAAGAGAAGGATGCTAAGATTGCGAAGCTTGAAGATAAGATCCTGCAACTTAAAAAGACGCCCTTAGGTGCAAGGGAACGTAAGAGGAGCTTCAATGCCATAGAGACTTTAGCCCTCGAAGGTGGTGCTAGAAAAAGAAGGGTTACAGCTACAAGGTACATTTTGCTAGGCTCCAATCTATGTTTCTGTGGTAATGTTTTTGTGCATTCTTGTAGGAATTTTGTAACAATGGTTTTTGTCCATTCTTGTAGGAATTTTGTAATTATGGTTTTTGTTCATTCTTGTAGGAATTTTATCCAAGAGCTGTGTGGTGGCCACAGCCAGGAGGATCGCATCCATTTGTTAACTTTGTGCCTCAAGAAATCGGATGTCATAGCCTTTACGAGCACCAAATGCAGAACATTTAAACAATGTTGTCACAAAGGAGGTGATGCGAAAGTTTTCAAATATTATGAGCGATGTTGATGTACAGAAGGCTTGTGATGAAGTTGGAATTAGTACTAAGGGATACATTGCCTTATATGGTCTCCTTAAGGATGCTTTAAGGGAAAGAGGAATTACTGAGAATGTTTTTTCCTATACCACTTAAGGTCAATCTTACTAAGAAGGCCTCAAACGAAGACGTGTACTTTTGAATAGGAGGCTATTTGCACATAGAGGAGATAATGCCTTCATCCATCTTTACCAAGTAGTCCAAAGGAGTTAAGAAACATACCAATGCAAGCATAGGTGCAGACAGGGTGGACAAGGGATTTTCTTACTCAATGTCAAATAATATTTTTATTGATATGAGAAGACTTCAAATGGCAATGATACATTTTTATGGTGTACCACCTAATGGTGAGCCTACAATAATGCAGTCTTTTTTTTCAATTATGGTTTTCCTTATGTTATTTTGGACATTTTTCAGTGCTAGGCTCAAAGTTGGTGTTTGTGCTCAAGCTAGACGAGTGTCAGATTGTGAAGAAACGAAGATTAGAAAGGATAAGTATTACTCTCATGAACGAGGCATTATTTCATGTAAAATGTACATCTATGAACGAGGATTGTGCACTATCTTTCAGTGTGCAATCAGAGAAAGATATTTGGTGGCTTGGTGCTATTGAGGTTCCCAAGGAGACCCATGGAGTGCTTGCTTGGATTTTTGAACGCATTCCATGGATAACAGATGTCATTAAGGCACAACTAGCTGGGGAAAAACTCCAAGTAGATAGCATAGGGGAGTTTGAAGTTGACTGGCACTTAGGTGGCAATTTGAAAACAATCAAAAGCATTCTAGGGTGCAAACAAGGGGCAAGTGCTCTGTATCCTTGTCCATTTTGCATTAAGGGCTATAAGGGGAATGCATGCAAGATTGCAATGGTCGACGAAACAGAGAAAGATGACCATTCACAAATTACGTGTGTGTGGGAGCATTTGGTTCTATGATGTCCTATGTTGGAGGAGCCCAATCGTGCCGCAAAAGATAGTGAATGGAACCCTAAAATTAACTTCCCTCTCAAAAATGTGCATTTTTGCACACTTCATGCTTTTATGCGCATCTTTGATCGTTTATTAAAACTACATATTGATTATTCCTTTACATGAAGCCTGCAGAGAGGTCGTTTGACGATATCTCAAAAGTGGAAGGGCTCTTAAAATCAATAGGTTGTCATGGGACCAACACCTCCATTGTTGCACAAAAGAACAATGCAAGCGCTCAAGAAGTGGCCCAACCAGTGTCCACGAGTGGACTAAAGGCAAGGCATTTTTTGAAGAGGGTTCGGTCCAAGGAAAGGGGTGCTGCTGTCGCAACATCAACATCTGAATGTGGATGGGAGTTTTGGAAGGATCTCCGCAAGTATACAATAGACAATGATAGCAATGCAAGTGTTGTACTTAGCCGAAAAAATGTTTGGGTGGTATTCGACAGGATAATGAAGATACTATGACTTGCAAGCACAACCAGTGAGCAATGACAAGAATTCCAAAATTTGGTAGTGGAGTTCACAAAGGCAGTCATTGCATGGGGTGAATTGAACATTACACACTATATGGTGAGTGCTTGCTATTCTGACTTGGTCTGTACTATGCTTTAGGTTTGATCATTGATGTGTTGTGGCTTTTTGAGCAGCACATCCTCTATGCTCATGTTGCATACTTTATGAACATGTATGGTTCATTGGATCTTTGGATCATGCAAGGTATGGAGAAGTCACACTATCGTGCCAGGGGTGTCTACTTCAAGAATACAAGACATGGAGGAGGTTTAGTGCGCTCATGCTATCTTCAAGAAATATTCAACTGGTTCTATCGCACCACCTTTGGACACAAAGTGTCGATTGAACGTGCAAGGTCATCACGCTTGGCAAAAGAAACCCGCCGACTGGCCCATGTTTGTTCCTTAGAACGTTGGAGATCCTCACAAGGTCCAGCACAACATGGAGTGTGGCGAGCATCAAGGACTAGGGTTGAAAAAGTTTGGGTCAGGCGGTAGTAGTTGTATTTAGAATCTCAAGAAAATGAAAGATCTACTACATTTGGATGCTCTTTTTTTTTGGATCAAGCGTTTGCATTGTTTGATTGTTTATGCAATTTTAGAAGTGTACGTTTCGCTCTATGTGTTTGAATAGTTCTCCAATTGCATGTGGTTCTAAAATGCAAAAGATTATTTTCTCGTGCTTTTAGCGGCTCTTTTCCACCATGTGAACCCGCCCTTATATGGACACCCTATATAAAGAGGTAAAAACCCCCCCATTCTCAAACACATAACACTCCTTCCCTCACCGAACACCACAAGCTCTACGAAGGCCCCCAAACGCACTTTCACGATGGCAAGGACAAAACAAACTGCAAAGAAGAATCCCAAGACCATTGAGGCACGCAGAAAGCAAAAGATGTGTGCAAATCAATAACCTGAAGAGCTAGCTGACCCAGATCGAACAGAGACGAACACGTCCAATGAACGTGCACTGTGGAAAGGGGAGGACATTCCAGTGAACCATAGGGTGGGTAGGAAGACATTGCCATGCGAAATGGGCTTGAGGCCATCTGGCCCAGGTCGCCCCTCTATGGTCGGCAAGTCACTGCCCAATGGAATGGGTGCCATGCCTTCTAATCAACACAACAATGATGAGCGTAGCAGTGAAGATGAGGATTATGATCTAGATGAAGATGCCCCCCAGCCACCTCCCAAGCGCCGTCGAAAGTTGAAATTCTACAGGAAGCTGCAAAGAGAAAAGCCACAAGGAGCTCAAAGACCCCCACAACACCGACCTCAAAAAACAAGACGGTTTTGTCGAGCGTTTGTTGAGATCCGGCGTTACCAAAATATAGCATACCTGCTTATTAGGAAAGCACCTTTTACACAGACATGTAAAGAAGTGCTACAAAGCTCCAACACAGAGCTTCGGATGTGTGCAATTGCCCTCGAATCAATTCAGGAGGCTACAGAGGCTTATTTGGTTAGTCTCTTTGAAGACACATTCTTATGTGCGACATGTCCATGCCAAGCGTGTAACAATCATGGCCAAGGACATGCAACTTGCACGTCCCCTAAGGCAGGACTGATACCTTTAATGTCAAAACCTTTTTTTGTAACTAACTTTTGTATTGGAAACAATCTACTTTGGAACCCTTGTAATGGATTCAAGTTTTCTTGAGAACTCAATGACAAATACAATCCGTCTCTTTTTGTCCAATTTTATTGTCTATTTGTCTACATTTATTTTGTTAAATGGTTGAAGGTGAGATGCTAATTAGCTGTACAAAAGGCTAATCAACTGACAACCGAAGCTAAATAATTTTTTTGTTTGTGTCCATTAGGTAAATATTTTGCTTTGTATTTGCCAAAAACTTGCACAGCTTGAAAAATTTGTGTTGTCCACAAGACAACGAGAATTGGCCAGACAGCAGTCTTGCAAGGCCAAATTTCGTTGCCTTGTGGACACATTGAAAATTGCATGAAATGTAAGTTTCAAGGCACAACTAGTACCAAAAAAGCTATTATATGCAATTTTTTGGACAAATTTGTTTCAATGTACAAAATCAACTTTTAAATAGTTTGCCTTGTCACTGAACATGAACAAAACAGTAAATTGAAATTTGCAAAGATCATGGAGAAGAGAGATAATTTTCATTTGAAAGCTTGTACATCTTGCTTAACGATCTTTTGACAGGAGGCGCTTTGCAACCTCTCTACGACTTTCTATAGCGTTGGGTAGAATGGATGTCAATAGAGAAGCAGCTATAGCTTGGGCACTGTCAACCCCCAAGGCATAGGAGTTTACTTGCGGCCTTAAGTACCCACAAAACAAAATGGTCATTCAGGGAGAAATCCTTGTGAATGATGCACACATCTTGCACTGGTAGTTTGCCAATGTAGTGTGCTAGGGCAGCTTGAGGCCTGAACACCGTGCGCTCTCCCCCCTTCCAGCCCAAAGGTCCATGTCCAAAACATCCTGCAAAATTGTAATTAACCAAAAGCAAAGAAGAAAGGTTAAATTATCAACGTAGAAGATGCTTAGTATTACCTCTTGTTGCTTATCCTCATCATCCATTGTTGGTGTGGCTTCAAGGTTGATAGAGGATTTGCTCTCATCAATCTTGCGGGGGCTCTGTGAACTGGGGTGGATAGGAGTTTGTTTGGCAACAAGTTTGGCTTGTGTGGCAACGAACGCCTTGTCCATGACTTTGCTCTGCTCTGCAGCAAGAATATCCGCTATCACTAGCGCAATTGTGTCAGCAACATAGTCCCCCAATGGAAGCAACTTGTCATCTAGAGCTTCTGGTGTAGGATCAAGGGGGAACTCCATCTTGGTCCATATGAGGCTAAGACACTCATCTAGTCGGACACCAAAAGCCTTTTTGAGATCATGTAAGAATAAATACTCCTCATCTTCTATAATTATGATGCTCAGACGGCTAATCTCCACTTCAGGAATTGTAGCAGGGTCACGGCACTTGGGGTCGGGCACCTCAGAGGTGCCAGCAATCTGCTCTCTGACTGCAATTGCTTCTTCCAAGCCATGGGGATATTCGGAAGCTTGCAATCTTTGCTCACTTTGGACATCTATAGGCGCGACCTTGGGATCTTTACGATCCGCCATCACCCCACCCACTGCCAAATGCAAGATCTCCATCTCCTCCAAGGAGGGCTCCTCATTGACGAGGAAGAAGAGAGTGGCAATATTGGACAAGAAAGATTGCCCAATTTTGCGCTTCTTGAAGGAGTCTGCAACTTCCTTTGTCACTTGACGAAAGTGGTTTGCCTCTTTTGCAATCGCTTCAAAGCAAGCTAGTCTCTTTGAAAATGTTGTCGCACTTGTGGATGTAGCGAAGCAGATCACATGGCAATCATAGCATGGCATTGTCTTCAAAGCTCACAACATACTTGAGTATACGCGCATGCATATACTCTATGATGTCGTGAAAAGTGTCATTGTGGAGTTGCATGGTTTTTTGTAAGTCCACTGTGTGGGTAAAGAAGCCATGAAGATCACTGCATCCAACATATTCGGTGTCCTCTAAGAAAATAAGAAACTGCAAAAGGGGGACGTGTGTCTCTTTTGACGCTGCTGCTGCATGGGAGGAGGATGCACTAGCATGTGTTGCCATGGCTCTCTCTCTCTCTCTCTCTCTCTCTCTCTCTCTCTCTCTCTATATATCTATATATATATATATATATATATATATATATATATATATATATATATATATATATATATATATATATATATATATATGTGTGTGTGTGTGTGTGTGTGTGTGTGTGTGTGTGTGTGTGTCTTCTTTTTGTCTCTCTCAAGTGTTGATAGAAAAATAAGAAGACCCCTCCCCTTTATACCCCCCCCCCCCCCCCCCCCTGCAAAAAAAGACACCATCCCAAAGCTCTTTGATATACATACAAACACACATGGGTGCACACACAAACACCCAAACAAAATCTAAAAAACTTAACCAACGAAGGTAATACTATAATGACAAAAAAGTTTTGAATTTCCATTAAATAGAAGGCTTTACAACGTGGCATTAGAGCTGGTTACACTGATCTATCAGATCAACTTAAAGACAGTGCGCCACCAACCCTCCACTCCTCTTATGCTTTCATGGCTGCCTCCATCCGCCTACCAATCTGAAACAACAAAAATGCTTTTAATAAGACTAACAATTGGTACGTGTAGACAACATATAAACTAAATTGACCTTTTGCCGATTGAGACGAAAGTAAGCATCTTTGATTTCTTCGTAGCCCAAGATAATCAAGTGTTCCCGTATGTTGGTAAGTGTCCAGTGTTGTTCACTGACTTGCACAATCTAGAAACACCATTTGACAAAGTAACGGGCACATCAAATGTCACAAAATTAGCAACACTAGATTGTAAGGGTATCCACTTTCCACTCTTACACATCCAACGCTCATAGTGAAAATGTAAGTACAAAGTAGTGCGCACTTTCATATATCATATCCCTATACTTGAAGCACCCACCTTAGACTTGTATTTATCTCCTTGGTACACTCCCTCAACCATTCCCCAATTATCTCCAAATTCCAGTTTTAGTGCTTCATACATGACATTCTTGCTACAAAACATAGTAGGTGTAACACAGAATGGCAATGTCTTGAACGGGTGTACAAAAACATGCACGGGGTAGCACCAACTAAGGCCTATTGATCTGGAAGCCTTCCCAAATTTTAATGAGAAGCAAATATTGGAAAGCATCTTCTCCTTCACTGAGAAAAGTGACCACACATCGGGTTGTGGCCATTCCGTACTCAGTAATGAAGGTTTGTCAACAGCAATGATCTTACCATATCCATCCTTCGAGGCTGGCACTACATACATGTGTGAGTAGAAGAAGATTCTGTGTTGCAGCAGAATCAAAGGTGGTGAGTTTGGGGAGCATCTTAACACCAATGTCCACATGAAGAGCCTTGAAGGTTCATGTGAGACTCTTGATTGGTTGTTCCTCAACAAGGTTGGATGGGAATATATCTATGACAACACCAACAACTATTAAATAAAAACAAATAACAAGCGTTTACAATCAGCAACCAAAAATGTTTTACGACTTTCAATGTATTTGAAAACCTCTTGAGCTATTAGAGGTGTTAGCCCCTTCAACCTCAGATTGCATCGGGATTTTTGGATATGTTGAATGCAGTGCTAACTTCAAGGTTAGTGGAGGTTTACTGGCTCAACTAGCGCCTATATAAGTAGGTGAGGGGTTTTTTAATCCCTCAATTAGCCAATTACTGTTTCCATAGAGAATGAGGGTCATTGTTATGTCTATTGTTGTGAGTACTTTAGTATGGAACTTACTGAACAAAATGTTGCTTCTCAAATATGTGCGGAACAATTCCTTTGTCGTATTGTAATGCTCACTGCATTTTATCTCTAATGAGCGTTTTTTAAGGCTAACATAGCAACAATTTTAATCTCTGGCTTGTGTATAAAATGATGCATTTGGCTTAATCGTGATGCCCATAGGCCTCTACCTTCATGAACATGATAGAGATTGATTCTAGAATAATCAACACTCAATTTACTCACTAACTAGGCGTTTCTCTTCTCATTTTAGGCATATTTCTCCTTGATTATCAATGAACATCACATTCCTCATCTCAATTGAGTGATTGCACTAGTGAAAAGTCCTATGCGCCAGCTTCAATTAAAGCTCTTAAGCTTTGAAATCCAAGCTAATTAATTGGAGAGAAGATTATGTGTGTGCCTGTGGTTTACCTTGCACAACCAAAAAAAAAAGTCCATTTTTGAGGAGCCCTCACACAACCAAACGAGCATGGTCACATGGTCTATCTTGCCTAAAATAGAGCATTTGACCTGAACGTCTTGGTCTCAAGGCTCATTGCCTTTTGGGACTTACGGGAAAGCAATAAGTTGTAGTGGAGACAAGTTTCAGTTCTGCTAGGAGGCAGTCACACACAAGGCTTCAACTCTTTTTAGTAAAGCAGTTGGATGCGAAGCTCATTCAAAATGCCTCCCTCCCAAAGAGGGTTTTCCCACCTCTAGTCCCTCGACCACATATTCTTGCCTAAAGGAGGTTCTCATCCACAAGAAGAGCATTAGAGATATTCACTGTTAAGCAAAGATTCCCATAACAATGAAGTAGAATCCTTACAACTTGGAAAGGCTTCACACCATTTTCTAGTGTCAATTCAATAAGTGAGAGTTCTCACAATAAAGCCAAGAAGGTGCTCGTATTCATGTGGAGGGTGACTTCACTTTTTTGAGTGAAGAGGTACTTCGCATAATAGTCAAAGGGAAATTCCTCTCTCTCTCTCTCTCTCTCTCTCTCTCTCTCTCTCTCTCTCTCTCTCTCTCTCTCTCTCTCTCATAAACAAATTAAAATTTAAAATTTAATGCATCCAAACACAACTAGTGAAATATATGTCTATTGATCGTATGCAATTGCGAGGAGTTTAGACACTGGTCTTGGCATTAAAAATCCAAGTGTTAAAAATTGTTTCCAAGGCACAATGAAAGAGAAGGGACTTAAAAAAATCAACATGATGGATTTTACACTTGGCAAACCAAATTAAAATGGTATTTGATGAAAACAAGATTATGGGGAATAACCAAGCAAACAATTAGTGACCCCTCATCTAGTGATGGAGCATACGTATGAACACAAGCTATGAGTACACAAAACCAAACCAAAGATGAGCAAGCATTAAGAATCATAATCGCTACACTACACTAGAATTACATAAATTGTATTTCACTAAGGATTGTGAAACATCATCAACCTCAAGGGAGGCTATAGGAAAAGAAAATTGAAGCTAAAAGAAAGAAAAGTAAGGTGAGCTTAAAGAAAAATCTCTAAAACAAAAAATGGAGCATGATGAGAGTATTGCAAGCTTAGTCAATCGTTTTAAAAGCATGACAACCACACAACTCACCCATGTGGATTGTGCAACACCATAGGAGGACAAGATTAGAGTTCTACTAAGAACCTTGCCATCTAGCTTTGACCCGATGGTGACCGTCATCAAAGAGAAGGATCCAACACCTGACTTACGCACTGTGATCAACACATTACAAAGTCCAAGGAGAAGAAGCAAAGGAGAAATTCTACTTCAAGGGAAGGATCATTTGCAATTAGTTCTAGCAATAAAACTTGTTGCAATGACAAAGAAGGGCACTAGCATCGAAGGCTTGCGATGTTTGCCAAAAGGACCATCCTCCTTCCAAGTGCTTCAAAGAAGATGCAACTACCAACAACAATATAAAGCTCAAAAGCTCAATGAAAGGAAACAAAGAGGAAGATGAAGAAACAACATTCTTTTAATCTCTATGACTATGACAACATTCTCTAGCTCTTATGTTTGTGTCTACCTCTCAATGTATTTTGTTGGAGATAGCTTAGATTAGCTTAGTCTCAATCTTTATACATCTCTTCGAGAAAAGGTGTGCAATGTCTCTAAGATTAGAAATGGTTTGTCTTCTAAATAAAAAATGATCTCCTATATTAATGTTCTTTTGCTTCCAGATAGAGCTCTAGCATATACTTGTGTGTAAAAGTTCTTGTCTACTATGATGCATAGGTGGCATAAAATCATGTGGTAGCATGTGAAAGACACCATTATTAAAGGGTGTGGTTTCACTTAGGCCTAGTCAAGAGGTCCCTAAAATAACCTAAAAACTCACCCACAAGTTTTAAGCAGATTGGGTTGACTTAGAATTTCTTTATGTAGTGTAAGACGAAATACCTACACCTAACTCTATATAATGAACCCCTTTATACTCAATTTTATTCAATCTAATAATCAAGTTTGTGTTTACACTCTACTCCATTTTCCACTGTGTGATGAAGTGTTGTTTATTGTACCAATTCCATAAATGATTCTCTAAGTTATCCTCCCTAAACTCTACATCAAGGTGTTTTGTACAATTCACATGGCCATCATCAAGAGGCATCATTGTGTAGCTCCAAGCATATCTCTACTGGACATACACCTACCCTATTAAGCTTCCAAATGAAATGCAATGAAACCTTGAGAACTCTTTATTTATGGACATAATAAATGGATTTCATGCATCTCATGTCAAACCAGCCAACATACATTCAATAAGAAAACAGAAAAGGTTGGTTGTGTGGATGTGTGGTCATATCAATGAAGTAAACCACATGTGCAACCACCCTACACCGTCTCGACTAGCAAGTTTGCAACCCCCAAATTTGTCTACGGCGAGTAAACCCATACAAATAGCCAACACATAGACCTTGCACAGTGGCAACAATTATGAAATTCATACCCAATTGACTTAAAATTTAGTATCCTAAATTTGAATATGTCAAGCTAAACATTCAGACAAAAGATTAGTAAACCTTCCAGTCCTGCAATCGGGTACAAGTAGAGCACCTTTCCATCAGATGTTTTCTTAGAATGATGGAGAGTACTTGGACAAAAAGAATTAGCTGTCTATGCTTTTGAAAGAAGAAAAGCCCGGTGACGCCCTGTCCGTACATCTGAAATTCGCCCGAGATGGCGCAGGACCTGCCCCAAAGTTGAACATAAATTGGCATTCATGTGAAGAAACTTAACACCACACACATATCATATATATTACCGTCAGTATGGCTTTTCCGGTGTTGTCCATCTTCAAGACAGGACCCCTCATATCAGACTCAAAGAAAAAGTGCTTGCCCTTGACGTTATCAAAAGTGGCAAAATCACGAAGCTCCTGTAATTGATGAATACATAGTGTCTAAATGCAATCAGAGAAGAGCAATGACAAGCAATTGAATGTTTGAGAGCATGTGCTTACCAGCGCCCTCTCAAGTAGCTCCTGTCCGAGCTGCGATTGACACAATGCATGTTAACTCATGCCAAACCTTTTACAAACATGACTAAACCAAAAATTAAGAAATGCCAATATATATGCGCATGGTAATTGACATTGTTGACACTCAGAGCCGGTTCAGACTGCGGGCCAAAGCGGAATGCACGAGGCAGTGGAGCTCACTTGGCATGCTTCCATCTGTCCAAAATGAAGGTTTGCTTTTCTGGACCTGGGCGGCCTCACCACCTCGGACATGGAAGAATTTCCTGCGCTTTACAGCACCAAATGCAGAGCAGCATTTGATCTCACAACCCTATGCAATGGAGCTGGTTGATTACAGACTGCAAATTTTGTGTATAATCCTTCTCCTGCATTGTGTGAATAGAAGAGCCAGGAAAGGGCCTTGGTGGGCTTCCTACACTAGTGCAGTCTGAACCCGCCCTCAGTCACGACATTAAATGATCATGCTATGCACAAGTACAGAAATTGATGACATGATAGTAGAGAGTAGATACAGTTCTCACCCTTAATGCGTAAACTAGGCCATTGACATTTACGTACCTTCTTTCGAGGTGCAGCTAGAAGCCTTGCATTAGCCTCAGCAAAGGTAGCCATCTCATCCACTGCCGCATTTATCTTCTCCAAGGTGAGACGCCCTCGCATGTAGCTGAAACAAGGAGACAAACAAGAAGCAGATTTAGCACAAAAAAACAGGAAAGCTTTCCCTCAACGGCAACATACTAATCAGATTGGTAAGCTACATGCCTGGAAAGCGATTCGAATTCATCAATAGTGACATACAAACGAGGGGGGAGACCTCGTCCTTTTTTCTCCTGCAAATGACAACAGAATGATGCGTTGAAATATTAATTGAGTTTAATATCTTGTTCATTCCTTAAGAAGAGAAGAAGAATGTTCGCATTATCTTTGGGCCCCTAATTCATTCATATTACTCTAAATGCACTTCACCTTTTGAGATACATAATCCATAGATCTTGTAGGGGCAGCTTCAATACTTGCTTCCATATCAGAGCTTTATTGAACAAATGTGATGAAAAGTAACACTCAGGTGAAGCAATTCAAAGGAATACTCAGAAAATGTTACATCATGCTTGGCAAACCATAATACCTCAGAAAGGTGTGTTCTGATGATAACAGACTAGTGTCACTCCCGGGCAGATTTGCTGGTAGATTGCTCGAAACCAGTTTTAGCCTTCGCTCTTGTTGTAAAGAAAGCTCAATAAGTGCCTGTATTCATTTCTCAAGCTAAATAGGTGATATGACCATTTATGTAAGCTTTCATCACACCACAGGGCTAAAGATACTGAAAGTGCCATGGTAATCCAGTTGGCAATATGGGGTTGAGGGAAGCCCTAAAAATATACTACAATATTTTGATGTGATCGTGCACCTTCAATGGTATGTACTATGAAATTCCAGGCTAAATACTTGAGAACTATTAGAAGAATTACCTTTGCTTTAGGAAGAGCATCTGCCTCATCTTGTAAGCGAGCTTTTACAGCTCTTAGCTGGTGCTCCATAGCCTGGACTGCTATGTCAAGTGTTGCCAAATCAACTGTGCTTCCTGGCAGTGCTGCAAAATAGTTTACGCCACAGAAAAAGACTCAAGTGTACTGCTAATGATTAGGCTACTGCTTGGCACACATACTCCTAGTTCTCTCAAGGCTCTATCTCTCCCAAAAGCTCCTACTTAAATACTAGGGTGTTCCTTAACTGACAGGTAAATCTCTGTTAAGGGCCATATACATTACATCTAGCACAAAATTTCTTATTTTCAGACATCGAGTATCTCAACCAATTTAACTTTAAATAACTGGCAACTAATATTGACACTGAAATTGACTGTTAAGCTATGAGGAGGAGACTAAATCTTGATTTTGGGAAAACTTGATCCTGAATTTCAAACTTCAACAAGGACCACAAGTAATAATAACTACATTAATCCTTCCTCAAAAGAAAATTGCAGACGAGCATTGAGCACACAAGTCCATGCAGAGAGGAGTGACCTTCTAAAAGTAAGAGTGCAAATATACAAGCATCGATGAGGGGGTGGGAAAGGAAGAATCAAGATAGGGATATACTCCCATCATTGCAATCCACTTTCATCTCACCAAATGCAGAGCATGTAGACCAGGCAACAGTAGCATGCTCTCCCCTCTCCCTCTCCTTTGTATCACATGCTCACAAAGTAGTACTCAAGTAGTCTCGCTCCTCTCAAAAGTGTCAATGATCATTCATCCAACAAGGATAAAAAAGTAAATGTAAATGCCAATCCTAAGTGTGTCAGGATATCAAGCAGTCTTCCATTGCATCCACATTCAGGGGATGACCCAATGGAAGATAAATGTTTTACAAAACCAAGCTCCAATGGATGTCTCCTTCTTAAAGCCGTACCCTACCTTGCATACAACAGCACCTCCCTTCTAATTGTTTTGACATAGAGTGAAGGCTGTTTCAAAGCTCTGAACATCTCACAAGTAAGAGAGAACAGTGAGTTAACATATGAGCCTCATGTTCATCAAATCAAATAAGAGAGAACAGTGAGTTAACATATGCAAGGCATTTGGATGCGAGAAAACTGTCCATCAAATCCCTTGGTTGCTGATGCGTTAGAAAATGCCAAGAAAAGACGCAGGTCTCGCTGAGAAGACTAAGGCTCTCTCTCTCTCTCTCTCTCTCTCTCTCTCTCTCTCTCTCTCTCTCTCTCTCTGGGAGTCCATACCACTTCGAGCAACCAGAACTTGTTGAAAAAAGGAGATCCTGTTGTTGAAGGCGCTCATTACAGCCTCGAGAGAATGTGCATTTGTCTGTGCTTTCGGGTTTGTTGTTGGAGCTTCCATTGCAATAGGTGTCCGCGCTCTCCCTCATTTCGAACACCAGCACATCTAAAGGAAAAGTTTTAAAAAGTATAGGCCGGGTTCACAAGCGTGGCATGGACACACCCTCGAAATGAAAATGCCATGAGAAGCATAAGAACTATTGAGAGATTTTTTGAGTCCATAAATAGCGTATTTAAAAATAGCAAGGCTTTGCTGCGGCAGCATTTAGAAACTGAACAGGTTATGGTAACTTACGGTTTTCTCAACGACCTTATCCGCTATGTCTATTGCAACACACAAGGGGCCTTTCTTCATCAAAGAGATCCACAATCATGGTAGAAAATGATCCCAAATCTTCAAGAATTATAGATCCCAAAACAACATAAAAAATATGGCTTACTTGGTCTCATTGCGAGAGACTCTTAACAAGCAGAGCGAAGAGCTATGTCACTGCAATGAAGAATGGTATTTTAAAAGTTCTTGTAGTTTAGAGTTAGCACTTCAAAAATGTGATTGAAATGCAAACGACGCAATTGGCATAATTCCAGAATGAAGCGATATAATGTAAGCAATCTCTTGTGGATATGAATGCGAGCAAATTTGACAATGATTTTGCATTGAAAGAGGAAAAGATGGTGCTGTAAAACTCAATGTAAGAAAATTGAGAAATGTATCCAGGTCATGGTTTTTGATTCATCAATCATACTAGTTACGGCTCAAGCAAAGAATTTGGAGAATGTGGATGCACAAGAACTGAAAGAATGAAGGAAAACATTCCGAGGGCATTGTTATTCGTAGGATCGTCAAAGAGAAGTTGAAATTCCTAGGGGGGCGGGGAAGGGGGAACAGGGCACTTGGCAAGAGTATGGATGGAGTAACTGCCACAAACGACCGGGCTAAAAATCTTATTTGAAATTATACTCCTCTCTCGGGCCTAATATTGGCTGAATTAATAGGGTTGAATATACAAAATCTTAAAAATAACTACTTGGGTTGAATATTTTGTTACCATATACATGTGGTAGTGATGTGTGTGAACACACTTAGGACCGCCGAGGCATTTTTTCCCTCCTTAGGAGGTTTTTCCCCCATGCATTGTATATATGCCCATTCATTCTAGGGCTATCTATCTTTCCATTGCACACTAAGTAATACACTCTTCGTTGAGTGCCTTGAGCTTCCTTCGTCTTCTCCAAGCTGTGTGTTTTCCTACAACCCTAATTTCAACAATTGGTATCAGAGCAGGTTGCGTCCTCCCGGGCTTAGTCGCCAGCAGCTCCAACACACACCTCCTTTTCTCCGATTTCTATGAGCTTTGGCGAGCGTTCGCAGGTCAACAAAAATTTCGGATAAGCTCGTAGAGCTTAGTCTGCTCAGATTTTTTATTCGGGCTCATTTCAGCCTCCGTTTCCACTACAGGTAGTATTGCACATGCTATTTCATCATTTTGTGCAAATTTTTTGTCAACGCTATTTTTTGCATAACGAGTCTCTTACAGACTTCTACGGTTTGTGCTATATAGCACGTGTTGTTCCCACTTTGTTTCTCCTCTTTTCGGGAAATTTTCATATCAGGTGTAGCATTTATCGTGGCTGACAACAACACAGATGTGTTCAAGATGTTGTTGGAATTACGGTTGCAGAGAAACGCACACAGCTTGGAGAAGACAAAGGAAGCTCAAGGCACACAAATGAGAGTGTGCTACTTAGTGTGCAATGGAAAGATAGCTAGCCCTAGAGTGATCGGCGTGTATACAATGCACGAGGAAAAAAACCTCCTAAAGAAGGGAAAAATGCCCCGACGGTCCTAGTGTGTTCACACACATCACTACCACAAGGATATGGTAACAAATCCCCCCTGGAGTGATGCGGTGAACGAGAGCTGGCACATGAGTAAAGGAAGTGCCATGCCCTGAGGACATGATCAGTCCACAAAGGGGCGTAAGCCCAAAGCTTTGCGAAAAGCTTTGAACTTCTCACGTGACAATGCCTTTGTGCAAAGATCTACAAGGTTGTCCTGTGTTGGCACATAAGCCAAGCTGATCTCTCCTACTGAGAGCCTCTCCCTGACATAGTGGTAATGCACCTCAATGTGCTTTGTGCGAGCATGAAAAATTGGGTTCCTCGCAACTGCCAATGCGCTCTGACTGCCAGTGTAGATAGTGTTGGCAGTGTCTTGTCCAACACCCAAATCAGTCATAAGGTGTCTGAGCCATACACACTCAACCGTAGCTGTGAATACTGCCCTATACTCATCCTCACAACTAGAAGTGGCCACAATAGGTTGCTTCTTGCTCAACCATGATATACATGAACTGCCAAGCATGAAACAAAAACCACTTGTGGACACTCGCGTGTCAAAACAACCAGCCCAATATGAGTCCAAAAAAGCATGTAAGTCTGACGAAAATGATCCCCCCTTGGGATAAAACAAGCCAAGATGTAAGTGCCACTAAGGTAGCGAAAAATCCTCTTGACAGCTTGCCAATGCTTAGACCCTGGGCTATGCATAAATCTGCTGATCTGTGAGACTGCAAACTGAATATCCGGCCTTGTGTTGCATACATAAATGAGGCATCCAACAATAGTTTGGTAAAGAGTGACATCAGCAGGATCACCTACGTCATGAAGACTCAATTTCAAACTTGTTTCCATGGGAGTGCAATAGCTTTGCAATCCTCAAGTCCAAACTTACATAGCAATGTCTCTATGCAACTTTTTTGACACAATGCAATACCACCATCACACTGCTTAAACTGTATACCCAGGTAATGATGCAAAAGCCCCAAATATTTCATCTTGAAAGTAGCATTCAAATCAGCCTTATATGTGTCTCATTTGGTCTAGTGATCATCAAATCGTCTACATAAAGAACCTTAATGAGAAGTACATCATATTCTAGTTGGTCTTTATGCAAGCCACAATGAGGCAAAAATTGCATTGATGTGTAAAGAGTTGGAGTCAAAGATTATGCATGAGGAAGATGATATGGACACTTTCCTTGCTGGTGTCAAAGATATCAATGTGCAACTTATTTCTGCAGGTGAAGTCATTTCAGACAGTTCCCTTATGCAAACTGTTCTTGATGCCTTACCAGATTCTTACCAGACTTTTCCTAGTACTTGGAGACTTAAGACCCAAGGAAATCCTGAAGTTGTCAAGTTTGATGCATTATGCATGTTGTTGTTGTAAGAGTCACTTTCCAAAAAAAACAGGACTAGATAGCGTGCAGTTGAACAGGCTTTTATTGTTGATCAAAGAAAGGGTGTTAACAGCAATGCAGCCACTTCTTATGGTTCTTCTACGAGTGGAAAATCACATGTTCCTAATGCTTATGCTGGCAGCAATCTCTCTAGAAATTTTGGTGATAAGGGCAAAAAGAAGATGTGCTGCCATTATTGTAAATCAAATGATCACTTGATCAAGCACTGTCCTAAGTTGAAGGCAAAAGAGGCTAAGAAGAAAGAGGGTGGTTCCACTGCAAATGCAGCTATGTTGAGTATTCTGTGAAAGGAGACTGTGATGTTGATGTCCATACAGAATGGGCTTTTAGTGTAGAGTGTATCTATAATCCTGTTGTCCATGATGCATGCATGTCATTTGCTGCAGATTCACATGTGTGGTGTTTTAACAGTGGTGGAGTCTGTCCCTCATGGGAATTAGTTACTTGTGCCAACAATGCCTCTTATCCGGTTCAAGGAGTTGGAAAAGATTGTGGTTACTGCTGCAAATGGTAGTTCTTTCACACTTGTTGATTCACTTTATGTACCTAGGATCAAGAAGAATATTTTGTCTATATCTGCACTTGCTAGACTTGGTCTTGTAGTCAAATTTGTGGATGACAGATGTACAGTACATGATCTTAGTTTTGGTGATGAAATTGTTGCATTTGGCATTTTATGCCGTGGGCTATATAAGCTCAGTTTGTATGACAAGTGTGGGCAGAAATTTCAGTTTTGGATTCAAAGGCTATTTCAGATGCAAAACTTTGGCATGCATGTTATGTTCATCTAATTTTGCTAGTTTGCTGCGTTTGCAGAAATCTGATATGGTTGCTTCTTTACCGCCTCTTGAAGCATGTGTCAAACGTGTTTGTGAAGGCTATATTTTGGGTAAGATGCAGTGTTTTTAGTTTCCAAAGGATGGTTCAATTAGGGCCACATGTAGGTTGCAGCTTGTGCATAGTGATGTTTGTGGGCCCATGCAAACTCCGTCCTTGGGAAATTACCTTTACTTTGTGACTTTCATTGATGATTACTCCAGGCATGCATGGGTATTTCCGCTTAAAGCAGAGTCCGAAGTTTTTATGTGCTTCAAACAATTTCCGGTTATGGCTGAAAATGTCTCTAAATGTACTATGGGCACCCTCCATTCCGATCGAGGGGGGGAGTATATGTCTCATGAATTTAATGTATTTCTGGCGAGTCGTGGGATAAAATGCCAATGTATTGTGCGTTATACACCTCAGCAAAATGGTGTTGCTGAGAGAAAAAACAAGTCACTTGCAGAAATGGCACGATGTATGGTCAAAAGTCAAGCTTTGCTGCATTCTTTTTTGCTCGAGGCCATCATGTGTGCCACTTATGTGCTAAACAGGTGTCCTACAAAAGCTTTGCAATCTATTACTCCACATGAAGCATGGCATGATAGAAAGCCTTCTATTGAGCACATGCGTATTTTTTGTTTTTTTGGCATATTCTTTGGTGCCTTATCCACTCATATTAGGACAACCATACATTACAATTGTGCGCATGGAAACAAAGGTGTTAGATGACAAATCAGCCTATGTAAGGATCCGGAGCAGGGACAGTACAAGGGCTATTCAGCTTTTGACTCTGTTTATTGGGTTTAACATCTGAGGGTCCGATGTTAGGAAAAACAATATGTTTCAAGTATTTAAAGTGAATTGCAGGGATGTGATGTGCTTGAGTCATATGATTTTATTTCAAAGAATATTTGAAGAGGTTTCTTATGTGGATACTATGCCAGAGGTAGAGGAGATCAAGAAATACATGTTACAAAGTGGAATTGACATTGTTAAAGTGCATTCAATGGACATATATGAAGAAATGGATATATATGAGGCACTTACACATATAAAGGAAGATTTAGGTGAAGCAGTTGAAGTCCAGGTAGAGACAAAATATAAAATTGTTGCAAAGGGGGTGAGGCTAGTGGCTACACCTCTGCCAGAGGGAAGTACGGAGTGATAGATAAAGCTTCTCGTCAGCCTATGCTGACAGATCCAAAGGACATTAGGCATAAATTCACTAAAGAGACATTGAAACAGTTGAAGGTTAGGGAGGAGTATGTCCTTACTGACAAGGAAATCAAATGCTTTCAAGAGACGCTTGTAAAGCCTTTTTCTTTTGAGCCAGGTGAGACTGGGTCTGTAGATCTAAATGTTGTTTCTCCTATGGTTATATTTACTATTCACATGCCATGGACTGCAGCCTATGGGGGTTTCTAAAAATGTTACAGATCAGCCTATTACCGATGCAGATGTACATGATGTACTTGATCAAGAAAGGGTTGAAAATGAGCAAACTAGAGGTATGCCAAAATGGCTGGTGCATACATTGCATGATAGTAAATTGGATGCACCTTTGTTTAATCGTACTCGTTCAGGCTCTCACCATGCATCTTATGCATCAGATTGTTATGCTTTGGCTGTGTCTAGTCTACATGATGTTGAGGAACCTCTGTCTTTTGATGAAGCACATAATTTAGAAAATTGGATGGTGCCATGCAATCAGAATATGATGCACTGAAAACACATGGACTTTATGTGATTTGCCTCCTCGCAAAAAGGCCATTGGTACGAAGTGGATTTACAAGTTGAAATGCAAGCCGGATGGTGAGATTGATCGGTATAAGGCTCAACTTGTTGTAAAGGGTTATGCACAACAAAAAGGCATAGATTATGAAGAGACTTTTGCTCCCACTTGTTGTATGACTACTGTGCGTTTTCTATGTACATTGGCGGCTCATTTTGTTGGGATGTACATCAATCAAAAATCGTTACTACTTTCTTGAATGGTGACATATTTGAGGAAGTTTATGTAGCGCATCCTCGCGGTTTTCTCAAAAAAGGACAAGATGATAAGGTGTGCAATTGTAACAAAGCTTTGTGTGAGTTGAAGCTGTCATAATAATCAATATCTAATTCTCCTAAATGTAGGGATCAATATCTAGCTTAACCAATATCTAATCAATGAGAGAGAAACTCACACACACACACAAGCAGACAAGCTCCCTTTTCACAAAGGGAATGAGGGACACATGTCAGCTCCCTAGCCCAGATGCCCACAAGGTGTACCCAATTCCTATTGGATGGCCTTGGAGGTGTACCAATGAGAATTAGGCTAGAGTAAATCTAGTTTAATTAATTTAAAAACACTTAATAAAAGAACCAATGAGAATTAAGCTCTCTAGAAGACTATTGGACAGTCTCCCAAGGGGTCCAATGAGCATTCAACAGCCCAATGGCTTGCCTGATTCCTATTGGCCAGGAGGCAAAGGGGTCCAATGAGAGTTTAGTTGAATTTATTAATTACATAAAGCTCTCACAAAAGGGGAAAGGGGGATACATGTAAGAAGGCTATCACTTATACTGCTTAATTATCATTGGCTAGCCCTAGGGAGGTCCAGTGAGACTGTATAGCATGAGCAAATAGCAAGAGGGGTCGACAGAGAGAGAGGGGGCTGATTTTTGCAAGGCATTATCACACACACACACACACACACACACACACACACACAATCTCATGTGTGAAGTAAAGAAGACTTTCTCTCCTTCTCAAGCTTTAATGGAAAGCTTACCACCTACTTCAAGCTTGTGAGAAGGGAGGCCTACACCAACAACTCTTGGCTTTGTGATGCAAATCCAACCAAGAGCCAAGCTTCAACGCATGCTCATCTCCTCTACCATGCTAATTACTAAGCTAAGCTATGCTAATATGAGTGATTATGTGAGGAGATGTACATCTTTCTCGTAAGAATACTCCTTCTTCCTCTCAATCTACTCTCATACCCCGCTAGCTCTCACCATCTTCGAAGGTGTGTGAGGTCTTGGGTCTGAGACCGGAGAGAATTGATGTTGTGTTTGATAAGTGTTTTGCTTAGTGCATGAAGCTTTCATCTTCATTGCACTAGCTAGTCTTGAAGGAACACAAAGAATTGTATTGTACAATGTCTCTCTTGATGGGAGAAACCTTAATACAAAGCCTTTTGGAGGGGGGACCGGCTCCATGTAAATCCGGTCCTCAACTGTTGTCAATAGCTTAATTTTTTCTCTCTTTTGAAAGTATTGTTCATGTTATCTAACTAGGTGTTATGCTTTTTGTTGCTCTCTCCACCCAAGCAGTCTTGTAATTCTCATTAGGAATCTATTCTAATGAAATGCCCACTACGTTCATGCTAATTTCCGCTACACACAAGTTTTTAGGACATTAAATGTTACATTGGTATCAGAGCACAAGGTTTCTCTTTTCTTGCTCAAGAAGGGAGGTCCTCAAGCTAACTATAAATGGTTGGTATCATTAATTGATTGTGAGTAAGTAGAATAGGGATTTTTCAGCCTTGCAGTGCGCCTGCCTTTGTGCAGTTAACGGGGCATCACCGTTGAGAGCTATGGTCTTAATAGTGGAGTCCTACGGGGCTTGCCTACGGCTTAACCACTATTGAACGATCCTCTCTTCTATTCCTTGCAATTAATGTATTTGAGCCACGATGAGTGCTTTTTCTAAAGGGGTAAAGAGGAGTAGCAACTAGGGCTTGAAGTGCCAAAGTACACCTAAAAAGTTTACACCTAAAAGTTGTTAGAATGGCTGACAATAGTAAAGAGAGTGAAATTAATGTTGATAACTTTGATTTTGCTAATGAGCAAGTTACTAATGATGCCCCGATGCTTGTTAACTATCTTGTTTCTAGGCTTCAACAAGCCATGGGCAATCCATCTCTCCAAAGTGAAGTGCAACGGCAGCTCTGTGCTCATGGGATTCTCCAAGCTCACCACCATGACGAGAGAACACCTAGGAAGCCTCCTTGTGAGACTTCCAAAAGAGGTCTCTCTCCGATTCGGGAAGAAGAAGAGAATCCATACGAAGGGCTCAAGATTTTACTTCTTGCTGATGCATCTCATTCCCAAAGGAGAGCTCAAGAGCCTCCACCGAGGGAACGAGAAAGAAGTGAGTCTCCCGCCACCTCGGTTGAGATGGCTCCACGAAGACGGCGGGCTAAACGCTCTCCATCACCTCCAAAACGGAGAAGACCATCCCACCCTTCTCCACACCATAATTCAAAGAGGGATGACAAAAAGCAAGAGAAGAAAAAGGCGAGAAAGAGGACACCCTCTTCTCAATCTTCTTCATCCTCTTCCTCGTATGAAAGTGATGGTGAAGACGATGAGATCAAGACAAGAAAAATGCGAGAAAGAGGTCACTCTCTTCTCCGCCTTCCTCAAATTCTTCACCTTCTGAAGAAAGTGATGGTGCAACCTTTGAACCATAAAAAAGAAGAGGCCACAGGAAATCCTATGCCGCATGGAAGAGGTCGTCCAAGCTCAAGAAGTTCAAAGAGGGAGGAAAGAGCATCTCTTTCCTTACCTATGATGGCACCTTTGGTGCTACGGACAAAGTCTTGCCCTTTATCCAACAATTTGATGCGGCGTTTGGAGATGAGGGCTTCACGGAGTCCTCTAAGCTACGCCATGTAGCTATGCACTTTCAAAAGTCCACCAGGCAATGGTGGTCTAGCCTACGAGCCAACTGTGACGCTCCACAAACCTGGAAAACTTTAAGAGCTTCCATTATGAAGCAGTTTTTGGCCACCGATGCCAAAGACAAAGTACTCACCGAATGGCGAAGCTTAAAGCTCTCTCCCTATGAATCCATCCACAAATATGTAGACAAGTTTTGGGACCTACAACTCAAAGCCACTGTCTTCAAAAAGTTGGATTTGGAGAGCAAAAGCAACAATTTTGTGTGGGCTTAACCGAAGAAATGACGGAGTATGTCAACTCCCAAAGGCCACGTACCATATTGGTGGTAATACACCATACTATGGTGGCCTCTCAAATCAATCTCCAAACGGGGGCTAAAAGAAATAATAAGCCCACGGAAAACAAGGGTTCCAACGAGCCTAAGGGGAAGGACAATGTCCAAAAGTCTCTTAAGGACAACTCCAACAAAGCTAAAGAGAAGGGAGTTTACAAAGGTAAAAACAAACTCTCTCCTAAAGAGCTTGAGCGTTATCGCAAGGATAACCGGTGTTTCAAGTGCGGCGAACAAGGGCATGCGTACCGCGCTTGTCCCCAAAAGAACACCCGCCATGATCCTCCTAGAGCTACCTTGGTTGAAATCCAAGAGGAGGAGACTCACCAAACTCACCACAAAGGATCTCCTCTATGCTTGGGAAAAGGTAAGAGAACATGATGCTTTTATTCTCTTTGACCCTGGTTCTACTCACAATTTTATATCTATAGAGTTGGCCACGAAGCTAGGCATACAAGCCTATGAGATGGGAGATGTTCTACCCGTAGACAGTGCTTTCAAGGGGCAAGAAGCTTTAGTCACTCCCTTAATTGGGAAATTGAGGCTTCATGTCCAAAGCTATGTGGACAAAGAGGACTTCTTTATCTCTCCTCTCAAGCATGAGGATATAATCCTAGGGGCACCATGATTTGATCGCCTGGCTGCCAATGTTAAATTCCCTGAAAGGAGAATCTCCTTTAAGTTCAGGGAAAAAGATATGTATATAGATGCTAAGGAAATGGGTAACACTATCCCCATTATACATACACCAGCTTTCAACAAGTCAATAAAGAGCTCTATTTCCGTGTACATGATTTTTGTTAAAGATTCTCAAAATGAACCTAATGCTTTAGCAAAAGAAAATAAAAGCAACCAAAAGGAATTAGAGTTATTCAATTTTCTCAAGGGGTTTCAAGATGTTTTTATTGACGACATCCCTTGTGAGCTACCTCCTAAACGAGGTAATGATGACCATGCAATTGAACTTCTTCCAAAAAGTTTGCCGCCTAACAAACCTCCTTATAGAGTTTCTCACACTCAACAAGAGGAGATTATGCGGCAAGTGCATGAGTTAGTTGAGAAGGGCATGGTTAGGCCTAGCTCATCTCCATTTTGCTCACATGTGCTATCAGTGCAAAAGAAAGACGGCACATATCGTATGTGTGTCGACTATAGAGCACTAAATAGGATCACTATCAAGAATAGGTTTCCCGTTCCACGGGTAGAAGACCTATTTGATAAGCTACAAGGATCGACCTACTTTAGTAGGATTGACCTAAAAAGTGGCGATCATCAAATAAGGATAGTTGATCAAGACATTGTAAAGACCGCATTTCGCCCCACATTTGGTCTTTACGAATACATTGTCATGCCTTTTGGCTTGACCAATGCACCAGCCACATTCAACCGCTTGATGGAGAAGCTGTTCAGGCCTCATCGAGCCTTCACTGGAGTGTTCTTTGATGATATTATCATCTACCCTAATTCATTAGACGAACACAAGCAACACCTCCAGGTAATATTTCAAGTTTTAAGAGAGAATAAACTTTATGTAAATCGAAAGAAAAGTGAATTTTTCTTGCAAGAGATTCAGTATTTAGGTCACATTATCTCTCAAGATGGCATCCAAATGGATCCATCAAAGTTAGAGGTAATAAAAGGATGGTCTAAACCAAAGAATCTTCATGAACTAAGAAGCTTTATAGGTATGTGTGCATACTATAGACGCTTCATAGAAAAGTTCTCACAAATTGCGGGACCATTACATGACCTAACAAAGAAAAGCATTAGGTATACATGGTTTGCCAAGGAGAAAAATGCTTTCGAAAAGCTTAAAGAAAAGCTTATCTCTCAACCTGTGCTTACACTACTAGATCTCCCAAAACCATTTGAGGTCCAATGTGATGCTTGTAGTGATTGCCTTGGAGTTGTTTTGCTTCAAGAAGGGCATGCCATAGGCTATGAAAGTCGAAGGCTCGACCCTGTTGAGCAAGCTCTAGGCATATATGAAAAGGAACTCCTTGCAGTTCTACATGCCTTAGACTCATGAAAGCACTATTTATTGGGGACTCCTTTCATTCTGTGAAGGGATCACCAAAGTCTTAAGTACTTCATGACGCAGACCAAGCTCTCCGACAAACAAATGAGGTGGGCAAATTTCCTTTCGCAATTTCATTTTCATATTGCTCACATTGCTGGCAAGCATAATCAAGTAGCTGATGCACTCTCAAGACGGCCGAGAGTGAATGCGGTTTCCATAGCAACTCACAATGATCTATCTTCAATGATAGATGAGTATTGTAAGGTTTCTAGTTTCTGAAACCTTAAGATTATATAAAGCTTAGTTCAACTGATATGATTATTGAAAAAGCAATGTAGAATTGTCCAACTGTGGCAAATATTAGTATTTTTGAAATCTTAAGCACAACAAACCCCGGGCTAGAAATTTTCAGAATCAGATTCCGATAAAATCTGAAAGAGTTACAGGCCCTAAAAGGTTACAATAGGAATTCAATTAGTTAAGTAAAATTGGATGGTTTTAGTAATTATTAATATCAAAGACTTTCTTATCCCAAGGTTTTAGAATTTAATGATATTTTCAATTTTCATCATTAAAAGTCAGTGAAAATAGTCAAAGTCAATTCTGGAAGCTGAGGAGGCAGTGTGGAGCTATGATGAACCTGCCAGGGACTCAAATAGTAGCAAGGGGCGCCATCTTCAGCCTGTGGACTGCAAGCAACTGCCTTTTACAGCCTGTGGGAGCTTGTGAGTGCCCTATAAATAGGACCCCTTGCTTCACAATTGGACAGACTTAGAGCCTTGACACACTCTCTCTCATCTAGAGACAACGCTACGCAGAAATCACTAGAGATTAAGCTCTAGTTGATTAACTTAAACGGTAATTATTTTAATTAGCAAGGCTAAATTAATCTATTTTCTTAATAAATTAAAGATTAAGCCTATGTATACTCATAAATCCTCTCTTAGTTAAATATTCTTTGCTGATTGTTGTAATTAAATCTTGGGAATATTAAGCTAATTAATTATCCTATCATATTAGGGCTGAAATTATCCAAATTAACCATCAATTGATGGGAAATATATTAATCAAGTTTAGATTAGGTTGAGATGATTATCAGAGCTGCATTAGACAATCTTTAAGCTAGGAAAATTATCTTAAATTTTATTGAGTAATTTTCATAATTAGTTAGGCAGAATTACATCGTTTTTTTCAAAAAAATAAAGGGAAAAATAATCAAATTGATTCAAAATGCTTTGAGTTATTTATCATAGGTTAATTATATGTTAAGAAATCTTTGATAATTATATCAAACTCAGATAATTAATTTACCTAACTACTTTAGCAAAAATACTCTGTTTTTAGGACAAATTAAATAGGAGAAATTAGTAAATTGATTCAAAATTCTTTGAGTTATTTATCAGAGATTAATTCTATGTTAGGAAACCCATGATAATTATTTCAAGCTCAGATAATTAATTTATCTAATTATTTTAGTAGAAATACTCTGTTTTTAGGACAAATTAAAACGGGGAAATTAGTAAATTGATTTCAATTGCTTTGAGTTATTTATTAGAGATTAATTACATATTAGAAAAATTGTGATAATTATTTCAAGCTCAGATAATTAATTTACCTAATTACTTTAGCAAAAATACTCTATTTTTAGAAAAAATTAAAAAGGGAAAATTAGTAAATTGATTTTAGTTACTTGGAGTTATTTATCAGAGGTTAACTACATGTTAGGGAACCCATGATAATAATGTCAAGCTCAGATAATTAATTTACCTAATTACTTTAGAAGAAATACTCCATTTTTAGAACAAATTAAAAGGAAAAAATTAGTAAATTGATTCCAATTGCTTCGGCTTATTTATCAGAAGTTAATTATATGTTAAAAAATCCGTGATAATTATGTCAAGCTCAGATAGTTAATTTACCTAATTACTTTAGCATAAATACTTTGTTTTTAGGACAAATTAAATAGCGGAAATTAATAATTTGATTCCAATTGCTTTGAGTTATTTATCAAAGGTTAATTACATGCTAGGAAACCCGTGACAATTATGCCAAGCTCAGATAGTTAATTTACTTAATTACTTTAGTAGAATTACTCTATTTTTAGGATAAATTAAAAAGGGGAAATTAGTAAATTGATTTAAAATTATATGAGTTATTTATCAAAGATTAATTAAATTTTAAGAAACTTGTGATAATTATGTCAAGCTCAGATAATTTATTTAACTAATTATTTTAGCATAAATACTATGTTTTTAAGATAAATTAAAAGGGGGAAATTAGTAAATTGATTTCAATTACTTTGAGTTATTTATTAGAGGTTAATTATATGTTTTGAAACCCGTGATAATTATGTCAAGCTCAGATATTTAATTCACCTAATTACTTTAGCATAAATACTCTCTTTTTAGGACAAATTAAAAGGAGAAAATCAGTAAACTGATTGCAATTGCTTTGAGTTATTTATTAGAGGTTAATTGCATGTTAGAAAACTCGTGATAATTATATCAAGCTCAGATAATTAGTTTACCTAATTACTTTAGCAGAAATACTCTAATTTTAAAAAAAATTAAAAGGGAGAAATTAGTAAATTGATTCCAATTACTTTGAGTTATTTACCAGAGGTTAATTACATGTTAGGAAACCTATGATCATTATCTCAAGTTCAGATAATTAATTTACCTAATTACTTCAGCATAAATACTCTATTTTTAGGACAAATTAAAAGAGGGAAATTAGTAAATTGATTCCAATTGCTTTGAGTTATTTTTTAGAGATTAAATACATGCTAGGGAACCCGTGATAATTATGTCAAGCTTAGTAAATAATTCATCTAATTACTTTAGCAGAATTACTCTGTTTTTAGGACAAATGAAAAGGGAGAAATTAGTAAATTGATTCAAAATGATATAGTCAGAGGTTAATTATATGTTAGGGAACGGGTGATAACTATGTGAAGCTCAGATAATTACTTTACCTAATTACTTTACTAAAATTACTCTGTTTTAAGGACAAATTAAAAGGAGAAAATTATCAAATTAATGAAAAATGTCTTGATTTATTTATTAGAAGTTATTTATACCTAAAGAAAACCGTGATAATTAGGTTACCCTTAGATAATTAATTTACCTAATTATCCTAGTAAAATTACATTATTTTTATGGAAAAATAAAAGGGGAATATAGTAAATTAGTCCAAAAACCTTTGATATAAATATCAGAGGTAGAATACACCTTGAGAAATACGTGATAAATACCCCAACCTCAGATAAATAGTTTAGGTATTTATCTTCAATAAAAGTAACCAATTTTGTGTATAAAATAGAGAAAGGAAATTAGTAAATGAACTTATCTAATTACCAAATAAATATCTGAGGTCCAAAATCACTATTGAAGGGTGGAAAAATTACCTCAGTATAAATGGATGGTATAACAAATTACTATCAGTAAAAGTTTGCCTAATTTAGACCATAAGTATAGGAGGGAAAGGTTATAAATCAATTTTATGAAAATTCCTAAAGATAGAACATATTCAATTACAATTTAGGGTGAGTAATCCATTTGCCGATAGAAATTTATAATTTACTAAGGCTAAAATGGAATATAGACTAAGGAGAAACCTAGTTAAAGGGCTTCCCAAATTAAATGGTAATTATGGGAAATTACTTATAGCATAAATAAGTCACAGGAAGAATATCTCGTCAAATTGACTATTAAAGATACATACTTACTCCAAAAATCCTTATTTTGGGTAAAAAAGGAAAAAGAAGATTATTCAATTAAACTTCTAATGGATTAAGTCTTTTTATAAGGCTACCGACATGGCTCCAAAGAGAACCAGGGGAAATCCTCTTACCGAGGAAGAGGATGTTAGCAACAAGCGAAACAAAGCCACTAATGACCATGATGCTGAGCCTAGCCATAGGCCAACGGAGGAAAGTCTACGGGCTCCCGCCCCACAACACATGGACGAGCAGTCCCAGGTGGATTTCTATTTTGTTCATTTAAAATCTTTTAAAGTTCATTTTTAAGTTAGCATTGCATACGTAAGGTTAGGAAGGATAAACTGGCTGAAAAACGGAAGGTAACTTCCAACGTGCATTTGTTTATAATGTAGGAAATAATTGTTTGGGTTAAAACTAGTTGAATTAGGAAAGATATGATTGATCATCCTTAAGATAGCTTGTCTCAAGACACCTCCGACTCCTTGGTATATTTTGATGACAATGATTGGCTTTCTAGCCACGGATAAGTCGGTTACCCCCATGAACGATGAGTTTCTACTCCGTGTCATCTCTTGATGTTTCTACATAAGTTAGGATACCGTTTTTATCCTAGGGGAGCCGCCCGGTTGTATGGGCAACATGTTTGGTGTATGGGCACCCGGAACCTTGGGTGGGGGTTTATCCACTCCGGATTGTGAATAAGGAATGGGTGTCGTTTTTCACCCTTAGGTGGTCTCGAGACAAGAAGAGTACTGGTCATGGTTATTATGGACAATGTTTTGATTGACAGTACCATGTCTTAAGTTTAAATATGTCTGTTTGCTAAAAGAATGTTTTCAATACTGTTTTCAAGGGTTGTTTTCATAAAATCCTGTTATGAAGGATAAAAGGAATCATTATTTTAATTGTGAGAAGAACGTGGTAGTAATTAAATAATAAAAGAATCGTGTGTGAGTGCGGGGTGGTAAATGGGGATTGACTAAGGTTGTCAATCATGGACGGGTGGACCTGATTAGTCAAGTAACTATCCATCCCTACGCACTAAAACATTTAGAAAACTTCTTCACTTGGAAGAGGAGTCCAGCAGTGGCTGTGCCCTCACATCTGTTAGGGGAAAAAAAGCGTTGGTTGAGGATACCTTAGCCCAATTTGTGGAAGATATAGGGCCGAAATAGTTTTTTGGACTTTTAATACATTGTCCCGTTTTCGTTGCGAGACATGACTAGGTCTTCTTCTAAAGCTATAGACCCAAGCCATTGTCAATGGTAAAGGTCTATTCCTTGGATTTTTCTTGTTTAGAGACTCTAATTTTTATCAGACCTAGAGACCTGTCAAGGATCCCATCCCAACCTTGGTATAGGCGGGTTGGGGATCTCACAAGTATGCTATTGATCCCGATTTTAGAGATGTGATTTCAGCCCTTGCATCAGGGAAGAAAGAAGAACCATTTACTTTACAAGATGGTTATCTTCTCTTTGGCAATAGACTATGCGCTACTAACTCACTACGTGAGAAAGTAATTTATGAATCTCATGCTCCTCCTTACGCGGGGCATAGAGGGATTCAGCCTACCCTAAAGGGAATTGAAACATATTTCTATTGGCCTACCATGAAAGTGAACATACAAGAGTATGTTTCTAAATGTGTGGTATGCCAAAAGACAAAATTTGATAGAGGGAAGCAACCTGGATTGCTTCAACCCTTGCCAATCCCTAATTCACCATGGGAGGGCATATCCATGGATTTTATCTTTGGATTGCCTAAGTCTAACCATGGGAATACGGGAATATGGACGATAGTAGACAGGTTCAGTAAACAAGCTCATTTTATACCTGTCAAAAAGACTATCAAAGCCCATCAAATGGCAATCCTCTTCATTTCACAAATTTTCAAGTACCATGGCTTGCCAATGTCCATAGTGTCGGATAGAGATCCTAGAACGACCAGTAATTTCTGGAAGGGTCTCTTTGAGAATTTAGGAACAAGGCTAAACTTCTCTTCGGCCTATCATCCACAAACGGATGGCCAAAGTGAAATAGCTAACCTAACAATTCTCAATCTACTAAAAGCCTATGTGACGGAAGTAGATCAAAGATCCCAATGGGAGAAGTACTTACCCTTAGTGGAGTATGTTTACAATAACACTGTACATACTTCCATAGGAAAAGCACCTTTCGAGGTAATTGAGGGAAGATCAAAAAGTCCCTTGCTACTTAAGGTACATGGGAAGATCTTCGCTGCAGATGAGTATAGCCGAGACCTACAAGAATCTTTTCAAAAGATTAAGGATACTATCTCTATCTCACAACAAAGGCAAAAGGCTGCTTCTGACAAGCACATAAGAGCCCAAGCCTTTAAAGAAAATGATTGGGTCTTATTAAAATTTTCCAAGGCTTGATTAAGGCACACGACGGGCAAGAATCCTACGGGACACCAAAAGTACTATGCTAAACTAGCAAAAAGGTACTATGGTCCCTTCCAGATTCTTAGGCCAATCAATGAGATGGCCTATCAACTCAAGTTGCCCAATCATTTGCTCATACACAATGCTTTCCATGTGAGTCTATTAAAGCCTTACAAAGGAGAGCCACCTCAAGAACCAACTACTGAAGACCCACCGGAGATCGAGGACCAAGAAGAGGTAAAGCAGCCCGAGTCCATTCTCCGACATGAAGACAAGGTACTAAGAGGCGGTAAGACTATTCGACGATATCTTATTAAGTTTAAGAATTATCCTTTTGAAGATGCTAGATGGATGCAAGGCATACAATTAAAGGATAACCTAAACCTTGTCAATGCTTACAATGCTTCCCAAGAGTAAGCAAATGTACAAAATGTTAAAAATGAACAAAGTTTTTGTTTTATATGACTCTCTTTTTCTTTATTGTGCACAAAAATGAAGTAGTATGCATGCTTAGATCAAGTTTGCGGAGACGATGTCTCCCAAACACCAAGTAGAGCTTGTCACTCTACTACGGAAGATTGATAGGACTAATGTGCAGACATGCTTGCGGCAGCCTCAGGCTCTCAAGCGCCAAATGGACTAGTCATCCATTGTGGAATGATGTCGTAGGGTAACATAGGGATCCTCCACCCGCTAAGAAAAGGACTAATGAATATACTTTATCTTCTCTACTCCATAGTCGAGGACGACTATGATTTCAAGAGAGAGGTAATGTCATAATAATCAATATATAATTCTCCTAAATGATTTTCTCATGTTAAACTGATCCTTTAATATGGGGAAGTGCCAGGGGAGACAAAGCTAGAATATTGGTTAAGCTAGCAGACCGGCCACAGTAGGGATCCAAAGGAGGGAAAATAGGGATCCAAAGGGGGGGGCCATCTGCAAAAGAGCCATGTGCAACAATGGGCTTAAAAGACCCTAAGGTTCAACCCATTAAGACTTCCAAAATGCTAAGGTTCCAAAATTCAAAGGTTGTGTCCAAAGGTCAAGCATGGGGGGAATTGGATGCTTTGTGTGAGTCCCAAAATTCTTTATCAATCCCTACATAGGAGGGGGCGAGCCTTGGGAGTAGGGGATGAGAGAGAAACTCACACACACACACACACACACAAGCTCCCTTTACACAAAGGGAATGAGGGACACATGTCAGCTCCCTAGCCCAGATGCCCACAAGGTGTACCCAATTCCTATTGGATGGCCTTGGAGGTGGACCAATGAGAATTAGGCTAGAGTAAATCTAGTTTAATTAATTTAAAAACACTTAATAAAAGAATTAATGAGAATTAAGCTCTCTAGAAGACTATTGGACAGTCTCCCAAGGGGTCCAATGAGCATTCAGCAGCCCAATGGCTTGCCTGATTCCTATTGGCCAGGAGGCAAAGGGGTCCAATGAGAGTTTAGTTGCATTTATTAATTACATAAAGCTCTCACAAAAGGGGAAAGCGGGACACATGTCAGAAGGCTATCACTTATACTGCTTAATTATCATTGGCTAGCCCTAGGGAGGTCCAATGAGACCGTAGCATGAGCAAATAGCAAGAGGGGTCGACCAAGAGAGACAGGGGGCTGATTTTTGCAAGGCATTATCACACACACACACACACACACACACACACACACACACACACACACACACACACACACACACACACACACACACACACACATAATCTCATGTGTGAAGCAAAGAAGACTCTGTCTCCTTCTCAAGCTTTAATGGAAAGCTTACCACCTACTTCAAGCTTGTGAGAAGGGAGGCCTACACCAACAACTCTTGGCTTTGTGATGCAAATCCAACCAAGAGCCAAGCTTCAATACATGCTCATCTCCTCTACCATGCTAATTACTAAGCTAAGCTATGCTAATATGAGTGATTATGTGAGGAGATGTACATCTTTCTCGTAAGAATACTCCTTCTTCCTCTCAATCTACTCTCATACCCCGCTAGCTCTCACCATCTTCGAAGGTGTGTGAGGTCTTGGGTCTGAGACCGGAGAGAATTGATGTTGTGTTTGATAAGTGTTTTGCTTAGTGCATGAAGCTTTCATCTTCATTGCACTAGCTAGTCTTGAAGGAACACAAAGAATTGTATTGTACAATGTCTCTCTTGATGGGAGAAACCTTAATACAAAGCCTTTTGGAGGGGGGACTGGCTCCATGTACATCTGGTCCGCAACTGTTGTCAATAGCTTAATTTCTCTCTCTTTTGAAAGTATTGTTCATGTTATCTAACTAGGTGTTATGCTTTTTGTCTCTCTCTCCACCCAAGCACTCTTGTAATTCTCATTAGGAATCTATTCTAATGAAATGCCCACTATGTTCATGCTAATTTCCGCTACACACAAGTTTTTAGGCCATTAAATGTTACAGAAGCAATCTCCTTGTGCTTGGTATGAGAAGGCTGACACTCATTTGGTCAAACGAGGCTTTCATACAGTTCCAACAAAAAGCACATTGTATGTCAAGGGTGAGGGCGATGTACTTCTCATTCTGGTTCTTTATGTAGATGATTTGCTGATCACTGGAACCAATAAGAGACATATCATTGAACTTAAGGCTGATTTGAATGCTACTTTCAAGATGAAAGCTTTGGGGTTGTTGCATCATTACTTGGATGTACAATTTAAGCAGTGTGATGGTGGTATTGCCTTGTGTCAGAAAAAGTTACATAGAGACATTGCTATGTAAGTTTAGACTTGAGGATTGCAAACCTATTGCCACTCCCATTAAAACAGGTTTGAAATTGAGTCTTCATGATGCTGATGATCTTGCAGTTGTCACTCTTTACCAAACTGTTGTTGGATGCCACATTTATGTATGCAACATGAGGCCGTTTATTTAGTTTGCAGTCTCACAGGTGAGCAGATTTATGCATAGCCCAGGGTCTAATCATTGACAGGCTATCAAGAGGATTTTTTGCTACTTGATGGCACTTTACATCTTGGCTTGTTTTATCCCAAGGGGGGATCATTGCCGCCAGACTTACATGCTTTTTTGGACTCAAATTGGGATGGTTGTTTTGACACGTGAGTGTCCACAAGCGGTTTTTGTTTCATGCTTGGCAGTTCATGTATATCATGGTTGAGCAAGAAGCAACCTACTGTGGCCACTTCTAGTTGTGAGGCTGAGGATAGGGCAGTCTTCACAGCTATGGGTGAGTGTGTATGGCTCAAACGTGTATGGCTGATTTGGGTGTTGGACATGACACAACCACCACTATCTACACTGACAGTCAGAGCGCATTGGTAGTTGCGAGGAACCCAGTTTTTCATGCTCGCACGAAGCTGAGGTGCGAGCATGAAAAACTGGGTTCCTCGCAACTACCAATGCGCTCTGACTGTCAGATGGTTAGATAGTGGTGGATGTGTCATGTCGAAACACGCAAATCAGCTTACCCATTTGAGGCCATACACACCACCCATAGCATGTGAAGCTCTTCCCGAATCACTCATGTTCACATACTAGAAGTGTGCCACAGTAGGGGGCTTCTTGTCACCATGCTATACATGAACTCCCCAAGCATGAAACAAAAACCGCTTTAGGGGACACTCACGTTGTCATAACATAAACCCATCCCAATTTGAGTCCCTAAAAAGCCATGTCAAGTCTGGCGGCAATGAATCCCCCCTTGGGATAAAAACAGCCAGATGTAAGTGCCATCAAAGTAGCAAAAATCCTTGATAGCCTGTCATGATTAGACCCTGGGCTTATGCATAAATTGCTCACCTGTGAGACTCCAAACTAATAAACGGCCTATGTTGGATAACCTGTAACCCTAAATTCAACATATTTGTCAAGACACTTGCATCAAAAAGGGTAATGGCACTCCCCACTCCCTCACTTTCTGCCTCTCTCTATGTCTCTTAGCCAATAGCCATAATAATTCTTTATGCTTGCACACCGACTGTGTGTGATTTCTTCCACCACCCCCTCCCCCCCCCTGCCTCCACAACACACACACAGAGGATTAACCATGGTGCTACTTAAACCAAGTGAAGGTTTCTCTATGCCCTTCACTTAACCTTGGCTTTTGCATATCGTGTGTGGCATTTAATACATCAACACACACACACACACACACACACACTCACTCTACACACTATTTGAAATAAATCCTCTCTCTCTCTCTCTCTCTCTCTCTCTCTCTCTCTCTCTCTCACACACACACACCTCTCGCTCTCTCTCTCTACACACACACACAGACACACACACACACACCAACCCCTCTACATACTTTTTGAAAGAAAAAGTTTTTATATATTTGATCTATTTTAATCTCTCCCCCCCCCCCCCCCCCCCCCCCCCCTCTCTCTCTCTCTCTCTCACTCTCTCTCTCTCTCTCTCTCTCTCTCTCTCTCTCTCTCTCTCACACACACACACACACACACACACACACACACTTTCTACACATTGTTTATAGAAAATTTTTTTAATGTATTTTGATCCGTTTAAATCTCTATTTATCTCTCCCCCCTCCCATCCCCCTCCTTGCTACTCTCTGTCTCTCTCTCTCAACCTGTCACACCATATTCCTTCGTCCCTTGCCCACTACCCCCTCTCTCTTTGGTCCCCTCCCACCCCATATTTCTTTGTCACACACACACACACACACACACACACACACACACACACACACACACACAATCCCTAATGTATTTTGGCATGAATGGAATCCAATGTGTAAACATTACATCACCCATATTTTCCACAAACACAAAACCATGCTCTAAAGAAACCGTGTTCCCTCTAATATGCTTGAGACTATCCCTTTGTCAATGATACACACTATCTCAATCATTTGGCTTGGCTCTCACTCTCTTCGATGCGAGGTGGGACACTCGGGCAATGGAAAAGAGTCACATCAACTATGCACATTATGCTCACTACAAGTTTGAGAGTATAAGTGCCACACACTACTCAACTCATTGCCTTTTGCATTACATGATAGAATATGAAAGGCTACAAAAAGAGATGCAATGTGTCAAATGCTCATGCTCATTTCATATCCACCCCCTTCAATGCACAATGATGAGAGAGAGAGAGAGAGAGAGTTACATAAGAAAGTATGGAGATGGATAAATGGAGACGGTGCTCAACACACACACACACACACACACACACACACACACACACACACACACACAGAAGGGATAGAGAGACAGTGTGTGTTTGGAGAGAGAGGAGTGATAGAAAGAGTGTGTGTGTGTGTGTGTGTGTTTTTGAGTGAGTGAGAGAGAGAGAGAGAGAGAGAGAGAGAGAGAGAGAGAGAGAGAGTCCCTATTGAGCAAATTAGGGAAAGAGATGGAGATGGATAGATAGAGACGTTGCTACCTATGATAGGTACACACACACACACACACACACACACACACACAGAGAGAGAGAGAGAGAGAGAGAGAGAGAGAGAGAGAGAGAGAGAGAGAGAGAGAGAGAGAGAGCTCCAAAGCTCAATCGTTATCCTTCCCCTTGGATATCTTAGATATTTGCTTGGATAGCTCCTCGATCTTTTTAGTCCAGGATCACTTCTTCCTCCTCTTGGATGTGTCTTTTGGATCATAGTTCAAAGAGTTGGATCTGGTTGTGGATTCTTTAGTAGATGATTCACTAGAACTAGAACTCTCTTTCCCTCTTCTGCCCTTCTCTTTCTTAGCTTATTGATGTAGATTGAGAGCCTTTTACACCATATTTTTAAACTTTCGAGTTGGTGTTGGTACCTCTTGCTCTCTAAAACCGCTTAAAAAGCATGTCCACATGCATTTTTTTGATGGTGTCTCATTCAAGTACATGATTAGTACCTTAATTTTTTCCACGTAACTCCTTATATTTATAGTCTACCCTATTTGATATTATCCAATGTCCTCATCTCCGCAACTTTCACTATACTCCAACAAGAAAGCCTTCTTCAACTTATTGTAAGTTCTAAATTGGCATGCTATGTAATGGTAGTATAATTTCGTTGCTACATCCTTCAAAGTTTGTGGGAAATATTTTGCCCCATCATCTTTTTCCATGTCCCTTAAATCATCATACTATTTAAAGGCTTGTATATGAACATCTTGGTCATCCTTTCTTTTGCCTTTGAAAGTGGGAAACACAAAATTGGATCATTCATCGTATTTGGATTTAGGATGATCTGGCTTCTTTTCTTGGTGTTTGGATTTATCCTTGTGATATGGTTTTCTCTCTCGATGTTTGTCCTTGCTATGATGGTTTGCGTCTACTTTCCATCTCTCATTGTAGTTATCATAGAAAATAAAAATAGTAGAAGGGCCAACTATGTGCAATGGCAAAGGAATGTCTTTGTGAACTAGAGAGTTTCAAAATTTGAATGCATTCTTCAGAAGTACCAACATATTTTTTGATAAGGATTTAATCACGATCTTATGGGGCGAAGACGAGATATTAACAAGTCCAGAAGAGTCCAAAACGGATCCCAAAAGTCTCCGAAAGTAAAAAGGATAACCGAAAGGTGGGAATGAAAGCCAAGGTGTTATTATCCACACTTGCCAATATAAAGCTATGTGGAGATAAGGTATGTGGCCCACAAGCCTCCCATGCAAAAGATAAGGTGAGAGAAGTGGCTCTTAAAATTAAAAAATTGTTTTTTCAGAACCTGTGAGTATTTTTGGAATAACTCCAAAAAGAAAGCGTTTTTTTGTAAAAAAAAAAGGGCCCATTAAGCTTATAAAAAACGACAAGATGAGCAACTTTGTAGTTCATAGTTTTTCATTTGAGAACCGCAAGAGAGAATTGAGTCTCTATTTTGAAATTCATAGGACTATCTAAGTCATCCACACGAGATCTTGCACGGTTAGTAGGAGAGCCTTTTTTTTCATCTAGATCTATATGCTCTTCTTAGAGTTTCCAAAATCTTATTACTCCCTCTCCATAGAGTTTTCTCTTTGTGATGTCTCTTGAGAGGAAATTGTAGGAATCTTCTCTTGTTGACTTGGAGGAAGTAGGCCCAACCAATTTCAAAAAAGGGACTTATTAGATGGAATCTCACTAGATGCTTGTGTGGTTTGAGGGAGAAAAGGGAGGGACACGACGCGTGGAGGAGGGAGAAAGAGAGCTGGGGAGAAAAAGCATGCCATCTATGACGCAAACGCAAAGCCAGACAAGCAGATATTTTTTTGTGTTGTTGCTAGATCGAACGAAGAAGGATATTTAGAGAAGGTCATGATTGATGTTGCACAGGTGGGAGCTGTATGGCAGAAGGTGGAGTGAGAGAGAGCTATGATCTAGGCTTCTTGGCTTGCATGAAAGAGAGAGACACGTGAGGGCCCTGATCCCTACTTGTGCTGAAATGCTAGCAGCCAAACCAACCCTCTCATTCTCAATGTCAATGGTGACTCGGATGCGCTGTTGATGGAGATGTCCGCAGAGAACATGTGGGGAATGAAATAGGAGAAGGAGCTGGAGAGATTGTTCTACTAGAGTTGGGAAGGGAAGGAGACGATGGCCCATTATGCTGGCAATAGATTTGAAGAGACCCATGTTAAGGTTGCTGCAACCGAAGGCTATTTCATGAAAGCTATGCAGGAGAGTGTCAGTGACGAGGTTACCGGAGGTTGTTCGCATATGTAACTTTATGCCTGCAAAGGGGGTCGTCGAGCTTGGGGGTGCGATGGTAGAGGCTCTAGAGAGTGGAGCAATGATGAGTGCCCTTCGTGGCTTGCGTGCAAGAGAGAGACGTAGTGGGAGGAGGGGAACACAAAGGAAGAGAGCACACAAGATGAAACAAGGGGGGTTGGGTAGGAAGGGGTTCTGCACTGGGACAGAGAGGGTGATGTCGTACAGGGAGTGATGGTGGGAGGTGGGTGCAAGCCTGTGTGCAGCAACGATGGCAACACAGAGAAACTCTCCAGAGTTGTGATGGTGATGGGAAGACATCTTTTGCTTTCCAATTAACAGATTCCCTATGGAATCTCAGGAACTGATTAATGGGCGATTTGAAAGTGGACCGAGTAGGAGTAGTGGTAAGAATTTAGGTAGAGTGTTGTTCTGTATTTGAGTTTGAACAAGAGATTGCAAGCACAATTTACCATAGTCTTTTGCAATCTACAAGCAGGATATTGAACCACTTATACTCCATCTAAAGATGTTGCATCATTAAGCAAGACAACACATGTTAAATCAATCAATCCAAACATGGTGATCGTACTTTTGTCATCTATAGTTCCTTTATGTGTCTTTTTCTCTATGTAAGAGCTATAGATGCTACCATAGACCAATTTCCTCTTTAGAGAGAGAAAAACCTAATATGCTCTAATACCAAAGTCAAGATAATTGTTAATTTGTGTAGCAAAAACTGCAATATATAAACAATTTTGTTAAATTCTTTCTAGCAACTCCTTGGAAACATAGAAACATTCATAGATCATTCACACATGCACACATGACCTGATAACTTGAGAGAGAGAGAGAGAGAGAGAGAGAGAGAGAGAGAGAGAGAGAGAGAGAGAGAGAGAGAGAGAGAGAGAGAGAGAGAGAGAGAGAGAGAGAGAGAGAGAGAGAACATTTGACAAAACACTGATAGAGAGTTGGATTACATGAAGCCAACTCCCCCTTCAAGGGGGTTTGTATCAATGATTCTCTCCAAAGAGAGACCTTGTATCAATACATCTTTGAGCTTTGCACATCATGGACATGTTGACTCAAGAAAATTGCATAGCCATTTGCATAGCCTATTTTGGGAATATAAAATAACATGAAGGGAGTCATGAACTCAAATATTCAAAATTCAAAGAGCCAAGAGACATATGAAGTTTGAGATCATAGATTAGGAGCATGAGAAATACTGTATGAGATAGGCATAACAGAGTGTGTATGCCTATATGGAAATATACCCTCTAGCTATGATAGCTTGAGAGAGAGAGAGAGAGGAAGAAAGTAGAAAAGAGTGAGCCTTTTGAGAGGGGAAGCCTTGCTCTCTACAGGCTATGCCAATCTTCTCCAAAGGATTTATTTTATGTTTTCTCTCTCTTCCACTTTTTTGTTTAGAAATTATTGAACACAAGCTATAGATTGTTATTTTTTTATGCAATCAGTGGATTGTTTTAAGAGATCACCCCTCTATCACGTGATATTCTAAAAGTAGTCTCACTGGGTCTCTGTTTTGTAGTTTAGTCTCATTTTGGTAGTTCATCCACTTTTTGGCCTTCCTTATAGCCCTTAAACCCGTACTTTTCTCATGATGAGGATCCAACACTCCTCCTTAGGAAGTGTGTGTGTTTACAGATAAATAGAGAATCTCAAGAACATACTTAAGCTAGTATGCAAATCCCTTTAGCTGACATTCTCATACGCTTTTAGTGGGCTTTGGGACTGGGTTTTAGGTATTTTTGATCATGCAAAAAACATGTCAAATTCCTTACGAGTCCCCTATCCCTAGGCACTTTTGAGTTTTGAATTTATCCTTTGGCTTGCCCTAGCCATGAATGCACCTTATTTCCTTTTTTTTTTGGTTCTTGATTCTTTTATTAATTTTATTGTCACTCTATGGAATGGTCAATTATATAAAGAGAAAATCAATTCAAATATACTAGGATCAATCTTCATGATATAAGAAATGTTAAGATAATTGTTTACTTGTGAAGAAAAAAATTCCATAGATTTAAAGATTGAAACGAATTAATCAAAGTGTGCAATGAAACTCATTGTATCATTCCTAGACAATCACACATGCACACATGAACAATAGAAAGAGAGGATGAGCAATAGACAAGACATTGATAGAGGGCCACAGTTTATGAAGCCGACCCACTTGCGAAAGGCATTTGTATTCTCCCCCAAAGAAAGACTTTGAATAAATACATCTTTGAGATTTTCACATTATCATATTAATCTTTCCAACAAAGTGGCATTTTGATCATGCCAGCAAGATGGCCATTTATGATCAAAACTATAGACTCATTAGGAGTCATCTCATAGAGAAGTTTCATCTTCCTTGTTCTTTAGAGTCTTTCATCTTGTAGAAGCATCATAGAAACACAATTTCATAGAAAAATGAGCATGCTTCTTTTGGGACAATATATGATTATAAGGGCCATGCATGGAGAAGAGTGTGCGCGTCTGTTGCACGTGTCAATGCAAGGAACTTGCCAATACACTGTGTACGAGCCACAAATGGCTTCAAGCACGCAACTAACCTAAACTAGTAAGCTCAAAGATGACGATGGTGTGTCACTCACTGCTCTACGCTTGCTGACGTGGAGGATTCCTCGCCGCGAAGAAGAAGGAGCCGCCGCTACGCCGCGCTCAACCGCTTCACCACCGCCGTGCCATTGTCGCAATGCTTGATCGCACTCTCTCTCTCTCTCACGCATACACACACACACACACACACATACAAAGAGGTGAAGAAGAAGGAGATGGAGATGGAGCAAGAGCACTCTTCAATTGCACCCATGAAAGAATGAGTGAACTTTAGGTTTAGTTGATTTTTATATGAGCTCGCCCCATTCACACTTGGGCACCCATGCTTAGCCAACTAATTCCTTGAATGTTCCAGTTAGAATGCACCTCTCATCGGCGATCACTCTTACCCTTTTCCTATTGGACCAACAAGCCCGGTACTTGACTCTACCAAATAAATAATACATCATCAATCTTAGGTGATAGGAATGTGCGTGAGGGTTAACATGCCCCCTTTGCTAATGTAGATTCCATCCTCGGAAGCTATTGAGTTGAAGCTCGTTTGTCGAGGTGGAAGAGCATTTGAGATGAATGTCCTTAGCCTTCTTCAGTCACTGCAAAATCAAACAACATTGGCACACTAATTGCATTCTCATATACAATTAAAAAGCATATGCAGTTGTAGGCAGACAATTTGATTGGTAACAGAATTTTAAACCATTTGTCAGCAATAAACATTAAATTGTAATATAATCCAATGCATAAACAATTGTAAAGGTAAAAAATAAAACAAGTTTATGGTCGTTAATTTAACGATCGAAAGGCACTAAAGATCGACTATTAATACCATGGGCAAGCTTCTCAATTTTCTCTGGTCAATTAAGTTGTTTAATCGTGAGAGCCAAGTATTTCATCTCCGAGGGCTGACTAGGGGCTATACCTAGAAGACCTTGTAGTTAAGCTACGATAAAAGGAATTGCTCATGAAATCATCGCCTGACTGATCTCCTTTTCTTTGACCCCCCAAAAGTCTTTTCTCATTGATTTACTTTTGATGTTGTGCTTATTTTGTATGCCTTGGGTTTTTTGCTTTTCAAGGAAAAGCGCCCACACTGGGAACCTCTAGGGCTCTAGTACCATAGGTGATACATGTGAGTGGAGTACCAAATCAAGCTGAGATTTCTCTTCTAGCTTAAAATTTTACATTGTGGCACTTTGATTTTTTTGTTTGTTCGTTTTTAGCATTTTAATTTTGTAACTTTGGGGGGTCATATAACACTGTTACCCTCCCAAGGCTCATCACACTAGTAGACTCCCTTTATAATACTTAAGCTAAAGGTCAATAGGGACTAAGCCCACTAGAAAGCCCTAGTACATTTCACACAATGCTGCCTAAATCAGATTAAGAACCTAAGTAACCATTGATTATTAGGAAGGCATTCCCCATGGTATTAAGAGAAGATCTCTAACACCTAGCTTGATCAAACTAGCTTAGTCGGACTGCTTGATTTTCAAACCTAGACAAGTGATTATGACAAAAAATTACATTGAAATTAATGTTTGATTCTAAGAAAATGTGCTGGATATTATGCTACCAATCACAATTATAGCAGACAAACATGGATGCAAAAAGATAAGGGGCAATGCTAATGGACAAGAAACACATGTTTGTGTTGATGGTCGTGCTTGATTTGAAGTGTGAAGGAGAGAAAGATTCCATGAAGGTCCAAATCCTAACAAAAGCAATACGTTCCTGTACACACGAGGAAACACAAAGAATACCTCCAGGAGGCACTTCAGTGCAAAGAAAGAACTTTTCTAATCACTAAACTCTAAAACAGAAACACTCCTATCGTACTAATCCTACCTACCCTCCATCACTCAAGTGATGAGGATCAAAGGTGTTTGATTACATAGGTTTCTGCTTCACTGTACCAGATGTGAATGTGTAGGTTTGGGTCAATGTTTTGACTTTTATTGTGCATACTCGTGTGCTAATTGCTCTTGCTCTTTATTATTTTTGTTTTTTTGTGAGTATAAGACTTTATATATACATTCCCTAAGATTGGGAGATTGAGAGGTCAGGGAGGAAGGTTGAGAGGGGAGTGAGGGAATGATGACTGTTAGCAAACACTCCCCCCTTCCTTGGGTAGATCATACCGTTTGAAATGTGCTCATCACCCTTTGAAACCAATTGTTGCAGTTGGTAATAGGTGAGGATTTTTCCTAGTAGTTTTCTATTACCTTAGGTGCCTCGTCAAGTTGCAAGGGTGGTAAGGTACTCTCCCAGGATCGAACTTGAAGTGGTTCATTAGGTGATTCTTGAACACTGGGAGGTGTGGATTCCTTTGTAGCTTTATGGAGGTCCACTATTGTAGGTGGAGGATGTGGAGAAGCTTTTACCTCTATGGATGCATTACATGAGGAGCTAGAAGCTTCATGGGACTCCCCGCTTCTTGAGCTAGGTGGAGCAAATTGTTCTTTCTTCGGTACCCAAACTAACTCTGGAGCGGGTGTGTAGCATTCTATGATTTTTTTCTTTCCACGATTATCAATTTGTTTTGGAGCTACAGGATTGGGCGCACATGGTTCAGGTGACAGGTAAGAACACAATCTACATTTTGGCACCCAGATTTGATCATTTCCTTGATAGTAGCCTTGGGCGTCCAATAATTGTTTAGGAATCCACCACCATGTTTCCTTACATTTTTTGGGGCAAGTGGGACGTTTCTTACAAGGCTTGTGTTTTTTAGCACTAGCTATGGTCGCTAAAGAAGCTTTAGGGACCCACTTGTATGTTTTCTTCGTTATATTAGGATGAGTCTTGTCAGAAGCTATATGCATTGCTTCTAGCATATTTAAGGGTACGGGCATTTCATCCCCCTCAGGTGTTACCCAGGTCGTCCCCCTGTTTCCCCAAGTGTCTATGGTTGCTGCTAGGTGGACCCAATCCACATTGTCCAACTCAGTCATCCCAGGTAGAACATCCATATAAGGAGAATCTTGCCCAACATTAGTGTTCGCTTTACACGTGTAACAATACTGCAATGGGGCCGAGTGAACTGTGGTGTCAGATCTATGATCAATTATAAACCTGTTTCCTAGGGGATGTGCTCGACCAGTTACAAGATCCACTCGAATGACAGAATCTTGGAACTGCAAGTAGACATGGTTAAGCACCATTTTTGCTTCCCTCATAAAAGGACGTCCTAAGATCATCTCGGATGCCATAGTGTGCTTGGAGAAATCCATAACAATGAAGGTAACTCTTATTTTATGTCCAATGACCTTGATCTTGAGATCTTCTAGCGTCCCAATAGGTTTAACAATAGACCCATTGGCCATCTTCACTACTATGGTTGTGGTCGCAAGGTGAGGTCTTCCCATAGTTTCCCATCAATTTTTAGTCACAATGCTAACCCCAGCGCCACCATCAAGGATTCCCTTCACAGTTAATCCCTTAGTAGTGATAGGTATGGTTGCATTGGATTCATCACCCTCAAAGTATTGTCCCAACTTGTTAACAGGTATTTCTATAACAGGTATTTCTATAGTTTGGACATGATGGTGGTTCTAACTTCTGAAGACATGAAATCCATCAATTTGGCAATGTTTCACGACACCTTTTGGACTTCAGTCCCTTGACGTGGGGAAGATGGGATCTCCATTTCTTTGATAGGATCAGGTAGTCCCTCTGTAAACATTCTTTCCATCAACAAGTGAGTACGCCCACTTTCCCATGACTTTAAATCACTTTCTTCTTGGATGACACTAGGTATGGCTAAGGGTCTATGGACTTGGTGAGGTTGTTGTTGCGTAGGGAGCACGGTGTCTGTAATCTGGATCTGCCTAGGTGCTGGTTCTAGATCCCTTTCGATATCTTCTACCAAACTCCTTAATTGATTGACTCGCTCAATCTCCTCTGTAGGGTTTGGATAAGTTCCTATCTTCTTCTTGGATCCTGGCCATTGTGGCTCATGAAGATCTTCCTTGTTGGTCTTTATCTTAGTGGTCTCCATGGTTTCACCTGAATCAGAATCCTCTTCAGCGTCGTTCATATACACGGGGTCGTCATCAGTCCCTATGTTGGTCTTTGAACGGGGGTCTGACTTCACTGCTTTTTGTGATCTCTTCCTTGGTGTTTTCTTCTTTTTCTGAGATTGGACAATTGATGACGTGTCTCTTTTCTCAAGAATATAATTTTGTTTTTGGAGCATCGATCGTGTGAGTACGTTTACTGGTACCACAGGTGTACTTTGTGAATGGCTCATCGGTAACCTCAATCAAGTTTAATGGTGTGATCTTCGATGCATTTGGATTATTTGGACATTGGACAATCAAATGATCTATGCCACATTGATTACACATGAGTATCGGCATTGTAGACGTGCTCGCTTGATTGGTTTGCATTACTGTGGCGTTCTTTTGTAGCCTAATAGGACACTCGGCCACACGATGTGGACCTCCACACTCATAGCATTGAAGAGGTGGTCTCTTAGCAGTGTAATTGATATTTTGGCCTCTTGCAGAAAGAGCAGCTACTTGATAGACATGTTTGACTTGTCCCCAATAGTCCTCCATGTAGTATTGTCGACTTTCTTCTAGCACATCCATCCCATAGGCAATATTAGGGTCCATATCTTCCTCACAGCCTTCCAAATAAGCAATAGATGACTCACAACCCACTTGATTCAGAGAAGTGATTCTCGGATATGGTGGTTGCGGTCCCAGCACTGGAGGTGGTAAGGGTGTTGTTTGAACAACATTTTGGGCCCTTGGGACCATGTGTTGTACTGTTTGTTCAAGAGGTGGGGCCGGCATCAATGCAGGCACTTGAGGTGTGTCTGTCCATGCTAAGGTTGGTCTATTGGCCATCGCATGCTTAAATACTATGCAATCCTTAGCTTGATGACCATACCTTCCACATGCATTGCAATTGTATTTTACTCTAAAAGTAGGGCATTCACTGGTACTATGCGGTCCATAGCATACTGAGCACCATTGTTTCTCCCTTCTTGGATACATATGTTTGTTTTGCGGAGCACGATTGTCTCTAAGACTCTCTTGAATAGCCTTGGTGAGATATCCTAAAGTCATCACAGATATGTTTGGCTCCTTATCAATAGGCTTTAGGGTCATTGGATGATGCCCTGATGCTTGCGAGCTAATAGATTTAGGCTCAACAGACACTCTTTCTCCTTGAATCGTTAAATTATCCTCCAATTGGATCGTATTGGTGGTGACTGCTTCCTAAGTGGTGATACCTCTAATGACTAGGCCATTGTAGATATCCTCATGTCATAATCCCCTAATAAATCTATCAAGAAATTGATTATTATTGAAGCGCTCATTTGGATTACAACGAGAATTCAAATGCTTCAAGCGACTAATAAAGTCTCTCACCAACTCTCCTTCCTCTTGTTGGGCTTTCTGGAGCTGAGAGGCTACACCCCAAAGCACTCCCTCTCGTATGTATTCTTTCAAGAACAGTCTCCTAAGAGTGGGGTAAATTGTTTTTTCTTCCACCCTTAGGGTACTATACTAATCCCTAGCCTTCCCACTTAAGGTTAGGCTTAAAGCATTACTCTTATGCAGGTCATTGTGTTCTCCTAGAGAATCGCATATTTGTTCAAACACTTCGATATGCTTTCTTACATCCCCGTCTCCACTAATTTTTTGTGTGAGCTTGGCTATTTGTACTGCCTTACTTCTAGGCTCTCTATCAGGCATGTTACACATATTCTCAGCAATAGATCGACCAATAGCTTGAGCAAACGTTGCCAAGTCACCTGAGCGAGCACGCACCGTGGGTAAAGGCACTCCAGAGACTACATGTGGAGTAGTATTGGCATTGGGCTTGGCGCATAGGAAGCCCTTGGGTTCCACGTTGGGTAAGATGTTGTGCCATGTGGTGGCCCAAGTTCATATGGGTGGCCCTAGGCATAGTAGACGTCGGATGTGACATGCTAATGCTAGCCAGTATAGTCCCATGGAAATAAGAGCTTGGGTGTTGTGTTGTGGAGCATAGGTAGTTGAAACAATGGGAGGGGTAGGGACTACATGAGTGCGATGACCCATAGGTGCATACGATTGGTACACACTTGTAGGTACTGTTGTAGGCATTGAGCTACCATGTAGTGGTGCTTTACTAACAAATGAGGTCCATGGCGTGTTTCTTGGCATGCCCATCATTGGGGTAGGCATGGTAGCCGTGATGTCATCAAGGGAAACATGAGCTAGACTTGGAAAGGTAAAGCTATCACTTGTGGGCTCAGATTGCACCGAGACCCCTGGCAAAACAACATATGTGGGATCCATCGGACTTACCGAGGGAGTCTCCATTTGCGATAAGGTCGGTTTTTTAGCCTTTCCTGTATCCAAGAATCTCATGAGACCCGTTGAAGGCATGTTGATCCCCTTGTTCTGTCTCTCTAACTCAATGACCCTATGGATGACCTCACAAACTCTTTGTTGTTGATCCTCCACACTAGTAGCACCCATTGTGGATTGTAGGACATCTAACCAACCCATGTTATAGGTGTGACCTGTGTATAGGTCGGTTAGAGTTTCCATTTGTAGTTCGTGCTCCCAGTTCTCATTTAGGAACGCTTCATCTAAGCTTGAGGTGCTAGGGGTGTCCTTTGAGCTAGATGCAATGTTGCTTTCTAGGGGTTGGCCCTTAGCAGTTGCTAAGTCAGGAGCACTTGATTACTCTCCTAGCAAGGATATTGACATAGGGGCTTTTGCTTTTAACTCTCTTTGTTTCTCTACCTTGCGTAAGCTCTTGATTTCCTTTTCCCTAGCCGCAATGATATATTGCTCAATCTCTTGCTTCGGCAAGGCTTCTACCATCAGGTAATATAACCTCAGAGGGAAATAGCTCTGAAGAGTCAGGTGGTGCAGTGAATGGAGTATTCACGTGAACATTCTCTAAGGGCATAGGGTCTATGTTGTTCATGAATGGAGAATTTACTTCCCCACCGCCCTCATTTACATCATTAGCTCCATGTTCGGAGCGAGTGGCTCTACTAAAGATTTCCTTCAAACGGCTAAGCACGCTCGGCCCGAACCGCGGGCCCATGGCATGCATGTCTTGGCTTGAGCTATCGGGATTAGGCATTGGGAAACCCTCCATGATGTTGTAGTCAGAGGAAGAGTCATTAGCCGCTATGTTCGGGTCTTGGTTTGTACTACCTTGGTCCTCGCCGAGGGCCGGGAACCTAAGGTAGGTGGATATTGAGAACTCGTGTAAGTCGAAATTCTCTCTAGTTGCTCCATCTCTAGCACACAACCAGAGCGCAGATGCATGTGCCTTTGAAACCCTACAAGCGTCGGCGAATAACCTCGAAGGTTAACCGCTTACTTTTTTAGGCGTCCGTTTTCACTCGTTTTTTAATGTTTTTATATGTTTTTTAATGATCGGTTTTTTTATTAAAGTGTGTGATAGCTCAAAATAAGAGTATCACCCAGAGGGTCGTGGTGTGCTTTACAGCACAACGTTCGGTCATCTGAAGCTCCGTTGGTCCTCAAAAAAGTTGATTTTTAGCTACGTGTGAAGCTAAAATACGTAATTTTAAAGGGCGATTGAGGCCTGAGCCTGAGCGTGAGCTTGGGCTTGGGTCTGGGAGATATTCTCGATCCCAGTCCTACCTTTAAATTTATTTATATAATTTTTTTACATTTTTAAATTTTTATTTTTTTGGATAAGGTCGTCGCGGCCTACACGCGATACACACACACTCTACCTACCTACTTACAACTAATACACCTATTGTTACACACTAACACAGTTCATTAGCTCTAACAGATCTACTTCCTACTTACTGTACTTTACATTACACAGAATTAACAACCTTAACACTAACACCTTATCACAGAGAAAACACAGTACCTTTCAAAACTTCATTAACAAAGAAATACACAGAATCAAAACAAAATCCTTCTTCTCAACACACACACCTTCCTTCCCTACCTTTCCTACAATTGAAAATGTACCACAAAGAAGCACAGAGTGCCATTCAAGCTTAGTGTATGGCATTTCCCCGGCAACGGCACCAAAAATGTGTGCGTCTGTCGCACGTGTCAATGCAAAGAACTTGCCAATACACTGTGTGCGAGCCACAAATGGCTCCAAGCACGCAACTAGCTTAATTAGTAAGCTCAAAGAAGACGATGGTGTGTCACTCACCGCTCTACGCTTGTTGTCGTGGAGGATTTCTCGCCGCGAATAAGAAGGGCTTCGTCGCCGTCGTGCCTTCGTTGCAATGCTCGATTGCACTCTCTCTCTCTCTCTCTCTCTCTCTCACGCATACACACACACACAAAGAGGTGAAGAAGAAGGAGATGAAGATGGAGCAAGAGCACTCCTCAATTGCACCCATGAAAGAATGAGTGAACTTTGGATTTAGTTGACTTTTATATGAGCTCGCCCCATTCACACTTGGGCACCCATGCTTAGCCAACTAATCCCTTGAATGTTCCAGTTAGAATGCGCCTCTCATCAATAATTACTCTTATCCTTTTCCTATTGGATCGAAAAGCACGGTACCTAACTCTACCAAATAAATAATATGGCATCCATCTTAGGTGATAGGAATGTGCGTGAGGGGTTAACAAAGAGCTTCTCCATCGTTTTGTTTGGGTGGTGCTAGTGAGAATACCTATCATGCAAATATGCTACTATGGAGAATCAGAAAACCAAAAAAAAATTGCATACGATACCATAGATGCATAGAGCTTCATGATTGTGGATGCTTTAGAGGAGAGAGTAGGAAAGAGTGAGCCTTTTGAGAGGAAGAAGCCTTGCTCTACATGTTGTATCAAGCCTTCTTTGTAGAAGTAATTTAATTTTTTCTCCCTCTGTCACAATTCTCTATTGAAAAAGTGTTTGACACAAAAGTTGTACATCTCACCATTCTTTATGCAATCAATTGGAGATTTTCCTTCTATCATGAGATATTTTGAAAATAGTCTCACTAGGTCTTTTTTTGGCAATTTAGTCTCCTTTTGGTAGTTAAGCCACTTTGTGACCTTCCTTATAGCCCTTTAACCCTTACTTTCCTCATGATGAGGATCCACCACTCCTACTTAATTAGGTGTTCTCAATCCATACTCAAGTTGGCCCGCATCTCCTTTTTAGCTTACATTCTCACACACTACTAGGTGCATTCAATACCCATTTTTATGTCGCAATCTGATGCTACAAAATCACATTAGAATCCAAAGGAGAACTTGTAGGCACTTTTGAAATTGGATTTTTTTTATTGGCACCTTTTGGACATACATGCACCTTTTCTCTCCCATTGACAATTCTGATAGCCATTCTAATCGGAGTCTTTGGGATCCGTTTTATAACTATTTTGGTTCCATAAAAGAATATTAGCATCCATAATAAATTCTCTAGGTACTTTTGAAGTAATGTCTTCCTTTTGCCATTGGTTAACCTTTAGAAATATCTTTGTAACCTTGATTCTTCCACTGCTTTTACTTTCACTCTCTAAAATGGCCAATACTAGAGAGAGAGAGAGAGAGAGAGAGAGAGAGAGAGAGAGAGAGAGAGAGAGAGAGAGAGAGAGAGAATCATTTTAGTAAAATTAAATAAGTGGCATTGTCTTGCTCTTGAAATCATAGCCGTCCTTGACTACTATGAGCATATTTAAGAGAAGATTACTAGGTCCATTGGAAATTTGCTTTGGATCCACTTTCACATCAAGACCATTCCACAGTAGATGACCAATCTACTTGGTGCTTGGGAGACCAACTCTCACAAACTCCTATAATCATTGCTGTAGCACAAATTTCTATAGTAGATTGCAAGTCTACTTAGTACCTGGAAGACTAATCTACCACAGGTGTGAGTCCTTTTTACACTTTTGGAACATTAGGAAACATTAAAAACATAATTGAAGAACATTTAGAACACCTTATTGGAGAGTTTGGGAATTTTCTAACTTCCACTTTTAAATTGGGGTGAAGTTTTGACCATGAGAACATGAGTTGTAACCATTTTTTGTCAAAAATGTGATGATTTCTATGCATAAAAGTCCATTATTATTGACAATGAATATTCAAAAGTAGTGGACCTATCTAGCAAGAAGGAAATGCAATCATATAAAGTGAACAAATCAAAAAGCCTAAATTCTCACACATATCATGGTCCTAGTGGAATAAACATTGTACATTTTAGAGTTCACATATACAAATCAAACCTTCTCCTTGGTTAGCTCCAATGCTATAGCACATTGATAAATTTACATAAAACATTTGAAGCCTTTACTAGAAAATTGTACCACAAACTATTTACTTGGAATATCACATGTTATATAATGCATACTAGGTCTTGAAGATGTGCAAATACCACTACCTAAAAATTTGGATGACAACTTCCTTTGTACTAGGTCTCTGTTCTAGAAGGTAGACTTTGATAGCCACAAGAGCAACTTCTTATAGTAGTTGGTATTCAAAAGTCAAAGATAAAAAGGGTACTTAACCAATCAAATTGATAAATGTTTAGTTTATACAATTTCTATATGACCTTACTTCAGTATATATGTGATGACTAAAGTTGTATGGTAGTACATAATAAAACATTTCAAAGAGCAACTTGAACACGAAGTATCTAGATGCTTTTTTATACTTATATTATGAGATTCCAGTGTTCCACTCATAATGATAGTGATTCATGCTAAATCAAAATCTATGTCCACTCATTTTGCTTCAAATTTGCATACGATTTTTCATTTCAATAAACACTTACACAAAGCTACAACCTTTAGGTGCATGGAGAATGTCAATATAGAACACTATTTTAAGATTTTCCCAAGCTCGTGAAGCTTTTTCAGATTAGAGAAGCATAAGGCATGTTAGACACGAAGTTAAATGTGAGATTACATTTTTTCATCACAATGAATAATGTGACTAACATCAAAACGATATTGTTTTACACATAGGCCGATACATTGACATATACCACTATTGTGAAACTTGAATTCTCAAAAGTTTATTGTATGCTTTAATGACTAAGAGATGTTAAAGATGTCATGTTTTTAAACCTTTTGTTACTTTCCCTTCAAAAAGACCCCTTGTTGTCTTTTCTTCAAATATATGGTCACCAAAAAAGTCTTAATACATGATAGTTAGTGATTGATGTCAAACTTTGAGTTGAAGCACTCTCAAATCACTTTTGAAAGCCAAGATCCACTTTTACAAGAGAAGGAACAATGAGTATAATTTCTCCATAACAATGGTGGTTTTGAGAAACACCAAGAGGATATCCTCTAAAAATCCAAAGTAGAGACTGCCTAAAACATTCGTTTCTTTCTATTGCAAACGTGTGATACATGACATGTATATGTGCTTTAGTAATGAACTCAATGATAGCTTCAAATGTGACGACTGCCTTCCAAAACATTCACAGTATTTTGGTAGTGTTTACTCACTTCTAAAAGAAACATGTGTCCGCACATGCACATACAAAGGTAAATTAATGGAAATTATATTTCAAGGTAGGACTTAGACCTCTTAACTTATTATAGTGTTTAGAAACACCAATGACTGATATCATTTACTTGGACTCAAGATATACATAGTACTCTAGTTTTTTTACAAAATTTACAATTGTAAGTGATTGTATTTTATAGTCATTGTTGGCGGATACGCCGCGACGGACGTCAGCACAGCGAGAACTCACCTAACAAGATTTGTCAGCAAGGACAAAGCTTGACCTACCTGCAGGCACGTGGAAGCAAGCATAGGGTGTCAATCTACACTCGACTGACTCTTGACTAATTCCTACAGAGGTCTCTACCTAATGTCTAAGCTACAACCTTCAGGAGTGCATAAGAGGAGATTTCCTACAACGCTTCCAAGAGCCAAATACCCATCAAACGGTCTCAAAACGCCATTGAATTTGAAGGAGACCCTACTAACACCAATAGGTCACTCTCCCTAAGGTCTATGAACCAAAATCCCAACCCTAAACACCCGCTGCAAAATCACGTAGGATGTCTGGCCGAAATTTGCAGATCGTCGTTTCCGAACACTAAAGTGCCTAATGTGTAGCTCTACTCAATGCGAATGCATGGATATGCTGAAATGAGAAAACGGATAACGTATGCTCATCGAATCACCAGATGAAGCTCGTAGGTCGAGCTCGCAAAACCGGACCGTACGCGTGCAATGTAGGTATTGGCGTGTAGCTCTCGTCGAGGGCAAAACGCTGCACTTCTCCGCACTCGATTCCGACCACCGGTGCGCATGTAGCGTCAAGATGAAGCTCTCACTCTCTCTCGTACACAGTACGCTCACTCACAGACTTCGCTTTTTAAAAAATGACAAAGGTCTTTCATTAAGGTCAAAAAGTGGTATAAATACCTTACAATCTCAAACCCTAATGTTCCAATTTAACCATCTACTCAATGTAAATGTCAAAACTGGGATACAATTTGGAAACTTCTGTAAGCCCCAATATTTACAAAGGTGAAATGTCAGGTTTTCTCAATAAATGAATAATTACAAAAAATAATAATCCACCGAGCAGTCATTTTCCGTAGGGTGTGTCTAGCTTCTAACACTCCCCCCCTCCTTGTTCATGTCGTCCCCGACATGGCTGTTGAGTTGCTTCTTCAGCGTAGGCTTTCTCTCATCTTGAGAAGTGACTCATATCTTGCATGTTGAGCTAGTAGCGTCGGGTCGAATATGTCTGTGCTGATTATGAAGAAACCGGTGTAGAAGGCTTCTTCAAAGGCCTGGAGGTGATAAGATGGTAAAAACATGATCCTCTGATACAATGCATGTATCACCTCGTGAGAAGGCTGACCAGACAGATCGTATGCACATCTGTATGTATCTTGAAAGAAGAAGATACTGTCTGTCGCCCGGCCTGGTTTGAATGTCTCAAAGACTACCAAAAGTGTTTTACAAATCTTTCTCATCATGATGCAAGATAGGTCAGGCGAGCCAGTGAACAATTTGATGGCGCCCGTTAGGGTTTTCACCATGTATTTATCACTTATTCTCTCGCCTGCCTTCGAGCCTGGCAGCTTCGGGTAATTTATCCAAGTAGGTTGGCTTCTCTATAGCAACTGGTGGGCTTTCCATGTCCTCATCCTTGGTAGGGGGTAGAAACTGAGGTTGTCTCTGATCACTTTAGGTGCCTCTACCAGATGGATTAGATACTGTGGATACTTTGTCAGCCATGCCTTTCTCCACCTGGGCTGATAGTCGACTATCAACTTGACCCCTTGAGGTTTAGAGATGTTTGCTTTGTACATTGGCACTGTTGGCTCCTCTCTGATCCGCTTGTTGATCGTGGCAGCTTCATACTTCAGCAGAGGATATGGGAGAGAGGGCTGTAGCCATTCATGCTGAAGGTTGCTGGCATCTATCTTCTGAATAGTCATTGATTTAAAGACCCTTTGCTCCCATTCCAAGGCTTCTTTGGTTGTGCCTCTAACTGCCACTTCTATGGCCTTTTGCAGCTTCTCTTCTTCTTCTTGTGTCAGATCTTGTGGCTCTTGTGAGGGTCCTACAAGGATTTCCTCTTGCATGGTGGTGTCCACTGGATCTGCCACATTCTCTATATCTATTCCCTCCATGGCTGCTGGCCTCGTGTTAAGCTGCTACTCTTCGGTTTGCTGCTGGCCTCTCAGCTCTTCTATCCGTTTCTGAAATGTTTTCTTCTCCTCTTCCGCTTGCTCTCCCATGTTTACAAGGAGGTCGTTCAGATCGGCATTTATCTTCTCCGCCTCCTCGAGCTTTCTTTTGATGGCTTCTAGCTCATTTTGCATGGCCTTGTGCTCTTCTTCTAGTCGGTTCTGCATTACCACTGACCCCTTGGCCAGCATCAGTCTTTGCTGCTTCTCCAATGTTAACTCCTTTTGAAGCTCTTTCATCTGTTCTTCATATAAATCAGTCTCTGAAGTAGTGTGAGTCGAGCTAGTAGCTCTGACTTTGGCAGGAGATGCCCGCAACCTTTGAATGGTTTGATCTTTGACTTTAATCTAGTCTTTTAGCTCGATAACCTCATCATGGCTTGCTTCATGCTCTATCTCTACCTTTTCCTTGGCATTTCTGAGTGTTTCCACTTCTTTGGATTCTTCAGCAAGTTGTAGGGTTAGGTTGTCCCTTTCCCTCTCTGCATCTGTCAAGGACTTGCTGATTTTTCTGTATTCTTCTTCAGCTCTTTGAAGTCTTTGATCTGTTGCCTGATTGTCTCTTTCCATCTCTTGGCATCTTTGTAATGCCGTGGCCAAACTGGCTTGCAGCTCTGCTTCTTTCTCTATATGCTCTTGGCTTTGTTTTTGTAGTGTGTCGACTTTAGTTTTGATAAGAACTTCATTGGCTTTGAGATTGTCAATCTCACTTTCCGTGGCCAATGATTTTGCCCTGAGCCCGGTTAGCTTGTGCATCACCACATCCCAGTCATTGGTAGGTGGCTGTAGGTCCACTGTATTAGTGGCCATCTCTTTTAGTTCTACTAACCGCCGGCTCTGCATTTGTTCCTTGGGCCTGGTGCTTGCCAACTCAAATGCCATTGTAGCTGCCTCTTCTCTCGAGTACCTCGCAGCTAGTACCCCGCCGGCTCTGCATTTGTTCCTTGGGCCTGGTGCTTGCCAACTCAAATGCCATTGTAGCTGCCTCTTCTCTCGAGTACCCCGCAGCTAGTAGCCATAGTACCTCGTGCTGGTTGGCTTCAAAGTTCCTTCTGGGATGAAAAACGGCTCCATTTCTTCCAAGTAATCTTTTATTGTCATCCTCTTCTTCTTTGCCGGTGATTTTGCGACTGCTATGGATCCTGTTGCACTCAGTAGTCCGAAGTTAGCGTTTTTTCTATATCAGCTGAGAAACTGAGTTTTAACTATCCAAATGACTTGAAAAATGAAAATAAAACTTAAAAGGAACTTGGGAAACCCTGCATGTGCTCACAGTGTCATTCTGGCCAAAATTTATCATTTAGACATCCTACGCGTAGGATGTCTATTTCATCAGTTTTTTGTGAAACTTGGCATGCTGGTGGTCCTTGTCCTGTTGAACATGGCTATGTGATTGGAATTGGGTTTGGGCATCAAAAAGTGCATTTTTGGGCAGATTCAGGCTCTAAGCTCACAAATTGGTAGGATGCCCACAACAGGTGGCAAAGATTTTCAAATGGATTGAAATTTGGTATATGAGCTTCTTGCACCAAGGTAATGGTCCTTATGATGTCATTTCTTGCACAGAAGGTCAAAATCATGTTGGAGATATCCTACGCGTAGGATGTCTTTTTCATCAAAATTACTTGAGATTCGATCTATGGGTAGCCCTTGGCATGTGGAACATGGCCTTGCTCTTGCATTTTGATTTGGACAAATATTGGTGTTGGTAAGAGCATGTGTAGTGTTTTCAGGCTCAAAAAGTGCATCTTGGAGGTGTTGGGGGCCAAAAGTGATGAGAATGGCTTGAAACTTGATATATGAGCTCATGAGGGGTAATAAACAGATCTCGAGTTTAAAAATACCATATGGGGGCCAAAAATGTCATTTAGACATTCTACGCGTAGGATGTCTATTTCATCATTTTTCACTTGTGACCACACAAATTGGTTGGCAATGTGCTCATGAATGTATTGTGCAAGTTTCATGTGATTTGGACAAGTTTTGGTAGGTCTATGGCCCATTATTGCCTCTATGCCTTGACTTTGCGTTTTTTGGTGCACATGAGGTCAATTTTTGTCCAAATGTGATGGAACTTGGTGGCTAGCATATAAAGGTTATTCAAAAGCTGTGTGCAATGAGTAATGTTAGGTTTGGTGCCCAGAATTGGCCTTGAGACATCCTACGTGTAGGATGTCTCCTGATGAAATTTTCATGGTGACTACTACTGGTGCCTGCCCTTAGTCCCCATGAGTCCCTTTTAAGCCCTATTTCAACAAAAAAGTCAAATAGATAGAAAGAAACTCCCTGTGTGAATTTTAGAGTTTTCGAGCAGTTTTCTGACTCTTGGAGTGCTTTTCGGCGATGAAATTTCTTGATGTTAGTCTCCATAGCTTCCCGGTCCCTTGGGGATCCTTGCCATATGGTTTTTGTCGACTTTGGCTTCACCGGAGCTCCGTTTGGCAATTTGTCGCTCTAGAAGCACCCATGGTTGCGTTTATATGTCGCTGATGACTTGTGGTGGTCTACCACCATAGGACTTGGTTGTTGATGGTCTAGGAAAGCCACTCGCTAAGTTTGGTGGCAAACGGACATGCGGTTTGGCCGCGAGAGCTATTTGATGCTTTGTGTGTCTGATGCCGTTTCTGAAGTTTAGTGCCGCTTTGGGTCATCGTATGGTCATGTGGGCTATATAGAATTGTCGAGCATGTCGAGATGCTCCTACCCATGAGTTTTGGTAGCATTTGGGCGTCTTTCCACTGATTTCCCATTTGGTGGCCTCTTGCGGGGCTCTAGGAATTAGGGTTTTTTCCGATGGTTTTCTACTGCCTTTGGTCATCCAAAAATGGTCTCCTATCCTAGGGTAAGCTGTCAATGAAGTCTCATTGCTTTTGGGTTAGACATTAGGTGGTCACTTCTACCTGTAGGTCTCTACTGCTCGCTTTCTGTGTGAACCCTATGCTAGTTTTCGCGACAAAACAACAAACATGCGCGAAAAGCTCAAGGTGGTGAGCCTACCTCTCATGTATGAAGCTTGTCGGGTAGTTGTGCACGTCGTAGGAGCTGTTGGAAGTCCCATTCGCTCTAGGTGGCAGAAGCTCTCTCTCAAAAGTCAATAGTAGAAATGAGCTTAAAATGAAGTGAAAATTTCTTATAATGGGGGTCCCCGAACCACTTTTCTTGAAATTTGACATGTGCCCCCAACTTCTTGCGAGATGCGGTTTAGGCTCAAAAATTTCCTGATTTGGACTCCGTTTGCCCAGTTTCCGAGAATTTTGTCATTTCGGTCAAAATCTGACCAAAACACGCTTTCCGCTCCATTCTCATAATTGCACCCCCATTGTACCATAGGTTTTCCTATAGTCATTGATCATCCCCATATTTTTTGTATTTTCATTACGATCGTTTTTCACCTGCTTTTTGTAATTTTGAAGTTTTTCTACCGAAAATTAGTAAAATTAAAAGGAAAATAGCAAATTAAAACCAAAAAATCCCCAAAAATCATAATAAATGAAAAATATCATCGCAAAACACTATATACACTCACATGTAATTATTATGGCCAGATTTCACCATTTCAATATTTTGCCCGAAAAATGGCTATGTTTACTTATATGCACACACCTAGGGGCGGGCTTGATTTGGCGTTTGGCCCCATATACTTGTAGGTTCATGCTGTATAAGGGCATATGTACTTGGGTTAGTCCAGAAAATTTCGCAATCAAACGACAACCCTTAAAAATAGTCGAAAAACATGCCCTTTTTTGCTCTTTTTGCCATTGGGTCCGCATTTGAGAATGCCTCCCCCCTCCTAGCCGGAGTCCTCCCAGATGACAAGGTATCGCCTCGGAGTATGTGCCGTGCATGGGTTAAAAATTATGCTAATGTTCGGCCGTGTAATGTGGCCCTATATAATGTATACTCAGTCAATGCATGGAAAAATTAATGTTGTGCAAGAGGAGGGTATAAGCAATATGCTTATTGGCATTCGCCGTCGAGGTTTCTTGTTTGTTGTTTTCGCTTGGTTTGCCGCTATTGTCGATATGGCTGTAGTCGTCTCTTTGGAGTTAATTTTCATGGCGGAATTGGCCATAGACTTTGTCTCTTTTGCTTTCCATTTGTAGCTTTGCTTTGCCGGTTTTTGTAGGTGTATTGCTACTTCCTCGATTGTCATTGTTTTGCTGCTGATTGGCACCCACAAAAATCGGTTTGCCGGTTTCATAAGTAGTGTGTCTCTACCTTCCGATGTTGCTTGTACTGAAGGGAGTTCCTGTTGCTTTGGTTTCTAGATCCAAATGCGAGTTGCATTTACGTTGTTGCTGAGCATTTTCTTTGGGATCCATATCTGTTTTATTCTCTTGGTTGTTTGAACTGTCTGCTTCGGTTGACTTCTTCTATTGTATTGTTGTTTGTCTGCCATGTCATTTCTTTCCTTCCGCACCCATACTTGTTTTTCTCGTGTTGGTAACCTTGATCTTTTCACTGCGGTCGGTGTCTTTTTATGTTTGTAGTGAACATGGTTGGCTATCCCTGTTTGTTCGCCATGTTGTTCTTTAGTGGCACCCTTCCTTTTGGCTCTTTATCCAATGATTGTGTTGCTGCCATCTGGTTCTGCCGTGGTTGCTAAGAAAAGGCTATCACCTATTGTTCTTGTGCATGCTGAATTTTGACTGCATCCGCATTCCAATCTATCTGCACATTATACTCTTTTTGCCAAGGTTGTCCCAACAACATGGGGTGTTGTGTGCTTTCATCCTCGACCACATAAAACTTGTGTGAGTAAATATATTGATGTACTTGTACATGCAATATAATCCAGCCCACTATATTTAACGAATGTGATGTACTACTTTCCAGCACTTGTGGAGTAGGATGAATTTGACCTTTGAGCTTGAGCTGTTTGTATAATATGTAAGAGATTATACAAACTTGTGGAGTAGGATGGAGTTGACCTTTGAGCTTGAGCTGTTTGTATAATCTGTAAGAGATTAGATTTACTTGAGCTCTAGAATCAAGCAATGCCGTCGATTCAACTTGATTGCTATCCACTTTGACTGCAATTATTGGCTCCAATGTGTCTTCATCAAAATTCGTTAGTCGAATAGCATTTAACGCAACGGTGATCCACATTGTTGTTGTTGTCGTAGAAGCCATCTTTTTACAATGCGTTCTTTTGCTTCTGCTTAAAGGTAAATGATATTTCTTTAATCGACACCCACTAATCCAATTTGGCATTTCTTCACCTGATAATGTAGCAAGCTTGACAGCTCCACTTTGTGATAGGTCACTAATCACAAAGGGTCCATCCCTCTCTTTTTAAGTTTCTTGGCATGTTGCTTCAAGGTATAAACAAGTACATAATCACCTATTTTGAATTGTTTCGTGCGCACATGCTTGTCAAAAAACTCCTTTTGTCTTCTCTTTTTTGCATAGATCGAAGCTACAGCTCGTAAGCGAAGTTCATCTAGCTTTTCAAGATCATCGATTCTTGAAGAGAGCTCATGCCCTGTCCATTCTAAGCGTTTCGCTACTCGTAGAGTTGGAATTAAAAACTCTATGGGTAATATAGCATTTAGGCCAAACACCATGTTGTACGGTGTCGTTCCTATTGATGTTTTGTAAGCTACCCTGTATGCCCATAGTGTTGAGTGTAGCTGCTGATCCCAATCTGTTCTTGACTCTGATACAATTTTAGTCAAAACCGTGCATAGTGTTTTATTTGTGGCCTCCTCTTGTCCATTTGCCTGTGGATGATATGGAGCAGATTTTCTATGTATGACCATGAATTCCTCTAGCAGATATTCAATGACTTCATTAAAAAAATGTGTTCCTCGATCACTGACAATTTCTATAGGTAATCCGTATCGTACAAAGACATTCTCATACAGAAATTGTGCAGTGGTTCGTGCGTCTGCTTTTTGTGTTGCCTTGGCTTCCGTCCATTTTGTGAGATAGTCCGTAGCCACAATGATATATTGGGTATGGGTGCGATATGCAGGGGGTGAAATAGGCCCCACAAAATCAATGCCCCATTTTGAAAATGCCCTTGCTCCCATCATTGGCCGTAGTGGCATCTCGTCTCTCTTTATTGGCACCTTGGTGCGCTGATATGCGTCACAACTCTTTACAAACTCTTCAGCATCCATATGCAGTGTAGGCCACCATATTATTGCGGTTAAGACAATTTTTGCCGTCTTATCGCCTGAAAAATGGCCTCCACTTATGCCTCCATGTGCGTGTTCTAGAATCAGCAGGTATTCACTTTCACTTGCACAGATTCTAAGTTGATTGTCCTTTCCTTGCTTATAGAGTTGATTTTCAATTAAATTATAGTCACGAGCCTCCAGCTCTATAGCCCTTTTCCGTGCTTTTGTTATGTTTTCAGGAAACGTCCTTGTGGTTAAGAAATCAATGATATATTGACTCCATGCAGGTGCAATGTTTACCTGAAACAATGTCGCGTGATCCACTGGTCGTTTGGCACTACATATAGTACAATTGTTAACAAAAGCATGTGTGTCAGCATACATAGTTGGCCAATAAACCCCTAATTGTTTCAGTCTCTGGTGTGTTTTCATTGTTGAACAATGAAATGCACAATCTTGGACGTGTGATTCTTGAAGATAACACTCGAATTCCTCTGGATTTAGACACGATCGTAGAATTTGGTCCGAGCCTAGGTGATATAGTCGTCCTACAATCAATTGAAAGTTTTTTGTTTGTCGAATTGTTTGTTGTTTGGATCTGTCTTCCTTGTTATCAAATCTACCTCCAAAGGAAAGAATGCTAACAATTTTCTGAGACCATTTGGGTATCATTTCAATATTGAAAAGATACGCATCAGGTATGTCATCATTTACTCCTTCAGGAGCTTCCCTGTTTTGTATCCTTGAAAGATGATCCGCCTGTAGATGAGTTTTACCCTTTTTGACTACCACTGTGAAATCAAACTCTAGCAATATAATAAACCATCGTACAATTCTCCCAGTATTGCATGGTTTATTTACCAGATACAAAAGAGCTTGATGATCTATGAAGAACACAAATTTGTTTGCGAGCAAATAATGCCGAAATTTCTTTACAGCATAAATCATTCCTAATCCCTCTCTTTCGGTTGTTGTGTAGTTCTTTTCTGCACTGTTTAACTGTCTGCTTGCATAACAAACTGGAAAATCCATTGTTCCGTCTCCAGGTTGAGCCAGAATACTCCCAATTGCATATGCAGATGCATCAATGTGAACATGGAATATCTTTTCCCAATCTGATGCCTTAAGTACAAGTGCTGATACAAGGTTTTCCTTCAGCTTTTGGAATGAAGTTTCACACTCCTCAGTCCCAGTCGAAACTGACTAACAAACGATACAGAGGTTGTGCGATGACTTCATACATATATATGAATCTTTGATAATATCCACAGTGTCCCATGAAGGATTGCACTTGTTTCACGTTAGTAGGCTTGGGCAGGTCTACTATGACTGTGATTTTGTCTAGGTCAGTGGTTATGCCATTTCTTGAGACAATGTGTCCTAAGATGCGGCCTTGTCTAACCATAAAAATGCACTTTTTTGGGTTAAGACAGATATGATATGTTCTGCATTTCTTAAATACCTTTTGTAAATGGTCAATATGTTCCTCTCGTAGAAGAGAATGTACACAAATATCATCCATATATATTTCTAAGAATATTCTCAGGTATTCTTTGAACGCATGAGTCATTAACCTCTGAAAGATAGCTGGTGCATTGGTTAAGCCGAAAGGCATAACTCTGCACGCATATATTCCCCATTCTGGGGCAAATGCTGTTTTGTGTTGATCCTCTATTGCAATTGCCAGCTGGTTATACCCTGAAAACCCATCTAGAAAGGAATAAACCCGTTTTCCAGCCACCCTCTCAAGTACATGTTTTGTGATAGGCAAGGGATAATTATCCCTTATGGTGGTTGCATTTACCTTTTTGAGGTTCACACATACTTGCAGCTTTCCATTCTTTTTGGGGACAACCACAATGGGTAACACCCAATCTGTATGCTCGATTTCATAGATGAATTCAACACCCATCAGCTTGTCAATCTCCTCCTTGATTCGTTTAGCAAATGTGCCATTATATGTATAAGGATGTTGTTTGCTAGGTTTGGCATATGATTTCAAAGGAATTGTATGTTGGCATATCGATGGATCAACTCCTTTGAGGTCTTTGTAGGACCATGCAAACACATCTTTATACTTCTTGAGAAGTTGTGTTAGCCGTTCTTCTTCGTCAGGCTCTAAATCAATTGTGATATAGATCTTGGCCGAGGTTGTTCACCTGGTTCAGAGAGGTCTATTCGTTTTGCATTTTCCGGCCCATCGTAAGATTCCTGATTTATTCTTTCTCTGACTGGTGGTGTCATTATGATTTTTCTGTTTTGGATGGTGAACTTCCAATAGTGTGATGGTACATTCATGTTTCCTTTTTCTGACTCCTCCTTACCATCACTTTCTCCCTCAGTAGTCCATACCTCTGGTAAAGACCGTTTTAGTTCTTGGTATTTCTTTTTACGCTCCAATTTGGTCCACTCTGGGTCTTTTGTTGTTTCTTGTTTTGATTTTTGAGATTTGTTTGATTTTGTTTCTGTTTTAGCTTTGCGTACCTGTTTTACTTCCTCTTGTGTTGTTTCCCTTCGAAATTTTGAGAATCTTCCTGATATTTGGTCTTTTACACAATCCTCTGCTTCGACAAGCATTAGATAGTGAGTTTTATCTTTTATCCTGGGCATTAGGTTCTCTCTCATTTTGTTTTCTGATCGTTTTCTCCTATAGCGTTCCTAGCATCTAGGGTGCTGATTGACAAAATCATAAAACTTGATATTCTCTATTTCCTCCCCATGCTCGCTTTATATGTCCAAACACTCGTTATCTGCATCGTTATTTACCTCCAGATGCTCAGAGGAGTTATAAAACTCTTCTTGTTCTGGTGATTCTACAATCTCATCTCCTCCTCGTATAAGGCTTACCGTGTAATAGGGTAGCACATCATAGCCATCCTTATCGCAAAAATTTATCGTTGGGCTATCTGTAATGGTACATACATCCAATGTTGCTAGTATGTGTTCCCATTCCAGAGGTTCTAAGGCATCTTCAGGAAAAGGCTCCGGAATATAATCCTTGTCCTCAATAGCTCTTTCTAAGACACATTCCTCTCTTTTTAAGCTCCCACAATGTGAAGCTCCGCACATCCATAGCTCTTTCTGTTGTCCTAACCATGCTGGGAGTTCCGACCCTGCTAATGTAGCTGAATCAAACTCTTCCACTGGTGTCTGGTTTACATCTTTGTGACTATGGTCTTTCAGGTGTATTTTGGTTGTATTCTCACCATGTTTGAGATATATGTGGTCGTAACCCCGATCCTGGACCATCTTTAATTGTCTCATGAATGGTCTTCCCAAGATGATCTCGTAATTGTTCTTTTTGTCGAAATCGACTATTGCAAACGTATGCTCATACTCGATTCTGCACGAAGTGACAATTACTTTTTCTAAGAGTCCTAGAGGCTTTTCCATAAACCCGTCTGCCAGTTGCAATTTCATTTTGATAGCTCTCAAGGCCGGTTTTCCCCATTTTTTCCAGATTTTCTTAGTGGCAATAGTGACTCCTGCTCCACTATCTAGAATAACTTTAGAAACTACTCCTTGGAATTCTACTGGTAGCGTGGTGTTTCCATCTTCTCCCTCGCAATACTCTCCAACCTTGTTTAATGGTCCTGGCCTAGTGTTTATTTGAGGCCTGTCCAATTCTCTGATCCCTTCTCGAAGCTTCGAGGTGGGGTCTTTCACTCCAAATTTCTCTAAGCATTTGCCTACTGTGGTCCACATGTTTGGACGTAGTCTTAGGAGTTCGGCTAATGTGATTGTGCGTGCCACCGGGGTGGACAATAACTCAATCAACCCTTGTGAATCCATCACTCTGTTAGAAGACAGTCTTTGATATGGGATTGCTCTCACCTTAGACTTGGCTTCATACTCTCTTAGGTAAGAGGGTAGAGTTTTTAGTGAGTCTGGTTGGCTGTGCCCTGAACTAATTGATCCCTGGTCTCCCCCTTGTGAATGCATATCAAAGTTCATTTGTGATCTTGCCTCAAATTCTTCAATAGGAGGTAAGATCTCATTTTTCTCTTTTCTCGTGATGTTCATGTGGTAACTCACCCTGTTAGCTTCGTTGGCATCACGGATTTGTTTCCACAGGTCGTCTAGACCGTTATAATCCTTACCCATTTCTGCCAATGTTTTAGGCTGGAACCCGTCACTTGCCTCATCTGTTGTATTTGGCACTATGATAGGCTCTCTCCTAGACTCAGAGGCATTCATGAGTCTTTCCTTCATTTCTACTTGTTTCTCTAAAGTTGTTTGATAGGGGTTGGAGCTGGTACTTCATGCCAACTTGCAGGTTTACCAATCCGGTTTTCTATCAAGGATTGAGTTGTTTCAATCATCTTTCTACACATTTTCAACCTCTGTTTTTCTATTTCAGCATATGGATAAGTCATCCATCTTTGCTCTTGGGTTTGGTTGTTTTTTAGTCTGGCTTCGTAAGCTTTTAAAAGTGCGTCTAACTGCTCATTTACCTTTTCTGCCAATACTGATCCTCCTAATCCTGCACTTTTGGATTCTGCTATTTCCTTGGGTGCTATGGTTGCCGCAGTGTGTGAGCTTAGGCTAGCTAGATCCTCTAACCGCTCTAATCTACCCTTGGTGTGTTTTAACTCCTCGGATAGAGCCATTTGCTCTCGTTCTCTCCTGGCTTTCATACGCGCCTTTCTAGATTTCCAAGTGCTTCTATGATTCTTCACTTCAGTTTTTGGCTCTTCAATTATGGGTTCGTTTGTCATCCTTTGAGCTTGGGCTCATGTCACTGCCTGAATAGGTATTATTGTCTCATTTTCTGAGCCTCCACTAGAAGGCACTGCTTCCAGCATGTTCAAGGTAGTTTTTGCTCCTTTGCTCGGGTTCTTAGGGCAATCAAGAATCAAATGAGTAACTCCACACTCGGTGCAATATGTGTTGACTCTAATGATTTCATCATGAGGACAGTCTCTTAGCCAATGGTCTCCACCACACTTGTAGCAGGGTCCCTTAGGTTGTTGAGGTGCTCCTTGAGCTCCTCTTTGTTGGTATGCATGACTCTGCCCTCCCATGCCTTCGTTGGCTATGAACAACAATGTTCATTCATCCAAGCTATATCTTCCTTCCTCTGCTGCGTGTGCAGCTGTTGGTGGTCCTCCACTTCCTATCATGCTCCATGGTTCTAGCGTTGAGGGTTCTTCTGGTGGATAATAGACATAATTTGCAGCATATCCATTGGGATCTTCATAATATGCATGCATAGTCACCAAAGCCTTCTCTTCTGGTTCGGTTACTATTGGTGTGTATCTTATGCCGACTGGTCGTAATCTTGGTAGAGGTGGTTGTTGCCCCAGCACTGGTTGTGGTCTTTCTACACCTACAGGTCTTGGTAGGTTGCCTGCTTGATACCTAGGCATCGGTGGAAGTTGAGGATATGCTACTTGAGCCTGGGGAGCATAAGGTCGTTCTCTCACATACCCCTTGTTATAATAACATTCCTCTGTCCCATGGTTTGTCCATTTTTGTTCAATAGCACACCACTTGGGCTGTTTAGCCTGAGGTTTGGCATACAGGTTAATCTTTTTTAGCACTTCCTCTACAAGCTGCTCTTGGCTTACAACTACTTCTCCTTTCGGTGCTCTCTTAGCGGACTTGCTTCCACTTTGTTGTGAGGATGAATCATCGTCAAGATTCTTGAATTCGCCCTCTTTGTAGACCGCACAATTGTCTACAAGGTAAAGAGCCTCCTTAGTTAACTCGTTTAACGTCGTGCTCCTCTTCATATGTAAGTCCGTCTGGAGATCTGCATTCCTTAGTCCTTGAATAAATATAAGCATAAGTCTGGACTGAGTTGGCAGTTCTTCCACAGGGCAAAACTTAACATATCTTTTTAGTCTTAGGGCCGCCTTTCGCACAGATTCCCCTTCTTTCTGTTTGAATTTATGGATTTGTGAGACTATATTATGAGCTATCTCCCTTTGTGAGAATTCCTCGATAAACTCGTCAAACACCTCCTCCATAGACTCAAAGTCTCTACTCTCCAGAGAGTCAAACCAAGTAGCTGCATCCTCCTCTAGGGTTAGTCCAAACCCTGCAAATTGGGTAGGGAATTCTAACACCTCTTCAGCTCTAATTATACGCACAAAGGCTGCTACATGATCTCTAGGATCTATGTTTCTCGTGTATCTCTTGTTTACCCATTTTTGCACTTGAGAAGGTCTAATCCTACGATGATCTACAAATCTCATCATTGGATCTCCACGTCCTAATTGATATACCTCCTCTGCCCTTCGGTAGTGGGCGGGTCCGTCCTCTCCCAATGGTGCTCCTAAGCCGTAATTTTTGACGGTTCTTGCAAGAGATGGTTCATCTCTTCGAACTTGCTCTATGGGTGGTCTTCTAGGTTCTGTTGATCCTTGAGTTTTTGGCTTACTCTCACCTTGATATCGTGAATAGAGTGGTGGTTCTTGTAAATCCCTTAGCCCTCATGCAGCTTGATAACCATCTCGGTTTCGGTCTTGTTCTAATGTTGCACTCTGTCGAAGCCATGCCTGCAATGATGGCTGAGTTACTGGTTGGCTCTGGTTGTTGAATGTCTGCTGTCGGGTAGAATGTGTCGGGTAGAATGTGAGGTCGCGTCATAATCTTCTGAAAATGGATTTGTCGACTTGCTAGGGGTGTAGGTGGATCTTGGCACTTCTTGGGGGGCATATGTTGATGCTTCTGGAACTGTTGCCTTCTCTACCTCCTCTAGGAGAATACGTTTGTATTCTCGCCCGTACCTATCAACAAAAACAATATCCTTCTCCATAGCAATTTCATAAGAGAATAAGTAAAGAACCTTGTCTTTGCTTAATTCGTTTGGGTAGGGTTCCTTGCATTGGAAGTAAGAGACTATTCCCTCGCTCTCATGCTTGTAAATTCCCACATTCTCATTATAAGTTGAGACCCTGGTTGTTTTCTTATCATACATAAAAAGCGCTCCAGGTCGATCAATGTTTGGTGGCGGTTCTTGAGTTTTTGAAACCATTTTTCCTTTTACCACGTTATCTCCATATCTGCTGTAATCCTCAGGGTTACTAACTATCAGATAGTGGTTCCCCTTTTCGTCTCGGAATCTATCTCCATCATCATAGACTCGAATTATCTCCAGTCTCTGAGCGGGTCTTTCTTCAATACAAATACACTTGCGTCCTCGATAGTTAGAATAAACTAGGGCTCCCCTCGAGTTTGTTCCTTCTAAGAAGATTACAGTGAACTTGGAATCGTTCAAATGATTTAGGGAGGTGCTTCCTCCTGGCATTGGTCCGTCATAGGTGAAACCTCCTGGCTGTTGACTACCCATCATGAAGAAGGATTTATCTGATGAAGTGCCAGTATCACTACCCTCCTCAATAATCGGTGCTAGTGGATCTATCCTTGCCTAAGTTACACTCTCCTCGGTGGACACTAAGCTACCTTGATCACCTGCCACCTTTTGGTCTCTAAATATGTGTCTTCCTGATCTTAAGTTCATCAAACTTAGCAATGCACTTAACACAAATCCAACCACTCACATGGCAAAGGATCAGTTTCCGCACAACTTCTTGCTTTGCCGCTGAATATACTTGTACACAAGCGTTTAATTTCGGCAATCGAATCAAAGCATTTAACCGCCATAGGTGGTTTTAGTAATGATTGGTATAACTGGAGAGTTAATCTCAACCACTACTGTATTTATACACTTCTGATGTTCTGGATTAGGTCTGCTAATCTGGAACTGTACTTTCCATTGGATGTTGGTCAATTTACCTGAAAAGTCTTAATTCCGTCTTTGCTCTGTCAAAAGGTCAAACAAGGTCCAAATTCACTTTTGAAAGAAGTCCTGGAATCCTCAAGTCAAATGGAACATCACTGTATAACCTCAGTCAAATTTTCTCTTCACTAAGCCCCAGTAGACATACTACACGTAGGATGTCTCCTCAAGTCAAATGGAACATCACTGTATAACCTCAGTCAAAATCTAGGCAAAACAGAGTAGGAGACATCCTACGTGTAGTATGTCTACTGGGGCTTAGTGAAATTGCACTATAGACTCCCCTTCATGTGCTGAGTCCACAGCTGTTTTTACTTTTTGATTTGGACACCTATAAGCTGTTCAATGGATCAAAAATATGATCCAGCAGCCTGATGTTGGTTTGATCAGTCAAATCAACTCCAATTTGGACCAAAATTGACTAGGAGGCTTACCTTAGGCTATACAACACCCTGGTATGCCTACAATCAGTTTTTGACTTCAAGTTTTTGCATTAGACATTCTACACATAACATGTCTAATTGCTCAAAATGACTTCAAATGCAAATAATAGACTCCTCTTGAGGTGCTGATCACTTTGGTATGCTCAAATATGGGTTTGGAGTGCCAGATCACCCAAAACACATCCTACACATAGGATGTCTTTTTGGCCTGTTTGACCCCAGACTTGTGCCACACCTTCCCCTTGATGTCAGCAACTCAGTGGTATGCTTAGATTTTGGTTTGGATTTCAAAAGTCCCCAATTTTAGCTGTTCCAGCCTTTTTCAGTCAAAAGTGCTACAGTCTGCTTAGAACCCGATTTTCTCACTTGAATGAGATGAAACTTCTCTTAGTCACTCAATATATCATGCAAATCATGTTCATGCAGCCATCCTATGGTTTTGGTCTTCAAATAATGCCTTTGCACAATTTGGATAGGATGTATGGCAATTTCTGTCTATCTGGCCTTATCCTGTCAAGATATGGTCAAATTTCCACTTTCCAGATGAAAATAGGGTAAAACCTACCTTATGAACACACTGGTCAACTCAAAATTTCAAAATTCCCACCAGATCAGCCTGTAGACATCCTACACGTAGGATGTCTCCTGGCTTAAAATGTATTTTTTTCTGACAGAAATGCTCATGATGCTCTGCAGCTCTATCAGAAACACTCACATCAATTTTTGAACTTCACTTCAGCTTTCAAACACTCTTTTGCGTCTTTTACAACCTTGTGATGATCCTAATAAGCAAGTACAACATGCATGAAGTGCTCTAGATCATAAATCATGATGTCCTACTTACCCTACTCCTTCTCATCATGTGAAATGGTGATAATGGTGTTTTGGTTGCTTTCTGGCCTCTCCGGACTCTCAAGCTCTCCTTTCACCGCTTCTACCACTCAACTCCTACTCATCAACTCAACTAATACCTAAAAATACCTAAGTCTACCTAAGTTGAAGGATCTAGGCCAGACACATGCTCCCTAGACTCCCTCTAAGACCTAGAGAGTCCTCCACCCTCTGATCCTATCTAAATGTAAAACGAGACTCTGGCAAGCCAAAGAATCCCTATCCTCAAGGACTAGTCTCGGTCACCTACCCAGGGTTTTCGTCCCCGGTAGCGGCGCCAATGATGGCGGATACGCCGCGACAGACGTCAGCACAGCGAGAAATCACCTAACAAGATTTTTCAGCTAAGGACGAAACTCGACCCGCAGGCACGTGGAAGCAAGCATAGGGTGTCAATCTACACTCGACCGACTCTTGACTAATTTCTACAGAGGTCTCTACCCAATGTCTAAGCTACCGCCTTTAGGAGTGCATAAGACGAGATTTCCTACAACGCTTCCAAGAGCCAAATACCCATCAAACGGTCTTGAAACGCCACCGAACTTGAAGGAGACTCTACTAACATCAATAGGTCGCTCTCCCTAAGGTCTATGAACCAAAATCCCAACCCTAAACATCCGGTGCAAAATCACGTAGGATGTCTGGCCGAAATTTGCAGATCGTCGTTTCCAAAAACTAAAGTGCCTAATGTGTAGCTCTACTCAATGCGAACGCGTGGATATGTTGAAATGCGAAAACGGATAACTTATGCTCACCGAATCACCAGATGAAGCTCGTAGGTCGAGCTCGCAAAACCGGACCGTACGTGTGCAATGTAGGTATTGGCACGTAGCTCTCATCGGGGGCAACACCCTACACTTCTCCGCACTCGATTCCAACCACCGATGCGCATGTAGCGTCAAGATGAAGCTCTCACTCTCTCTTGTACACAGTACGCTCACTCACAGACTTCACTTTTCAAAAAATGACAAAGGTCTTTCATTAAGGTCAAAAAGTGGTATAAATATCTTACAATCTGAAACCCTAATGTTCCAATTTAACCATTTACTCAATCTAAATGTCAAAACTGGGATATAATTTGGAAACTTCTGTAAGCCCCAATATTTACAAAGGTGAAATGTCGGGTTTTCTCAATAAATGAATAATTACAAAAAATAATAATCCACCAAGCAGTCATTTTCTGTAGGATGTGTCCAGCTTCTAACAGTCATCAACAGATATACAAATCAACCTCAAGCTCAGACCGAGCCTTGAGGACATAGGGCACATGAGTACATACTACTCTAGTTTTAAACAATGTTTGTTAACTAGTAAATTTTTATCACAACTATAAATAGGACCCTTTAATGCTTTCTCCAACGAGAGGTAGAGAGTGGGAGGACAAAGAGAGAGGAAACCTAAGCATCAAATTAGACAAAGAGGAGGATGGATATTTGAAGTGATCATAGTATAGTAATGTATTTAAGGACTTTGACAAGACCCATATCCCATATCTTTACTATAAATAGAGGTAGAAAGAGGGAGACATAAAGAGAGGAGGGTTGAAAATTCAAGTAGTTACATTACAAGAATGAGTTAAAGACATACAAGAAACCTCTTAGATACCATATTATCAATCTAAAAGAGCTTGGAGGAATACTCTCAAATAAGCAAATCATCTCAAATAAGCAAATCATCAGTTGAGAGAATTATGACATCAATGAGTCAATACAAATTTGAACATTCTATCATTGTGCCACTATGTTTAGGACATACTGAAGATTTTACAAGAACTTGATTTTAATTTTTGCAAGTTGTTTTACTATGACCAATGCACACATGTCTCATCTACATGATTTATACATCTTATGAAGCATTTTCATTCTACCAAATGGCCAAAAATTGAGTCTCTGAATATCAAGGTTGTGAATTTTCTCACCATAAGGGCAATACAAAAAAGGGGGCTGGAATGACACACACACACACACACACACACACACACACACACACACACACACACACACACACACACACACACAAGGGGAAGACCGGGGAACAAGGTACAAACTACACATAACTTTCATCTTCGTGCTCACAACAATACACTACCATAGATTTGCCTTGGATGGGCCAAATTGTCTTCTAGAAAGCCTTCCAATTTGACTCTTTTGGTCAATGCTTGCAATCTCAAAACTAGTAAATTACTTATGAGCAATTTCAAGGGGGGTATTGGGAATCATAAGATCTCAAACCTAGTTTTCTCTTGGGGGTAACTTCAAGAGGGTCCCATTGATGGGCAT